>NC_138771.1:396787487-397269987 GCF_965119305.1 Pelophylax lessonae
GGTACTCGGGTACTCTGATGACAGGTACTCGGGTACTCTGATGACAGGTACTCGGGTACTCTGATGACGGGTACTCGGATACTCTGATGACGGGTACTCGGGTACTCTGATGACAGGTACTCGGGTACTCTGATGACAGGTGCTCGGGTACTCTGATGACGGATACTCGGGTACTCTGATGACGGATACTCGGGTACTCTGATGACAGGTACTCGGGTACTCTGATGACAGGTACTCGGGTACTCTGATGACAGGTAGCCATATACTAATCTACCGGATGCATACTTAGCAAAAAGTAGAGGAACAATATCTGTAGCCCGAAGTGATATATATAAAGGGGAACCTTGGAACAAGCTTTACGAATAAATTAGAAAAAAGTGTATTGTGTTAGCAAGTGAAAATAATGACGTCTGGTGGATAAAAAAGGAAGAAATTACGAATATGTGTTCTAAAATAATGTGCAAATATGTATATAAACAGGGACAAAAGTGTAATTTAGTTTCGGATCGGGGTATAATGCCACACTCGAAGGAATTTAAGGTGGGATTAGCATAATTCGGCTTCTTTTAGGGAAATACTATATAGTAAAAAGGCTCTATATTATAAAAGGGAATTAATATGTTATAAGAAGACCATATACCAAAGAAGTCTAGTAGAAAGGACACCTACTAAAAAATATCTACTAGAGGAAATGGTATATATCTAGTTATATATTGCCAATTAATATACTCGGTATATTAATCAAATTAAAAAAATATATATATATACATAAAATGTTTTCAAGAATATGCACCAAAAAATGTAGATAGCACCAATATTTAAAACATACAATAAATTAATTAAAAATTATTAAAAATTCTTTAAAAAGTTTTTTAAAAAATTCTTTAAAAAGTATTTTCAACAAGATGTTTTTTATGGTAAAATTCTTTAGACAAATCTCATTATATAAAGTGTAAAAAATAAAAAATATTTAAATGAAAAAAATAAAAAATAATAGAAAGTATATATATATATATATATGTAGTCTTCCAAGCAGCGATATCTATATATTCCAATGAAATCGGATATACATATATCGAATAGAATAATGCGTATATCGAGTAAATTTGATATGGTCCTGTGGTCCAGCAACCCGACTCAAATATAGATGTCCCACTTCGCCAATCTGCGTTTGTGCAAATTCCAGCATGGGTATATTCGTATGTCCATACAGTGTATACATATCTGAACCAAACAGGAATTATAAATACACAAAATACAGACAGAAAATTGTATACATAAGATCAATGTACTGATTATTAGAAAAAATGTACTACAATCCTATGGTGTAATGGCTTCCAAAAAGGTATGGTAAATATGTATAATGCAGGAAATAGTGGTAAGAACATTTTTTCTTATTAAAAAATGAAAAAATGTATAAGACCTGGAAGAAAAAAGTATAAAACCAAAAAGAATAAATAAAATCATGTGGCCAGTCAGTGATGTGTAAGCCTAACTACAGTGGTTATGAAACAAAAAGAGATAAGATAAAATGCCTATAGCATAGGGGCCTGGATTAAAAAGAGGAGGAGGTTGGAGCAGGGAGGTGCAAGAAAGGGGAAAACTATCATCCTAACTTATAGATTAGAGATGAAACAGTTTAGGTCTATGTCCCAGTTCAATCCTCCGGGCTGGAGTGACCCCAGTTGATAGATCCACCTTGTCTCATTCTGTGAGACCTTCCTGGGCTTGTTTTCTCCCCTCCAGTGCTCTTTAATAATGTTGATTCCATAAAAGACCAGGCCCCTAGGGTTCTCCTTATGGACATCTCGAAAGTGCCTTGATAGACTATGTTTTGGAAAGCCTATTCTAATGTTATTAAGGTGCTCTCTAATGCGAACGGAAAGAGGTCTGGTGGTCCTGCCCACGTATTGTAGCCCACAGGGGCATTCAATAACATACGTTACATGAGTGCTGTGGCAGGTAATGAGATTCCTAATTTGAAAGGACTTTTTATTTGCAAAGGATTTAAATTGTGTAACCTTCTTGGTTTGGGCCGGGTTATTCTTACAACCTATACATTTACGGCACCTAATAAAGCCTTTCATGTCCGGAAATATCTTAACATGTCTTGGTGGGTCCACCACATTGTGTACCAATCTGTTCCTCAATGAAGGGGCTTTGCGATAAATAAATCTCGGTTTGTTGGGTAAAATACGGGATAAAATTTTGTCTGACTTTAAAATTGGCCAATACTTTTTAAACATTTTTTCTACTGATCTGTATTGATTGTTAAAACCTGTTATAAAAGCACTATCAAAAGAATCTTTATATGTTTTGTTCTTAGTAGTCAATAGGTCTTCTCTTCGCATATCCTTAATTCGATTCTTAATAGATTCTAAGGTGCCTCGATCGTATCCCTTTTCTTCAAAACGTTTCGTTAGTTTTTCTGCTTGGGTTTCGTAATCTTCTATCCTAGTGCAGTTGCGCATAATCCTCATTTATTGCCCTTTTGGAATGTTTCCCTTCCATTTAGGGTGGTGGCAACTTGATATCGGAATGTAACCATTTTTGTCTGTGGATTTGAAGAATGTTTAGGTGTATATGTGATCATCTTATTTTAAAATTTGTAGGTCTAAAAAAATCTATTTTCTCTTTATCGTATGTGCCTGTAAAATTATTGCCAAAATGATTGTTATTAAGATCATTTAAAAAGGTTTCCAATGTTTCCTGTGTGCCGTCCCACATTAAAACAATGTCATCGATGTAACAACGATAAAAACGAAGGTGCAGATGGTTTTTTTGATAAATCATTTTCTCTTCCAGCATGTCCATGAACACGTTGGCTACGCTGGGGGCATATCGAGCCCCCATAGCGACTCCTTTAGTTTGTACAAAGTATGTTTTATTGTGCCAAAAATAATTGTGTGACATGGCTAATGTTAGCCCTTCCAATATGAACTGTATTTGGGCCTGTTTCAGGTCAGTATTCTCGAATAGAGCTCTCTTAATTGCTTCTAAACCATCTTCTTGCTTTATACTGGTGTACAATGAATTTGCATCTATAGTGGCAAGGTACCAATTATTCTCCGTTCTCAGATTCTGTAATTCCCTAATTTGTTGAGTGGTGTCCTTAAGATATGATTTACCTTTGCTTACTAAAGGCTGGAGGAAAGTATCTAAATATTCCCCCAGCCTGGAAAAAAGGGAGTCTATCCCACTAATTATAGGTCGAACTGGTGGCTTGTCTAGCTGCTTGTGTATTTTTGGGAGGTGATATATTACCGGTGTTTTAGTGGATTTGGGAAGTAAATATGTTGCTTCCTTTTCTGTGAGTATACCCATATCTTTGCCTTTTTTAATAAATTTCTCTAACTTTTTCCGGTATTCTTTGGTGGGATTGTTTCTTAGTTTCTTGTAGGTGTCAGGTATTGTTAAAAGGTTGTTCATTTCCTCCTCATAATCTTGCTTTTTCAGAATTACCAGGCCGCCGCCTTTGTCTGCCAGACGTATCACTACGTCTTTCTTTTCTTCTATAGATTTGATTGCTTCCCAGATCTTGTTGTCTTTGTTATTATGGATCTTTAGTTGTTTGATATCATATTCCACCATCTTTTTAAAAGCTTGTACACATTCGTTGTTCGGGACTTTTGGGTTAAAAACAGATCGATTTCTTAAATTGGTATGTTTAAAAACATTCCTCGGTGTGGTTTTATGTTCCCCTTTCAAATTAAAATTTTTTTTAATGTTTAACTTCCTTAAAAACTTCTGGACATCGATGTATGCCTCAAACTTGTCCAAATTCTTACTTGGAGCAAATTTGAGGTCCAAATCTAAAATAGCTAATTCCTCTTGAGTAAAACTGGTGTCACTAAGATTAAAAATTCCGGAGCCTAATATTCCCTTCTTTTTCTTCCGGTCACCTCGTTTACCTCTGGCCCTCCTCCTCCTTCCCAATGGTTGTTCCATACGCTCGGCCTCCCAAAGTTCTGGTTGTAAGAATTGGGGTTCCTCCATCCTCTGTATTGAGGTATTCCTTGGTGGTGGTTGTAACCTCCTATTCTTTGGCTGTCTTGGGGGCCTCTCCATCCTTGTCCCCGTGGTTGGTTGTACCAGCCAGTTTGCCTGGGGGGTCGTCCATGATTCCTCCCCTGGAAAAGATCCCCTTGTTCTCTGAAACCATAATGGTTGTCATAGCCTCTGGAGACTTGGGGTCTTCTCTCTCTAAGAGGCGAAAATCTATTATACGTGCTGACTGAGTATCTGGGAGGTCCGGGATTCTGAAAAGAGGGTCTTCTTTGTCTACTCTCCCGAGGGGTTAGTTGTTGGTGGTCGAAGTTCTCTCTGTTCCTTCTCGGGGTATGGTCTGAATTTCCCCTCATAGGTCGGAACGTAAAAACCCTTGGGGTTCTAGGAGTGGGTGTTTCAAGGTCTTCTTCTTCTTGCTCATCATCATCCGGAGTAGTTTCTCTTGATCCGATAACTGGAGTAGATATTGGGATCTCCATTTGTTCTTCCGTGATGGTATCCTGCCATTTATATACCTTATTATTTTTGTAGTCCAGGATATCCCTATTATATTTCCTCTGCTTCTTGATCTGGATCTCTTTGTCATATTTAGCTACAAGTGTTTGTAATTATCTTTCTTTCTCTTTATATTCATTGCCCTGTGCTAGAGGGGTTAGGAGAGTTTTGAGGCGTGTGATATTGGTTTCCACTGCTTTAAGTTTATATTTTCTTCTTCCAATGATTTGTTTGAGTAGTTCTGTTTCACATTTGTTGAAAAATCTATACCATTCTTCCATATTCTATCAAACCACTTTCGAGATGTCCATCAGAAGAACCCTAGGGGCCTGGTCTTTTATGTAATCGACATTATTAACCGCTTCCATACAGAGCAGTTAGACCCCCCTCCTGCCCAGACCAATTTTCAGCTTTCAGCACTCTCACATTTTGAATGACAATTGCTCAGTCATGCTACACTGTAACCAAACAAAATTTTTATCATTTTTTTCACACAAATAGAGCTTTCTTTTGGTTGTATTTGATCACAACTGGGGTTTTTTTTCGTGATATAAGCAAAAAAAGTGCAAAAATTTTGAAAAAAACCCACTTTTTTTAATTTCTATTATAAAATTTTGCAAAAAATTATTTTTTCTTCATACATTTGGGCCAAAATTTATACTTCTACATATCTCTGGTAAAATTAACCCAAATTAGTGTATATTATTTAGTCTGTGTGAAAGTTATTGAGTCTAGAAGCTATGGTACCAATTACTGAAAATTGATCACACCAGATGTACTGATGGCCTATCTCCTTTCTTGAGGCCCTGAAATGTCAGGATAGTACAAATACCCCCCAAATGACCCTTTTTTGTAAAGTAGACAGTCCAAGGTATTTAGTAAGAGGCATGGTGAGTTTTTTAAAGTTATAATTTTTTCCCACAATTCTTGGGAAAATGAAGAAAAACATTTTTTTTTCTTTTTTTTCCCAAAACGTTGTCAATTTATAAGCTATTTCTAACACATAGCATGTACACAGCAAAAATGACACCCCAAAATTAATTCTGCTACTCCTTCTGAGTATGGTGATACCACATGTGTGAGACTTTTACACAGCCTGGCCACAAAAAGAGACTCCACGTCCAAGTAGCACCATAAGGCGTTTTAGGAGCATAAATACACATAAAACTTTCTTACTACCTATCACACTTTTCAAGGCCCTAGAGCACCAATACAATGGAAAAGTCCACAAAATGACCCCATTTTGGAAAGCAAACACTCCAACGTATATTCTATGAGGCATTATGAGTCCTTTGAACATGTAATTTTTTTCCACAAGTTTTTGGAAAATGTGGGAAAAAAATAAAAACTTTTTTTTTTTTACACAAAGTTGTCAATTTATAGGATATTCCTAACACATAGCATGTACATAGCAAAAATGACACCCCAAAATACATTCTGCCACTCCTCCTGAGTATGGCAATACCACATGTGTGAGACTTTTTCACAGCCTAGCCATATAGAGGGGCCCAACATCCAAGGAGCATCATCATGCCTCCTAGCCACTTGCCTAGGCCTATTTTTGACATTTGGTGTTTACAAGCTAAAATCAGTTGTTTTTGCTAGAAAACTACTTAGAACCCCAAAACATTATATATTTTTTTTAGCAGAGACCCTAGAGAATAAAATGGAGGTTATTGCAATATTTTTTATCACACCGTATTTGCGCAGCGGTCTTCCAAACGCAATTTTTTTGGAAAAAATTCACTTTTTTGAATAAAAAAATAAGAAACCAGTAAAGTTAGCCCAATTTTTTTCCATAATGTGAAAGATAATGTTACGCCAAGTAAATAGATGCCCAACATGTCATGCTTCAAAATTGCGCACGCTCACAGAATGGTGACAAACTTTGGTACTTAAAAATCCCCATAGGTGACAATTTAAAAATTTCTACAGGTTGCTATCTTAGTTAGAGAGGAGGTCTAGGGCTCAAATTATTGCTCTTGCTCTAACGATCGCGACGATACCTCACATGTGTAGTTTGAACACTGTTTACATATGTGGGCGGGGTTTCCGTATGCGTTCGCTTCTGCGCACGAGCTCACGGGGACAGGGCGCTTTAATTTTTTTTTTTTTTTTACTATTTATTTTATTTATTATTTTTTATTTTTACACTGTTTTTAAAAAAAAAATTGATCATTTTTATTTCTATTACAAGAAATGTAAACATTACTTGTAATAGAAAAAGGCACGACAGGACCTCTTTTTTGTGAGATCTGGGGTCAAAAAGTTCTCAGATCTCACAAGTACACTAAAAGATAGAAAAAATAAAAAAAAATAAAAAAAATGAAATAAAATGAAAAAAAAAAGGGACCTTTAAACTGGTTGCTAGGCAACGACGTTTGCCGTAGCTCCGGTCCTCCAAGACCATAGAGTCGAGTGAGGGCAAGCTTGCCCTCACTCGACATCCTGTCTGTGAGGATCCGGGACCGGATAGTTTTCCCCGCTGCCTGCGGGTCCGGTAAGCGGGGAAAAGGACTAGAATGCGGCGGGAGGGGGGCACCTCTTCCGCCACCCCGGAAGGGTCATCCCGCGGCAAATCCGCAGCTGGGACCACCCTTATCGGAAAGCCAACCGTCCACCGTTTAAAAAAATACCAGGGTTATGGCAGCTATCTGCTGCCATAACACCGGTATTTAGGTTTAAACGGAGGACGTATATAAACCTTTTTGGACTTAGACATGGTGGCCGTATGAAGGGTGACAGGTATTCGGGTACTTTGCTGGGCAGGTGACAGGTACTCTGGTACTGATGAGCAAGTGGCAGGTACTCGAGTACTCCGATAGGCAGGTGACAGGTACTCGGGTACTCTTATGGGCAGGTGACAGGCAGGTGATAGGTACTGATGAGTAGTACTGATACTGATAGGTGATACTGATACTGTACTGATGGGTACAGATGATCAGTACTGATAGGTGATAGGTACTGATGGGTACTGATGAGTAGTGATGGGTACTGATGAGCAGGTGGCAAGTACTCAGGTACTTCAGGTGTCAGGTACTCTGATGAGCAGGTGGAAGGTACTCGGGTACTCTGATGGGTAGGTGACAGGTACTCGGGTACTCTGATGGGTAGGTGACAGGTACTCGGGTACTCCGATGACGGGTACTCGGGTATTCCGGTGATGGGTACTCAAAGTGCCAGAGTACCTGTCATCAGAGTACCCGAGTACTTGTCATCAGAGTACCTGTCATCAGAGTACCTGAGTACCTGTCATCAGAGTACCCGAGTACCTGTCACCAGCCCATCAGAGTACCCGAGTACCTGTCACCAGCCCATCAGAGTACCCGAGTACCTGTCATCAGCCCATCAGAGTACCCGAGTACCTGTCATCAGAGTACCTGATGGGCTGGTGACAGGTACTTTGATGGGCTAGTGACAGGTGCTCTTTATTGGGGGGGGCAATCAGTGTGTTTGGGGTGCACTGTACTTGGTAACTAGCTGTTACCACAATCTCCTCCTCACACAGGATCAGTGTGTGAGGAGGAGAAAACGGTGACAGCTAGTTACCTGTTCTCTGTTGACATTTGTGACCGGCTGTGATTGGACACAGCCGGTCACGTGGTAAAGAGCCAATTTCATTGGCTCTTTACCTAGATCGGGGATGGGCTCTGTCCGAGGGACGAGCCTTGTCCCCGATCGCCGCGCTGCGTGCCCCCGGGAGGCACGCATTGAGGAGGGAACGAGCGGCTCGCGCTGGAGCCGCTCATGTGATCGGCTGTGATTGACACAGCCAATCACGTGGTAAACAGCCAATTTCATTGGCTGTTTACCTTGATCGGGGTTGGGCTCAGTCCGAGGGACGAGCCTCACCCCCGATCACCGCGCGCCCCCGGGGGCGCGCAGTAGCGGCGAGACCGGGCGGACGTCATATGACGGCCGCCCGGATCGAGAAAGGATTCCTGCCGACATCATTTTATAATGGCGCGGTAGGGAAGGGGTTAAAGAGCACTGGAGGGGAGAAAACAAGACCAGGAAGGTCTCACAGAATGAGACAAGGTGGATCTATCAACTGGGGTCACTCCAGCCCGATTGAACCGGGACATAGACCTAAACTGTTTAATCTCTAATCTATAAGTTAGGATGATAGTTTTCCCCTTTCTTGCACCTCCCTGCTCCAACCTCCTCTTTTTAATCCAGGCCCCTATGCTATAGGAATTTTATCTTATCTCTTTTTGTTTCATAACCACTGTAGTTAGGCTTACATATCACTGACTGGCCACATGATTTTATTTATTCTTTTTGGTTTTATACTTTTTTATTCCAGGTCTTATACATTTTTTTCATTTTTGAATAAGAAAAAATGTTCTTACCACTATTTCCTGCATTATACATATCTACCATACCTTTTTGGAAGCCATTACACCATAGGATTGTAGTACATTTTTTCTAATAATCAGTACATTGTTACATACATAGTTACATAGTAGGTGAGGTTGAATAAAGACAATAGTCCATCCAGTTCAACCTGTGTAGGTGTGTGTGGCTGTAATCATCTCACATACCCCTGAATGTTCTGATCCTTGAGATGTAAGTCTAAGAGTCTTTTGAAAGCCACCATACTACCCACAGAAACCACCTCTTGTGGTAGAGAATTCCACAATCTTGTAGCCCTAACAGTAAAGAACCCCCCACGTTGCCTGAGGTTAAAACGCTTCTCCTCTAATCGCATTGTATGCCCTCGAGTCCTCGTGCAATCCCTTCGAATGAACAGTTTTTTTTTCTAAGCTGGGATCCCCATTAAGATATTTATAAATTGCTATCATGTCCCCCCTCAGACATCTCTTCTCCAGGGAGAATAAATCGAGCGATTGTAGACGCTCTTCATAGTCAAGGTCCTCCAATCCCCTAATTAGTTTAGTTGCCCTTCTCTGGACTCTCTCCAGCTCCAACACATCCCTCCTGAGGACTGGCGACCAGAACTGGACAGAATACTCCAGATGCGGTCGGACCAGAGTTTTTTTAAAGTGGAAGGATTATAGTCTTATCTCTGGAATACATCCCTTTCTTTATGCATGCTAATATTCTGCTGGCTTTGGAAGCTGCCGCTTGACATTGCATGCTGTTGCCTAATCTATCATCAACCAAGACTCCCAGATCCTTCTCCATTTTTGATTCCCCCAAGGGTTCCCCTCCCAACGTGTATTGTGTTTTTATGTTTTTAGTCCCCAAGTGCAAAACCTTACACTTCTCCACGTTAAACCTCATTTGCCATGTCGTTGCCCACTCTGTAATTTTGTCCAGGTCATTCTGTAGGATATCTGCTTCATGCTGTGCAGTTATTGCCCTGGCCAATTTTGTGTCATCTGCAAAAACTGATATCGAACTACTGATCCCGACCTCAATGTTGTTTATGAATAAATTGAACAAAGTTGGTCCCAGGACTGAGCCCTGGGGCACCCCGCTTACAACCTCAGACCAGTCTGAGTATGCGCTGTTTATTACCACCCTTTGGACACACCCTTTAAGCCAATTCCGTATCCAAGAGCAAACCCTGCTGTCGATACCTGCAGACCTTATTTTATAAATTTAGCGCTTGTGGGGAACTGTATCAAACGCCTTAGCGAAATCCAAGTACACCACATCCACTGGTCTCCCCCTATCTAGCTCACGGCTCACCTCCTCGTAGAATGTTAATAGATTGGTTTGACAAGAACGCCCATTTGTAAACCCGTGCTGATTACTGCTGATGATGTTGTTGTCTTTAGCAAACTCTACGATATAGTCCCTTATCATCCCCTCCAGAAGTTTACATGCTATTGATGTCAAACTGACAGGCCTATAATTTCCCGGGATATGCCTCTGGCCGTTTTTGAATATCGGAATCACGTTAGCTTTCTTCCAATCCCCTGGTACATCTCCTGTCCTAATACTATCAGCAAAGATCAGGAACAGTGGTCTGGATATAACCCTACTGAGTTCCTTGAGTACTCTCGGATGTACGCCATCCGGGCCTGGTGATTTGTTTGTGTTAAGTTTATCCAGCCTTTCCCTGATTTCACCCTCTGTTAGCCATAGTGGCAAGTCCTGTGTATTACTACTAACCATACAGTCATGGTCAGTGTACCCCTCCGTTTCCTGTGTAAAGACTGACGAGAAAAAAGCATTCAGCAAGGTTGCTTTTTCAGTGTCCTCTGTAACCATCCTCCCATCATTGTTAATTATGTGTGCAATATGCTCTGCCCTAGTTTTTTTGCTGTTGATATATTTAAAGAATTTCTTTGGGTTTTTTTACTATCCTCCGCTATTTGTCTCTCAAAGTTGATTTTAGCCATCTTGATTTCTTGTTTACTTTTCTTATTTGCCTCCTTGTATTGCTCGAAAGTCTATACTGTGCCCTCTGATTTATACTTCTTGAAGGCCAATTTTTTTCCCCTAATACGTTTTTTGACGCTACGGTTTAACCAGCCAGGTTTGGCTTTGTCTCTTCTAAATTTATTTCCCATAGGAATGCACTGCAAGATGCCTTTGCCTAATATGTTCCTAAAGCATTCCCATTTTTCCTCTGTGGTCAGTGATCCCAGGGTTTGGTCCTAGTTTACCCTTTCCATCAATGAGTACAATTTTGGAAAGTTTGCCCTTCTGAAGTTTAGGGTTCTTATGTTCCCCACTTGCCTTGTTATATTGTTATTTATACTAAATGTGATCATCCTGTGATCGCTAGAGCCCAGGTTGTCCTGGACTCCTACCTCCGAGATTATGTCTGGGTCATTAGTGATCAATAGATCCAGGACTGCATTTTTTCTAGTCGGAGAATCCACCAACTGTGACATGTAATTATCCAGTAAGGTTTCCGTGAATAGGCGGGCCTTCTGTGAGTGTGTAGTCCCCTCATCCCAGTCAATGTCGGGATAATTGAAGTCCCCTAATATGATGACTGATCCCAATTTTGCCACTTTACTCATTAGTGCTAAGAATTCCAGCTCTACCTCCTCCCCTTGGTTAGGTGGCCTATAGCAAACCCCCACAATTACTTTCCCCTTTCCCCTTTTCTCCTTCCCTATGGAGTTCAACCCACACAGATTCTTATGTATACAATTTTCTGTCTGTATTGTGTGTATTTATAATTCCTGTTTGGTTCAGATATGTATACACAGTATGGACATACGAATATACCCATGCTGGAATTTGCACAGACGCAGATTGGCGAAGTGGGACATCTATATTTGAGTCGGGTTGCTGGACCACAGGACCATATCAAATTTACTCGATATACGCATTATTCTATTCGATATATGTATATCCGATTTCATTGGAATATATAGATATCGCTGCTTGGAAGACTACATATATATACTTTCTATTATTTTTTATTTTTTTCATTTAAATATTTTTTATTTTTTACACTTTATATAATGAGATTTTTTGTCTAAAGAATTTTACCATAAAAAACATCTTGTTGAAAAAACTTTTTAAATAATTTTTTAAAAAACTTTTTAAATAATTTTTAATTCATTTAATGTACCGGTATGTTTTAAACATTGGTGCTATCTACATTTTTTGGTGCATATTCTTGAAAACACTTTATGTATATATATATATATATATATATATATATATATATATATATATATATATATATATATTAATTTGATTAATATACCGAGTATATTAATTGGCAATATATAACTAGATATATACCATTTCCTCTAGTAGACATTTTTTAGTAGGTGTCCTTTCTACTAGACTTCTTTGGTATATGGTCTTCTTATAACATATTAATTCCCTTTTATAATATAGAGCCTTTTACTATATAGTATTTCCCTAAAAGAAGCCGAATTATGCTAATCCCACCTTAAATCTCTTCGAGTGTGGCATTATACCCCGATCCGAAACTAAATTACACTTTTGTCCCTGTTTATATACATATTTGCACATTATTTTAGAACACATATTCATAATTTCTTCCTTTTTTATCCACCAGACGTCATTATTTTCACTTGCTAACACAATATACTTTTTTCTAATTTATTCATAAAGCTTGTTCCAAGGTTCCCCTTTATATATATCACTTCGGGCTACAGATATTGTTCCTCTACTTTTTGCTAAGTATGCATCCGGTAGATTAGCATATGGCTAATCTGCCTGGTTACAGATGACTTCTTTCTCTGTATTTTTTCAATTGGCTAAACGGTCCGGTTGACTGGTAACCACTTAACACAAATAGGCAGCGGAAAGGACGCTACTCACGCACCTGATGACGTCAGCTCTGACAAAACGCGTCGTGCGCGATTACGTCATTTCTGCCCCACTGCAACGCAAATCCGGTGGCTGACACGCATAGCGTCCCGGAAGTAGCCGCCAAAGAGGGACTCGCGGCCCCTACTGCTCTGGATGCCCATTTACTGCATATTTTATGTGAGTACCTGATTTTAACTTGTTGAATAAAGTATTTTGAAAACGGTACATCACTATATTAGCACTTCTTCTTGCATATCATCACCATTTGAGGAAAGAGAGGCTCCACTACCCAGGTGAAGGAGATACCTTCCCCCCCCAAGAGCCCCACACATCGAAATTGTTGGATAAGAGGATATTATATCAAGGCCCATTACCACTGTAGGGGTACATATTTCTGGTGAGTGCGGGAGAAATTGGAGGGGTGCACTGGTTTTTCTCACCTACCACCCAGCACTTGGACCACCCGGAATATCACCAATTGAATGAGATATTTTTGCTTCACTTTATAGCACGTTTAAAGACTGTTTATCACCCTTTGGTGGATCATCACTTTTTTATTTTGTGTTTAACACTGTATGGACTACTTACCTTTTTTATTGGATTATTATACTGTTTCAATTTTGTGATCACTATTATCATTTTAATCTTTTTCAGTGGCACACAGTCTTTTTTGCACATTAATGAATTTATTTGTTATTATTTTTTATGAGCACATTTTAATCAGATTACATAAGACTATATTCTGTAAATTTGTGAACCACCACTATTATCCTTTCACTGGTATACAGATTTTGTTTATCAACTTACTTAACTATTTATTGCATATATCACTTTGAGCGCTACTTTGGGGAGAGTGCTCTCTAAATTTGCTTTGTACCCTTTTATATACTTATGCCCTATACCGTGGACTGCACGCCATTATTTAAACTAGCACATTAGCACTTTACGTTGTGACAATCAACTTAACTTTTTTTACACCATTTGTACATAATTAGGCAGCACCATCTCACCCCACCCATCCCACATTTATTGATATAGTCTTTGGACTATATTTTGTGGTTGGCCGCAGCCCATTCTTTTGTCCATAAGCGCGGAATTTCTTCCACCCTTCTTTTATCACTTGTTGTGTGAAGGCCCATATATTAGGATTGGCCTGCAATATCGGAATGGCTTGGGATTACATCTTACTGTAAATCAGTGTTTATTGTTAGTATGTATTACTATGTTGTTAGAATTTTATGGCTTACTATTATCTCCCATCCGTTATTATTACACATTTAGGAGGATGGAGGTTGATAATAAGAGCGGTTCCCATGACAATCACGACGCTACTTCTTCCCGGCATCAGCCACCCAGTCTCCTTTGACCCTTGATAAAGTCACTTTGGTTGTGACGCAACGCGTCGGAGCAGCCGGGTGATGTCACTTCTGGTCTACAGCCGTGAGCGGAAGTTTGGATTCTCTTCACTGCAGCTTGCGGGGACCAAGCGGTCCGCTTGTTATACTCTATACCAGCTATTGTACTGTAAGTTACTACTATTTTTTTAAAATTTACTCTGCCTACTGCACTATGAAGCCCTTTTTCTATTGTATCGTCATATGAGAGAAATATCAAGGAGATAAATATCCATACTGTGGGCTATTGATCTATCTACACCCTGGCAGCTGCAATACTATTTATCATTAGAGTCACAAGGAGAAGTTTTCCATTTTAAACAAAGCTTGAGTTATTCCGTATTGAGGTGAGCAGCCATTGCACCCAATGTTGGATTATTGGTTTTGGAATTTACTCACATCGGTGACACTATTGGATTGATATGCGTCACGTTTTGGTTTTGGATCACCATTGTTATATACATCTTTCAGCACTTGCACATGGACTCTTTATGAACTTATATTGATTTTACTTCACTTCTATATTATCTAGATAGTATGTATTCTTTTATTCATTATTGTTTTAAACACTATGTTTATGAACAATTTTCATGATTAATGGTTAATATTTCAACTATTTAGTGTTATTTATTTAATGTGAAATCAGCGCCGATTTACTCACAGATTGTATTTAAAAGAAAACAGCAAAGTTAGCCCAATATTTTTCTATAATGTGAAAAATAATTTTACGGCGAGTAAATAGATACCCAACATGTCATGCTTCAAAATTGCGCACGCTTGTGGAATGGCGACATTGGTACTTAAAAATCCCTATAAGCGACATTTTAAAATTTCTACAGGTTACCAGGTTAGAGTTACAGAGGTGGTCTAGGGCTCAAATTATTGCTCTCACTCTAATGATCGTGGTGATACATCACATGTGTGGTTTGAACACCGTTTACATATGTGGGCAGGACTTGCGAATGCATTCGCTTCTGCAAGCAAGCTAACGGGGACATGGCGCTTTAATTTTTTCTTTTTCTATTTATTTTATAAATTTTTTATTTTTACACAGTTTTTAAAAAAAAAAATGTTTGACCTTTTTTATTCCTATTACAAGGAATGTAAACATCCCTTGTAATAGAAATAAGCATGACAGAACCTCTTTAACCACTTGCCGACTGACGCACAACTATTTACTGCGGCAGTCAGCCCCCTGTAGGCTCGCTCCCGCCGCTCTGGGGCGCGCTCCCTTGCACCCCCGGCACCGCTGATGGTCTGATTGGGTTCAGAACCAATCAGTCATCAGGTCCAGGCCAATGATTTTTGGCCTGGACCTGTTCATCAGTCCTGCCCAATCAGATACTGTGTGTGCCTGTGTAATGTAAACACAGGCACAGAAAAGACCCGCTCTCTCCTCCACAAATCCTTTTTGGATTCATCGAGTGGAGGGAGCGGATCTAAAACTGTGAGTACTGCACCAAGCACCCACAAACACACTTAGATAGGCACATTTAACCCCCCAGTTAACCCCTACACCCCCTGTCACAACACACATGGTATACAGTATATAGCATTTTCCTATATACACCCGTATAGGTGTGACTTGTGACCAGGTTTAGCGCTTGCGGCCCTTCCTTTCCTTGGATACCCGCCCCCCCAATAAACCCCTTCCTCCCTGTCACATTGCACACTAATATACAGGTAATATAGTGTTTTACTGTATTTTGTATTAGTGTGATTGTGACTTGAGTTAGCGCTAGCGAGTTCGTTTCTGTCCCAAGGAGGTTTAGGGTCCCCACCACCCCCCCAATAAAGATTTAACCCCCTGATCTCCCCCTGATCACCCCTACACTCCCTGTCACAACACACACTGTATACAGTATATAGCATTTTCCTATATACCCGTATAAGTGTGACTTGTGACCAGGTTTAGCGCTTGCGGCCTTTCCTTTTATACTTAGAATACCCGCCACCCCCCCCCAATAAAGGTTTAACCCCCTGATCACCCCCAGTTAACTCCTTCCCCCCTGTCACATTGCACACTAATATACAGGTAATATAGTGTTTTACTGTATTTTGTATTAGTGTGATTGTGACTTGAGTTAGCGATAGCGAGTTACTTTTTGTCCCAAGGAGGTTTAGGGTCCCCGCCACCCCCCCATAAAGATTCAACCCCCTGATCCCCTCCTGATCACCCCCAGTTAACCCCTTCATTGCCCTGTCCCAGTGTCACTTTTAAAGTGTACAGTTTTTTTTCTGATCACTTTTTAGTGTCACAGGTGACATTAGTTAGTGTTAGCGTCAGTCCCCAGCGCATAGTTAGAAATAACCCATTGATTACCACATACACACACACATACACACACACACACATACACTTCCATTACTAGTATAGTGTTTGAACAGATCAATATCTGATCTGATCAGAACTATACTAGTGTCCCCATAGTTTAGGGTTCCCAAAACGCGGTGTTTGCACAATCAGCACTGATTCCTGCCAGCACCTGCGTTTAACTCCTCCGTCCAGCCCACCCCACCCAGGCAAGTGTAGTAATCAATAGATTACTGTCACTTACAATAAAACACAAAACCGCTGGGTTAGCAGAGTCAGGCCTGATCCCTGCTAGCATTAGCAGTTTTTTTTGGTAGCGGTTGAAATAGTCCTTGACAACCAGGTGCTTTTTTTACCTGTGAGCCACACTACTGTACCGGTAAATTTAGTTGCTAAAATGTCAAAACTGTGGTACGGTAGTGCAGAGGCTTACAGTATACTGACCATGTCAGATGAGAGCGATGGGTAAGCCTCACTGGCAGAATCAGGGTCAGTATACGAACCTGAAGAGAGCAGCGGCTCCCTGACAGACAGCTCTGACGACGGATGGGTCCCTGTTAGAACCAGGTGTACCCGACCCCCTTCTGGAGTTGAAGAGGTGCAGAGATCGCAGTGTGCTCGTATGGAGCAGTGTCAGTACTAGTGCCACTAAGCCTTCTGGTGACCTGGCAAGCACCAGCTGCCTAGTACACCATGGACCTAGTATAACCAGCACTGCAGTAACACTTGGTGATGTGGCGAGTCCAATAAGTGCAGTTGAAGCTGGTGCAGTGGCTAGCACAAGTAGTGGCCTGCAGCCACCGCGTATTCAAAGACAGGCCCGTAGAGCCCATAGTGCCCTCCCTGTTGCGCTTGCATATCCTAATTGGCAACCTATTGATACTACAGCGACTGTACTTCCCCCATTCACTGGCCAATCTGGAATCCACGTGGAAACAGACAATTTTACGCCCCTGAATTTTTATGAGCTGTTCTTCATGGAAGATCTTTTCTATTGTGGACCAATCAAATATATACGCTGGTCAATTAATCGCCGCCAACCCAAATTCGCCTCTTGCCAGACCATTCGGCTGGAAACCTATAACAGTTTCCGAGTTTAAGAAGTTTCTGGGCCTGCAGAATCTGTCCATTTTAATTTGAAGTTCGATCGTAGCTGGTGGAGGAGAGAGCCCGGTATCCCCACCCCCATGGCCTCAGATTTAGTGAAATTAATTTTTAAATTGGATAATGTGCCATATGACTTAAATTCACGAAGGAGGTTTGGTAGAGAAATTAAGGGGTTAGTGAGGGAGAACATGTCGTCAGCATACTTTCTGTTGAGTCTCCCCAACATCAGTGGCGTCGGCAGGGGGGGGCTGACCGGGGCTTCAGCCCCGAGTGTGCCCCCAAAAAGCCCCGGATCTCGTGTGGATCATTTTTAATTAATAGCCCCGAGTGTCAAACATGCTCCTCCTTCCTTCGGCTCTCAGCTCACCTCAGCGCTGCAGTCAGAAGAAGACGGAGGGGGGTGGAGGCGGAGCCAATGCAATCCTCCTCCTCTCCTCATGTGACAGCAGAAGAGGTTCTCGGAGCGGAGGAGGATTTCAAATTCCTCTCCTTGCCACCTAGCATTGGCTCCGCCTCCACCCCCTCCGTCTTCTGGCTGCAGCGCTGAGGTGAGCTGAGAGCCGAAGGAAGTAAAGCAGGGGGGGGCGAAGAAGAAGAATGTGAGTGCTGTGGGGGGAGAAAAAGAAGAATGTGAGTGCCGGGGGGGGGGGAGAAAAAGAAGAATGTGAGTGCCGGGGAGGGGGGGAGAAGGAGAATGTGAGTGCCCAGGGGGGGAAGAAGGTTAGTGCCTGAGGGGGGGGAGGAAGAAGGTTAGTGCCTGAGGGGGGGGAGGAAGAAGGTTAGTGCCTGGGGGGGGGGAGGAAGAAGGTTAGTGCCTGAGGGGGGGGGAAGAAGGTTAGTGCCTGAGGGGGGGGAGAAGGTTAGTGTCTGAGGGGGGGGGAGGAGGAAGAAGGTTAGTGCCTGAGGGGGGGGAAGAAGGTTAGTGCCTGAGGGGGGAAGAAGGTTAGTGCCTGAGGGGGGGAGAAGAAGGTTAGTGCCTGAGGGGGGGGAAGAAGGTTAGTGTCTGAGGGGGGGGAGGAGGAAGAAGGTTAGTGCCTGAGGGGGGGGAAGAAGGTTAGTGCCTGAGGGGGGGGAAGAAGGTTAGTGCCTGAGGGGGGGAAGAAGGTTAGTGTCTGAGGGGGGGGAGGAGGAAGAAGGTTAGTGCCTGGGGGGGGGGAGAAGGTTAGTGCCTGGGGGGGAGGAAGAAGGTGAGTGCCTGAGGGGGGAGGGAGGAGGAAGAAGGTGAGTGCCTGGGGGGGAGGAGGAGGAAGAAGGTTAGTGCCTGGGGGGGAGGAGGAGGAAGAAGGTTAGTGCCTGGGGGGGAGGAAGAAGGTGAGTGCCTGAGGGGGGAGGAGGAAGAAAGTTAATGCCTGAGGGGGGGGAGGGAGGAGGAAGAAGGTTAGTGCCTGAGGGGGGGAGGGGGAAGAAGGTTAGTGCCTGAGGGGGGGGAGGTTAGTGCCTGAGGGGGGGAGGGAGGAGGAAGAAGGTGAATGCCCAAGGAGGGGGGAGGGAGGAGGAAGAAGGTTAGTGCCATAAGGTTGTAAAAGACCCCCAATCAGTGGTGGCCGGTGTACAGAGGGCGCATGGAGTTCAATGGGATTTTTTTTGGCATCACCTGATTAGAGCCAGAGGCTCTAATAGGGCGATGCAAAGGGTGGACCCGGGGCGCAGAGCAGTGCGTCCCGATCCCACCCATTGTGTGACAATAGCGAATGAAAATTCGCTATTGTCACACCGATCCTCCTCCTGGCCAATCAGGAAGCGCGTCCAATACGCGCTTCTTGATTGGCCGCAAGGCAAACCCCTTGCCATTAGCCGAGGAGGAGGAGGCAGAAGCGAAAGGACTCGTGGAGACGCGCCGCCGGTCACCTGGACTCGGAAGAAGCCGCCCGCCGCCGCCGCTGCTGCTGGGAGGACTCGTGGAGACGCGCCGCCGGTCACCGGGACCGAGAAGAAGCCGCCCGCCACTGCTGCTGCTCCAGGTAGTTAAGGGGGCACACACGCTGATCTCTGCATTGGGGGCATGTATGCTGGTCACTGCATTGGGGGAATGGTATGCTGATCTCTGCATTGGGGGAATGGTATGCTGATCTCTGCATTGGGGGAATGGTATGCTGGTCACTGCATTGAAGGGGGCATGTATGCTGGTCACTACATTGGAGGCACACACTGATCTCTGCATTGGGGCATGTATGCTGGTCACTGCATTGGGGGCATGTATGCTGATCTCTGCATTGGGGGAATGGTATGCTGATCTCTGCATTGGGGGAATGGTATGCTGGTCTCTGCATTGAAGGGGGCATGTACGCTGGTCACTACATTGGAGGCACGCACGCTGATCTCTGCATTGGAGCATGTACGCTGGTCACTGCATTGGGGGCATGTACGCTGATCTCTGCATTGAAGGGGGCATGTACGCTGGCTCACTGTGCAATGAAGGGGGCATGTACGCTGGCTCACTGTGCAATGAAGGGGGCATGTACGCTGGCCACTCTGCATTGAAAGGGGGCACTCTGGCCACTCTGCATTGAAAGGGGGCACTCTGGCCACTCTGCATTGAAAGGGGGCACACTATACCTTAATTACTGAAGGCCCCTTTCACACTTTTGCAACCTCAAAGTCACGCAATTTTTTACAGCGTTTTTTGCCGCAAAGCAATACCTATTACATTTTTCTGTTTGCGCCCCCCCCCCCCAAAAAAAATTTTGAGCACCAGCCGCCACTGTCCCAAATATACCTAGAATAATGTGCACATATTAATCTGCAAGTGTTCACAGATATGTATAGGTCAGAGTGTTTAACTGACAAAGAATGATGTGCCATAGAACTGCTGATGTTGATGTATTTTTCTGCTCTGTATCTAATAAATGCATACTTTACACCCCCCTTTCCAGTACCCCCCAGAGCTCTTCAGGCCCCCTCCACCAGTGCTCTTTAGCTCCCCACAGTGCTTTACAGCTCCCCCCCATGCTCTCTGACTCCCCCAGTGCTCTCCACCCCCCTGTGCTGCCTGGCTCCCCCCTCAGTAATCTACAGCCCCCCCCAGTGCTCTTCAGTTCCCCCCCCCTCTCCCGTACTCTGTCCCCCTGGTTTTCCCTGCCCCCCCTGCTCTCCACCCCCTTGCTTTCTAACCCCCCTGCAATGCTTTCCAACCCCCCCTATTTCTTTCCAGTGCCCCCCCATGCCCTTCAGCTCCTCCTGTGCTCTCCAGCCTCCCTAGTGCTCTTCTATCTTCTATCATGTCTGCAGTCTCTGACCATCCCCTGTACTATGTCCGCAGTCTCTGACCATCTCCTGTATCATGTCTGCAGTCTCTGACCATTTCTTGTATCATGTTTGCAGTCTCTGACCATCTCCTGTACTATGTCTGCAGTCTCTGATCATCTCTTGTATCATGTCTGCAGTCTGACCATTTCTTGTATCATGTCCACAGTCTCTGACCATTTCTTGTATCATGTCCGCAGTCTCTGGCTATTTCTTGTATCATGTCTGCAGTCTCTGACCATCTACTGTATCGTGTCTGCAGTCTGACCATCTCCTGTATCATGTCTGCAGTCTCTGACCATCTCTTGTATCATGTCTGAAGTCTCTGACCATCTCTTGTATCACGTCCGCAGTCTCTGACCATTTCTTGTATCACGTCCGCAGTGTCTGACCATCTCCTGTATCATGTCCGCAGTCTTTGACCATCTCTTGCATCATGTATGCGGTCTCTGACCATCTCTTGCATCATGTCTGCAGTCTCTGACCATCTCCTGTATCATGTCTGCAGTCACTGACCATCTCTTGTATCATGTCCGCAGTCTCTGACCATCTCTTGTATCACGTCCGCAGTCTCTGACCATTTCTTGTATCACGTCCGCAGTGTCTGACCATCTCCTGTATCATGTCTGTAGTCTCTGACCATCTCTTGTATCATGTCCGCAGTCTGACCATCTCTTGTATCATGTCTGCAGTCTCTGACCATCTCCTGTACTATGTCTGCAGTCTCTGACCATCTCTTGTATCATGTCTGCAGTCTCTGACCATCTCCTGTATCATGTCCACAGTCTCTGACCATCTCTTGTATCATGTCCGCAGTCTGACCATCTCCTGTATCATGTCCGCAGTCTGACCATCTCCTGTATCATGTCTGCAGTCTCTGACCATCTCCTGTACTATGTCTGCAGTCTCTGACCATCTCTTGTATCATGTCTGCAGTCTGACCATTTCTTGTATCATGTCTGCAGTCTGACCATCTCTTGTATCATGTCCGCAGTCTTTGACCATCTCTTGCATCATGTCTGCGGTCTCTGATCATCTCTTGTATCATGTCTGCAGTCTCTGACCATCTCCAGTATCATGCCTGCAGTCTCTGACCATCTACTGTATCATGTCTGCAGTCTCTGACCGTCTCCTGTATCATGTCTGCAGTCTCTGACCTTCTCCTGTATCATGTCTGCAGTCTCTGATCATCTCTTGTATCATGTCTGCAGTCTGACCATCTCTTGTATCATGTCTGCAGTCTCTGATCATCTCCTGTATCATGTCTGCAGTCTCTGACCATCTCCTGTATCATGTTTGTAGTCTCTGACCATCTCTTGTATCATGTCTGCAGTCTGACCATCTCCAGTATCATGTCTGCAGTCTCTGACCATCTCCTGTATCATGTCTGCAGTCTCTGAACATCTCCTGTATCATGTCCGCAGTCTCTGACCATCTCCTGTATCATGTCTGCAGTCTCTGAACATCTCTTGTATCATGTCCGCAGTCTCTGACCATCTCCTGTATCATGTCTGTAGTCTCTGACCATCTCCTGTATCATGTCTGCAGTCTCTGACCATCTCCTGTATCATGTCTGCAGTCTCTGAACATCTCCTGTATCATGTCCGCAGTCTCTGACCATCTCCTGTATCATGTCTGCAGTCTCTGAACATCTCTTGTATCATGTCCGCAGTCTCTGACCCTCTCCTGTATCATGTCCGCAGTCTCTGACCATCTCCTGTAGGATGTCTCCAATCTCTTACTCAAATTTAAACACATTGCTAATAGTATCAGCGATCTGTTTATGCCAAAGGTAGGACTATGCAGGGAAGGCAGAGAGTGCAAAAGGGGGCACTGTGATTAGAGAGATGGGGGGGGGGGGGGCTGTGAAATGTGTACAATAAATATTCTTGAAAACATTACAAATTTTTTGGGGTGTTTGTACATTTTTAAGTTTGGGGGGTGCCAGATTTAGGATCCGCCCCGGGTGCCAAATGCTCTAGGTACACCACTGCACAGATGGCTGTGGGTGAGTGACGGAGGGCTGATTTTTGAAACCTTAGCCCATATTAGCCTTTTAACTTAATTTACTGAAACTGTACAAAGGCACCCTAAACCCTGTGGCAACCAATTAGAATTCATCTTTTGCTAATGTGATGTCAGATAAGTAAATGCTGATCGGTTACTCTGGGTTGCCGCATTTTGCACTTAAAATTTTGCTTTGTGCACGGTTTCTTGAACAAGCCCTTGATGTTCAACTTTCCCAGGAAGTCATAGAGGAGCTGACTCACCATTTTCTGGTTACAGCTACTTTGGAAAGATTTGGTGTTAGTGCTTCATCTAGACTACTGGGAAATCATTTCTCTTGTGTGTTGTGGATGTTCTGGGACCTCTGCTATTTCCAAAATGGCTGAAGAAGTTCCATAGGAGCCTCCAGAAAGGCTTCTACATGGGGCACCCTGATTGCCATAATTGGTGTTCTTAATTGCTTTATGGGAAGAGTTACAAGTAAAAGTGGAGATTAGAAAGTTGACAGATTAACATGCGTGTGGTCACATTTTATAACATTTTATGGTGGGGCATTGGGCAGGGTTGAGTGGGGAGCGGCATTGGGTGGAGCTTGGGTGGGGCTTACTTTGAAATGTGGGAGGGGTTATCAAATTTACCTTCGGGCTGAAGCCCCTGGTCTTTTTCTCACCTAGCAACGCCCCTGCCCAACATTAATCCCGGTAATCTCTGGATGTTGGCGTATTGTACACAAAAAGTGTTCCAGTGACAAGGCAAAGAGAAGAGGCGACAAAGGACACTCCTGTCTTGTCTCATTTGTGATTGGAAAGCATTCGGATAGAACACTGTTCGCTTTTTTACTTGTGCGGTAGGTGTGGAGTAGATCTGTCTGATCCAGTTCAGCATGGTATCTCCCATGTCCACGTACCGAAAACATAAAACGCCAATCTTCCCGGTCAAAGGTTTTTTGGGCGTCCATACTCAGAAGAACACAGGGAGTATGGGTTGTATTTGCCACATGTAAGAGGTTAAGAACTTTGATTGTGTTGTCTCATGCCTCACGAGTAGGCACGAAGCTGACCAGGTTCAGGTGAATCAGTTGTGACAGGTATTGTTGGATTCTGGACTCTAGTATTTTAGTAAACGGCATAAGATCAACATTTAGTAAATATATCAGTCTGTAGCTACCACAAGATGTAGGGTCTTTCCCCTCTTTTGGGGAGGACGGAGATGTGGGCTTGGAGTGTCTCCTTTGGAATCGATGTGCCAGCTCCCAACGCATTGAGCAGAGTTACCATAAATTGACCAAGGGATGACAAAAGGGTTTTTTATAGTTTTGGATGGTGAGCCTGTCGGGTCCCAGAGCCTTACCCGCCTTAGTACTACCTATTGCCGTTTTAGTTAATCTAGAGTGATGGGTTCTTCCAATGCTTTGCTCATAGTGGTGGATAACTGAGGCATCTGGGAGGAAGTTAGATATTCCTCGATCCGAACCTGTCGGCAGGTCAAGGTTTGTAGATTTTACAGAGATGCAAAGAAAGATTTAAATTCCTGAGGTAAGGTGATTTTTTGACCGATGGGAGAAGTAATCTGAGGGATATATGTTACCATCGTCTGATTTCTGGCCAGAAGTCTGCCACATTTATCCCGATTCATACGATACTTTACGACATATTTGCATTGCCACTTTGAAACGTAAAAGATCATTGATTTGTTTACGCATGGTCAGAAGTTCACCCTCTGAGGAGTGTGATGGTGTGTGTTTGTGGCGAGATACTATTGCCTGTAAGACTCGAAGGAGAGAATCTGACTGCACTATGTGTGGTTTCTTGATCCGTGCCTTATAAGCACCCCACGAATCACCGCATTTTGGGCTTCCCAGATAATTCCGGGGTCAGAATCTGCGGTAGTGTTGGTTCGGAGATAGTGATCTAATTTCTGTAATAACATCTGTTAAGACAGTCATCTTGAAAGAGGCTTTCATTCAACCTCCATGTCCAAGTTTTGGATAGATGGAAGTCCGTCAGTGCACAGGATAATATTACAGGAGCATGATCAGACCAGGTGATGGAGCCTATGGAGCAATCACGAATGGTGTGTAGTTGACAGTGCGGTATCAAGAAAAAGTCTATACGGGAGTGTAGTTTATGAGGCGGGGAGTAGAATGAGTAGTCCCGTTCTCCTGGATGCTTCAAACGCCACACATCTACCAATTATGTTCTGTGAAGGGATTTTGCGATACGTTTGCGGGCGCCAGGAGGGGCAGAGGAAAACCCTAAGGAGGTATCCTCAGAAGGAATCAGGGGGGTATTAAAATCTCCCCCCCAACAATCAACTGACCCTCAGAGAACTTGAGGAGCTTCTCAATGCCTCTGGTAATGAACACATCTTGCTGGCTATTGTGGGCATAAAAAGTGGCCAAAGTCACTTTAACGTCACCAACCATGCCCCTCAAAAACAGGAAGCGACCATTGAGATCTGAGAAGGTGTGCATACAAGTCCATGGTACCGTCCCCAAGATAATAAGAGACACTCCTTGATTTGGCCTCCGGATTAGTAGAGTGGTATGTCACAGGGAAAAACCTGCTCTTAAATAGGGGGAGCATATCCTCTCTGAAGTGGGTCTCTTGAATGAAGGCAATGTCTATTTTGGGCCGCCTCAGGTCATTTAACAACATTTGCCTCTTTTCTGGGACATTAAGTCCTTTAGCATTAATCAAGGGAATCTTGATGTATCCATGTGTGGGCAGGGGAGGTAAAAGAGGAAGGGGAGGACAAATGGGAAGGGAGAGGGGAGATTGGAAGGAAGGGGGGTAGTAGAGGATGTACTAGGGACAGGAAGGGAAAAATAAAAGCAGAGAGAGGTGGGTAGTGAAGGGAACTCAACATCAAGTGGTTAGGAAATTAAAGAATAAAGAGAAGAAGAGGTCAATCTCAGAGGGAGAGACCGTAGCGTACTAAATGATAGCAGCGAAATTCCAGGACGTTCACCATCGCAAGGCTGGGCAATTGAGTGAACGCGTGGTTGTAGTTGGAGAGGGCCAAGGGGTGAGCTTCCGCCCCCCCCACCCCCCACCCAGCTCACGAATGAGCAGCGAAGGAGGAGAACATACATCATAAGCAGTTTTGTGGGGAGAGAGTAAGGGGACGAAATTTAGACCTGAACATAACATGTAAAAGTCTTAAAAAAAAATTGTTAAACAGTATCAATCTGAATACTAAAATCAACCAAATCAGTTAACTGTACTCCCTTTTAAGAGTGTAACCTGGGCCCAGACATAGGGGTGCGGCACCACACTGGGATAGGAGTGGCCAGGGTGGCCAAAAAAAAAAATTTAATTTAGAAAACAAAAGGCACCACCACATATTCAGCAAGGTACAGTGCCTTGCAAAAGTATTCGGCCCCCTTGAACTTTGCAACCTTTTGCCACATTTCAGGCTTCAAACATAAAGATATATAACTGTAATTTTTTGTGAAGAATCAACAACAAGTGGGACACAATCATGAAGTGGAACGAAATTTATTGGATATTTCAAACTTTGTTAACAAATAAAAAACTGAAAGATTGGGAGTGCAAAATTATTCAGCCCCTTTACTTTCAGTGCAGCCAACTCTCTCCAGAAGTTCAGTGAGGATCTCTAAATGATCCAATGTTGACCTGAATGACTAATGATGATAAATAGAATCCACCTGTTTGTAATCAAGTCTCCGTATAAATGCACCTGCACTGTGATAGTCTCAGAGGTCCGTTTAAAGCACTTCTATGATGAAGTGAGCTGCCACCTAGATAAAGGTAAGCCTGTGGATGTGGTGTACCTGGACTTTGCAAAGGCCTTTGACACCGTTCCCCACAAACGCTTACTGTTCAAACTAAGGAAGGTAGGTATAGACCATAAGGTGAGTACCTGGATAGAGAACTGGCTCCAGGGGAGGTTGCAAAGGGTGGTGATTAATGGGGAATACTCAGATTGGACGGGTGTGGAAAGCGGGGTCCCCCAGGGTTCTGAGTGTGTTAAACATAGACATTTTATTGGTAAAAATATTGGGGTTTAGTAACACCCGTGCAAGATAAAATTGTTGGTGGATACAATCAGTGCAATAACAAGAAACGAGACAGATATGACATAAAACATAAAGTGACAAAAAACCGGCCGGCATATAGTAAAGTGCTTCAAGTGGTATACAAATATATAATCATGTGCTTAATTCAACGTAAATGTTCTTGAAGGGGCTCCTTTTGGGCAGTCAGTCGCCGATTTTAATTGGTGACTGTGTATGGGCAGTTATTGTTATCTGGTTGCTCCGAGGAAATCGCTGGGAGTGGTGTTATCCGAGTATTGGAGAAAAGACTGTGGGATATGCCGCACGAGATTTCCTTAGGTGGGACAGCAGGATTATTTGTATTGTCGTTATTAATGGATGTGATATTATTTAAAATAATATGGCTTAACAGGGATAAGGTAGTAGTCAGGTTTTTATTCCCTGATTACTGACGGTTGTGGTGCCGTGGCTTTACCCCTGGTAGGTCGGATGTTCCTTTTTCAGATATGAGGTAATTGTCATGGAAATATGGGGGTACATAAACATTCTACCGCAGTCGTTTAGTGGAGCAGAAAACGTCTACCTGTCCGGGGACCATGCAATGATTTGCCAGTGATCATTGACGGCAAAATGCCGTTTCTTCACCCCTGTCTGGTAGGATACTGCTTTAAGTGGAGCAGAAAACGTCTACCTATCCGGGGACCATGCAATGATTTGCCAGTGATCATTGACGGCCAAGTGCCGTTTCTTCACCCCTGTCTGGTAGGATACTGCTCAAGGTTCTATATTTTATATGGAATGCTGGGTATTGCTGGGGACTTATCAGAGCTGTCTTTCTTTTTGCCGCTGACCGCGATATGAATGTGTCGGTTCAGTACGGCATTTAGAGGGAATAGTGCTCCGACGGCTAGATGCCGTTTCTTCACCCCTGTGTGGTGAGTGCTTATGTACCTTTCTGCCGATCTGTGGAGCAGTGCATCCGCCTCCGCTGTCCTTTACCGCTGTCTCTCTCGTGCTGTCATCAGTCTCCGCTCTTCCTTGTGGTTCCTGGCGTCCGATGCTTGGTTGGAGTGATAGGGAGGTGTGCCGCCGGGCTATGACGTCGACGCGTTTCGCTTCTCTTGCGTAGCTTCGTCTGGACGTGGTTTGAGTCAGTCAGCTGATCCCTTTTGTCTGGGTCTTCTCAGCTGTTCTGACTCTGGATTGGTTGGTGATGAGGGAGTTTCTTGGTGCTCGGTCTTCACAGCTGTTGCTATGTGGGCATGGCTGGAGGGAAAAGATTAGGGATTGGACCGTAGATTTGATTGTCCGATTTTAGTTAATCATGTATTGTGCTCCACGGAACATCGATATTCTTTTTGGGGTATGATGGTCTGGATTGTCACTAATTAGGGTGTGCAAGGCATATTTAATCAGAGATCAGTATGCCGTCATGCTAGGGTTTTATTCAATTGTCACCAAATACAATTATTACATATTATTACTACTGTGTATATTATTGCTGCAATTTTAGGTCTTCCATAGTTCCATTAAATTTGGGATGGTTGGAATTTCTTGGTTGTCCAATCATGATCGATCATGTATAGGGTATTGAGTTTAACTCTATTATGTGTGAGGATTAATTTAGACACAGGTCCCATACTCGTTAATAATAGCATACACGGCCTGCAGTTGTATCAATGAATTTAGACAATATTTTAGTTATAACCATAATTATAGTAATGCTGCATGTCTTGTATGTCAACGGTAGGTTGGGTCCCTGGTGCTATCCTCTACGATTTAGTATGATTACCCTTTAACATGGTCTGTGGTGTATACATGTCTATGTATTTATATATACGTGCAGTATATATGTCTATGTATACTTATATTGGACTTTTTTTTATATATTTTTGAACAGTGTGGAGCTCTAAAATTGCAGGTTTTATATTTAACACATGTTCATATCTGGACATAGAGATAACATACATATGACAGTTATATTCAGATGGACTGATTGTATTCCCCATTTTGGTATTGTGCTGTCTATATGTAGTCAGTCTATTAGAAATTGATATGTTATGGTTCTCTATATTTACTTAGTCTTGCATGGGATGGGCGGGGATTTAGTAGGTGGGTGGATGATGTTTTTTAGAGAGGCGTATCACTATTGGTGTGGAAGAGGGATTGTGTCTCCTAAGTATGGGTGTATGGGTCTTAATGTCAGATGGCCGATTGCTGACAAACGGGATTGTGAGTCTATTGTCTTTTGTCTATCTGTAATCATTGTTCAAGAAATACTTGAAAGTTCATCTCAGTATTTAGTCCCATTGGGGTCAGGCTGTCCAGGTTGTAGATCCACCACTTTTCTTTCTGCAATAGGATGCGGTTGAAATCACCTCGTCTTGCAGATATTTTCAATTCATATATTCCTTTTATTTTTGTGTTTTTCATGTTGCCGTTGTGGTGTTGTGCGTAATGTCTTGATAGGGGTTTATCTGGGTTCTGTTCCCTTATTTCACGCATATGTTCGCCTATTCTGGTTTTCAGTTGGCGTTTTGTCTTTCCTATGTAGTACTTATTACATGGACACGTTATCATGTAGATAACCTTGGTGGAGGAACAGTTAATAAGATTACGTATTTTGAATTCTCTTCCATTTCTGTTGTTTTGGAACGTGTCAGTTCTGTCTACATACGGGCACATTTGGCATCTTCCACATGAGAACATGCCCTTACTTCTGGGTGTATCCATTAGCCAGGTGCTGTCGTAATCCTTAGTGTGTTCCGATTTGGTCAGTATATCTTTAAGGTTCTTGGCACGTCTGGCCACCATGATGGGACTAGTCCCGACTATTTCTTTTAGTGATGGTGTGTTATGGAGTATACCCCAGTGTTTTTGGAGAATGTGCCGTACTGACTCCCATTGAGCTCCATACTTAGTAATTATCCTTGTTGTTCCTATCGCGTCTGCTTTCGGATTTGTTTTTCGTTGGAGTAGGTCTTCTCTTGTTCTCATACCGGCTTTCTGTTTAGCTTTCCGTAATTGTTTGTGGGAGTAGCCTCTTTCCCTGAATCTATCATAGAGTTCTTTGCTCTCTTGGCGGTAATCCCTTTTTTCCGAGCAGTTCCGCTTGATTCTCAAGAATTGACCAGTTGGGATACCGTTTTTTAGCCACTTTGGGTGATAGCTGTCTGCCATTAGGAGGGTGTTAGCTGCTGTTGCTTTGCGGAATGTCCTCGTCGTAAGTCTGTTGTCATTCATTTTTATCCATAAGTCCAGAAAGGATATTTCGTTTTTATCAAATGTATATGTTAAACGTATATTCCTTTCATTTGAATTCAGATCTTTGATGAATTTCTCAAGTGTTGGCATGTCTCCTTTCCATATCATCAGCACATCGTCTATGTACCTCAGCCATGTATGTACACGTTGTTTGTATGTCTCATTGGGGTAAACTTCTTCCTCTTCCCAAAGGCCGAGGTGAAGGCATGCATAGGCTGGTGCCCATGCTGCTCCCATAGATGTCCCCTGGATCTGTTGGTAATACTGTGAGAGGAACTGAAAGTAGTTGTTGTTTAGGATGAATGCCAGTAGGTCTACTATGTATTCATTTTGATGGCCTAAATTGAAGTGATGTCTGTCAAGGAATGTTTCAATGGCTTTTAACCCCCAGTGGTGGGGTATTGAGGTATAGAGCGACTCTACATCGATTCCCACGAGCCATGTCTCGTTTTCTGTTTCTAGGTTGTTAATTTTCCCCAGTACATCCCTTGTGTCCTGTACATATGATTTTAGTTGAGTGACCATATCTTTTAGGAGGGCATCAAGGTATTTGCCCGCTTTTTCTAGGGGGCCATTGATGGCGGATACTATGGGTCTTCCTGGGGGGTCAATCAGGGACTTATGTACCTTTGGGATTATGTAGAATGTCGGTGTGTTATATTCCTTCACCGTTATATACTCTGCTTCTTGTTTTGTCATTAAACCTTCTTCTTTGGCCAGTTGGATTTTCCAGTTTAGTTCCTTGGTCAATTTTGGGAATGGATTGTTGTCCAGTTTTTTATATGTCTTGTCATCGTTGAGAAGTCTATTTACTTCTTTTTCATATTGTATGGCGTTCATTAGGACGACATTCCCTCCCTTGTCACTTCTTTTTATTACGATGTTCTTGGCTTCATTCAACTCTCTTATCGCTTTGCGTTCCTCTTTTGAAATGTTGTCAATACCTCTATTCGTCCAGTCGATTTGGTGGAGGTCAGTTTGCACTTGGTTCAGAAAAACGTTCATCCACTTGTTTTTGTTTATTTGTGGCATGTTGAGGGATTTAATCCGCATGCCTGATTTTCTGAAGTTCTCTGGGCAATCAGGAGATGGTGGTTCTTCGTTTTCCTGTAATAGTGAATTTAGAATTTCTAGTATTTTTTTGTCATTTTCGTCTTGAACGGTTTCTAGTTCCGTGTTTTCGGTTTGATTCGTATATAGTGATCGTAGATATATCTTTCTTATATATAGGACGATGTCCTTATATACTGTAAATTCATCCATTGTGTCTTTGGGTGAAAATGACAATCCCCTTTTGAGTAGTTTTATATGATGCTCTTGTAGGGGGAATTCAGACAGATTAATGACTTTTAGATCATTCGCCATTTCTTCTTGTTCAGTTGCAACTATTTGTCCTTCTGGCTTCTGGTGTTTGGTTTTCGTATCTCCCTTTCTTGTCTTCTTTGTTTCCTGTTGGTTTGGGAGGAGTTGGGGTGTTGTGAGTCTCTTCTTGCTTCGTGAAAAAGCAACATCCGACCTACCAGGGGTAAAGCCACGGCACCACAACCGTCAGTAATCAGGGAATAAAAACCTGACTACTACCTTATCCCTGTTAAGCCATATTATTTTAAATAATATCACATCCATTAATAACGACAATACAAATAATCCTGCTGTCCCACCTAAGGAAATCTCGTGCGGCATATCCCACAGTCTTTTCTCCAATACTCGGATAACACCACTCCCAGCGATTTCCTCGGAGCAACCAGATAACAATAACTGCCCATACACAGTCACCAATTAAAATCGGCGACCGACTGCCCAAAAGGAGCCCCTTCAAGAACATTTACGTTGAATTAAGCACATGATTATATATTTGTATACCACTTGAAGCAATTTACTATATGCCGGCCGTTTTTTTGTCACTTTATGTTTTATGTCATGTCTGTCTCGTTTCTTGTTATTGCACTGATTGTATCCACCAACAATTTTATCTTGCACGGGTGTTACTAAACCCCAATATTTTTACCAATAAAATGTCTATGTTTAACACACTAAGAGCCTCAGATATCACTGCTGACTAAATTAACCCTCTTTCTTCTGTGGTCTATACAGAAACACTTTATATATGCTAGTTCTGGGTTAAGCCAGCCTAATATATACCCAAATATATACAGGCACAAACATAGACTACACAACATTAATTACTCCTAAAAACCACTTTATATCCCCCAGGGTTCTGTCCTGGGGCCAATCCTGTTTAATTTATTCATAAATGATCTAGAGGAGGGGATTTCGAGTAAAATCTTAGTATTTGTGGATGATACTAAACTAAGCATGCCAATATCTTCAAGGCAGGATGTGGAAACCTTACAAGCGGACCTGAACAAAATAATGGGGTGGGCAACTACATGGCAGATGAGGTTTAATGTTGAAAAATGTAAAGTAATGCACTTGGGTGCCAGAAACCAGGGAGCAAGCTACTCACTAGGGGGGGAACCTCTGGGTGAGTCTAGGATGGAAAAGGACATGGGGGTACTGGTAGACAACAGGCTTGGCAGTGGCATGCAATGCCAAGCCGCTGCAAGCAAAGCCAATAGAATACTGGGATGTATAAAAAAGGGGATTTACTCCAGAAATAAAGAGATTATTCTCCCTCTCTACAAGACTCTGGTCCGGCCACATCTGGAATATGCTGTCCAGTTCTGGGCACCGGTCCTCAGGAAGGATGTGGTGGAACTGGAGAAAGTCCAGGGAAGGGCAACAAAAATAATTAGGGGAATGGAGGACATCAGCTATGAGGAAAGACTACAAGCACTGAACTTATTCTCTCTGGAGAAGAGACGATTGAGGGTGGATGTTGATTTGTATCAATGTACAAATATTGTACTGGCAACCCTAGCATATGGAAAAACCTATTCAGAGAAAGGGAATACAATAAGACACGTGGCTAAAACTAGAGGAAAGGCATTTTAACCTTAAAATACGCAGGGGGTTCTTCACTGTAAGAGCAGTAAGGATGTGGAATTCTCTTCCGCAAACCATCGTATCAGCAGGGAGCATCGATAGTTTCAAAAAAATATTAGATGGGCACCTTAAAGACCACAACATACAGGGGTATACAATGTACGGTTAACAGCAAACACACACACACATCATAGGTTGAACTGGATGGACTGATGTCTTTTTTCAACCTCACTAACTATGTAACTATGTAAGAGAGCATCATGAAGAACAAGGAACACACCAGGCAGGTCCGAGATACTGTTGTGGAGAAGTTTAAAGCTGGATTTGGATACAAAAAGATTTCCCAAGCTTTAAACATCCCAAGGAGCACTGTGCAAGCGATAATATTGAAATGGGAGTATCAGACCACTGCAGATCTAAGAAGACCTGGCCGTCCCTCTAAACTTTCAGCTCATACAAGGAGAAGACTGATCAGAGATGCAGCCAAGAGGCCCATGATCACTCTGGATGAACTGCAGAGATCTACAGCTGAGGTGGGAGACTCTGTCCATAGGACAACAATCAGTTGTATACCGCACAAATCTGGCCTTTATGGAAGAGTGGCAAGAAGAAAGCCATTTCTTAAAGATATCCATAAAAAGTGTCTTTAAAGTTTGCCACAAGCCACCTGGGAGACACACGAAACATGTGGAAGAAGGTGCTCTGGCCAGATGAAACCAAAATAAAACTTTTTGGAAACAATGCAAAATGTTATGTTTGGCGTAAAAGCAACACAGCTCATCACCCTGAACACACCATCCCCACTGTCAAACATGGTGGTGGCAGCATCATGGTTTGGGCCTGCTTTTCTTCAGCAGGGACAGGGAAGATGGTTAAAATTGATGGGAAGATTGATGGAGCCAAATACAGGACCATTCTGGAAGAAAACCTGATGGAGTCTGCAAAAGACCTGAGACTGGGACGGAGATTTGTCTTCCAACAAGACAATGATCCAAAACATAAAGCAAAATCTACAATGGAATGGTTCACAAATAAAAACATATCCAGGTGTTAGAATGGCCAAGTCAAAGTCCAGACCTGAATCCAATCGAGAATCTGTAGAAAGAACTGAAAACTGCTGTTCACAAACGCTCTCCATCCAACCTCACTGAGCTCGAGCTGTTTTGCAAGGAGGAATGGGCAAAAATTTCAGTCTCTCGATGTGCAAAACTGATAGAGACATACCCCAAGCGACTTACAGCTGTAATCGCAGCAAAAGGTGGCGCTAAAAAGTATTAACTTAAGGGTGGCGGAATAATTTTGAACGCCCAATCTTTCAGTTTTTTATTTGTTAAAAAAGTTTAAAATAAAAATAAACTTTGTTTCACTTCATGATTGTGTCCCACTTGTTGTTGATTCTTCACAAAAAATTACAGTTTTATATCTTTATGTTTGAAGCCTGAAATGTGGCAAAAGGTCGCAAAGTTCAAGGGGGCCGAATACTTTCGCAAAGCACTGTATACATGGCAATAAACATTGAGGCACTAAGACCTACAAGGAGTGGTAATAGTAAGAGGTCAGAACCCTGTGTGTGGGGGGGGGGGGGTTCATTGGTAGTCGTGCTGCACAGAGATGGGGGAGGAACGGTAAGAAAAAAAAAGGGGAGTGGGGAAATCAGGAGGCGCAGCACGTGGAGAATCGAGAAGTAATGTCCTCCAGATCCGCTTGTACAGTTCACAGGTTCCATTGCCTAGTGTGCAGCTATAGTCAGTTCTGCTAAAATAAAAAGTTTTCAGAGGCAACAGTGCTAAAGTTTGTTTGGGTGCCTCAAACCCAGAGATTGGGACTTTAAGGGCAAGATGAAATGATTTTTTGTAAAAAGTAAACACTTTATTTTGAACTATTTACAATATAATACAGTTTACAAGTTATATGGGTAGTCCCATTAGTGAGCATTTAGTGACATGGGTAAAGGCCCATGGTAAAAGGTGAGAGGAAAGTGTGAAAGTATGTGACAGGTGAAAAGAGTGACTTTGTCAGACTTTTATTCTCTCTGTTGTTCCATAAGCAGGGAAACTGTGTTCAGAGAGGGGTCTGTCGTGTTATCCTACGCGTTTCGGCCTTTTTCAAGGATTAGTCACCAATTCTATGAATGACAGTAATAGTGAACATAATATTAGTATTGATATGTACATACAATACTGTTATAAAGTGATATAGATTTTGATGTGTTACATACATCTTATTTATTAGTCCGTTCCATGCATGTATGTATGCCTATTCCATTGTTTAGATTGCAACAGGAACTCCAGCTGCTCCCATATGGAGGATATAATAGTGATGTATTCTTGGATCTCCTGGCGGGAGGAGAAAGAAGAAAAATTATTTTTTCTTCGTCAAAACCATCAGACATGTATCATGTGTTGCTGATTATATTCTTACATATAATCCAATCATCAGTTTCAATAAAAGAGAAAGTATATATAATATATATTTACTTTGATCCAGCAGTTTAAACTCTTGACTGCGGCAGTGTGTTACCGATTGTATGTTCCCTCAGGCTGTAAATCCCGGGGGGAATTTTTAGGCTTAGAAGTCTGAAGAGTATTACAGATATAGTATAAATGTCTGATGGAGATGAGACAGATTTGCAAATAATTGTGTTATTGTGAATAAAACAAACATTAAAGTTTAGGCATATGTGGGAGAAAAGGTCCTTTCAGCCTCAATTCTGAGGATCCATGTGGACTTGTGGCCAAAATCTATTTGAGCACTCACTTTTAAGCTGGAGGTTGGCGATCTGTGAAAGTGATCCGAATAGGTTACTGCAGCGCTTCTCTCAGTCCCTGTGTCCTCTCCCTCTGCTGGAGCCGGACTGCGGACTGAGAGCGTTCCCCGGCCTTTTTATGTGCGTCGCGCATGCGCACTATGGCGCTGCGTGACACTGTGTGACCGGCCTGTGACGTTGGCCGTCAGCGGTGCGCATGCTCACTGCAAATGCGCATCCCTTGAGGCTGTCCGGTCGTGTCACGTAGGCCGCCGACACGATACTGGAGAGTCTTTGCTATCCGGAGTTGATGGATAGCAGGAGGTGCTGGCACCTAGCCTTAGACTCCTGGGGTGCCCCGAACAACGGGGCTTACCGTGCCGAGTGCAATCTATCCTGGAAAATAAGGCATAGCATGGAGGGGCTGGACATTTTTATCATATTGGATTAATCTTTGAAATAAACATTAACCACTTCAATACAGGGCACTTTCACCCCCTTCCTGCCCAGGCCAATTTTCCCCTTTTAGCGTTGTTGCATTTTGAATGACAATTGCGCGGTCATGCAACACTGTACCTACACCAAATTTATGTCATTTTCCCCCCACAAATAGAGCTTTCTTTTGGTGGTATTTGATCACCTCTGGGTTTTTTCCTTTTTACTAAACAAATAAAAAAATTCCGAAAAGTTTGAAAAAAAAAAAAGTTTTTTTGTTTATGTTATACAATTTTGTAAATATGTCATATGACGTCCGGTCAGGATAATACAACCACAATCCCGCTGTCAATCTGCTATAGGGCAGGCGGGATGTGGTTAATAATACATATTTACAAAACATAGTGTATTAAAGGTATATAGGCATACTGATATGCACATTTGAGTTTTTATAGTGTGAACAGCAGTTTATAGTGTCTAGGGTTGGAAGTGGTACCTAATTGGTACCAGGGTATCCTTAGGTTGGCTAAGAAGGTGGACATCCTAAGATGGGCACAGACTCAGATTTACATGGCAAGGTGCTTTGTGCGATTTTAGGGGGAACAGGTCTTGTGGCAGGAAGAAGTTGATCTGTATATTTGTGCATAACTCAGTTATGTATGAAAGGAGATGTAGGGATTTTTTTAGTGGATCTTTTATGATGCAAATATTTTAGTCGGTTTTCCCTGAGGAGAAACCTTCTAAGAAGGGGCGAAAGCTTTGAGCTTCGTTCAGTCCTGGTGGATGTCCTCAGACTCAGTCCTTGAGTCGATTATTCCATCGCATTTCCATCTGCAAGAGGGTTTTATTCCAATCGTCGCCTCTGGCTGGAATGTGGAGGCAGTCGAGGGCCAGGAATTTTACCTTTGGCATCTTGTACTTGTGGTCGTAGGCCACATGCCTTCCTAGTGGTACATATTAGTTTCCGATGTGCATTGTGTGTAGATGTTTGTTCACTCTCTTCCCGAATTCTTGTCCGGTTTTCCTGACATAAAATGAGCCACATTCGCACATCATGATGTAGATAATTGCTTTTGTTTTACAGTTGCAAAAATGTCTGGGTTTGAAGTGGTCCCCATTTGGAAGAACAAAGTCAGTGGTTTTGCGAATTACTGAGCATTGGTCACAGCTCCCGCATGAGAAAGTTCCCTTAGTTTTACATGGATCTTTTCTTGAGCCCTCTCTGTGTTCACTGCGGATGAGGGTTTGTTTGAGAGAGCCTGCTTTTCTGAAAGTGATGGGGGGGTATTCCGGTAGTAGGCTAGAGGTACTGGGTTCCTCTTTCAGGATGGACCAGTGTTTTGATAGGATCTGTTTGATTTGTTTATGTTCGTTAGTGAACTTCATTATGATCCTTGTAGTGGTGTAACGCTCCTGCGTTTTTGTAGTAGGCTGGATTTGCAGCTGCAGAATCTCCACTCAGTAGTCATGTAGAGATGTGTTGAATAACCAGATCCAACTCTCCAGACTCATCACTGTGGGCCTGTCAGCTTCAGCATACAGATATACACACTCAATAAGATGTTCCTGGAGTGATAGGATGTATATGATAGTATGAAGATGATGTGCTGAAGGGACAGGTGTGAACAGTGATGGTAAGCACTTGATAGAAATGTTCAGGAGAGTTTTAGCTGGTATTAGGTAGAATGCAGATAGGTTTGTAATCGAGTATGGTAACAGGTGGTAAGGACAGCAGATGACAAATACAGGATAGACTAACCCAGTGCAAGGATAGATGGTAGTAGACTCAAGAGCTAGCAATCTATGTAACAGTGCAGATGATATAATTAGTATGCATAGATAGTAACAGTCCTTAATGTGCAGAGGTAGATAGTGTAAGTAAGGTTATGGAGGATTCCCCTGTGGGGTACTTATCACTAGTAAAGTTAGTAGTAGAAGGGTCCAGTAGTGAGGGAGTGATCCAGTAGCGAGATACAGGGATCAGTAGCGAGGTTCCGGTCTGTTCCAAGTAAAAGAGAATAGCTGGAGGTTCCGGGAGCAAGACAAGCTTGTAAGCATGTGGACACACAGGCAGGTTGAACGAAAAACGTGAGAGAGAACGCCGGCGGTTGAAATAGCCGCTCCGCGGCGCTCGGCGATGACGTCATCCGTCTTAAAGGTGTATGCGTACCACCTAATTAGAAAGGTGGGACGCATATTGAAAGAAAATGGAAAATAAGGGTACCAGAGGTACCAGAATCTTGCAGTACCCCCCCCCCCCTTAAGGCCGGCTCCGGAAGGCCTATAGCACTGGTTTCTCCGGGTATTTCGAGTGAAACCTTCGTATAAGCCTAGGTGCGTGAACATCAGAGGTATCCAACCAGGTGTCGTCTTGGGGTCCATAGTTCTTCCATCTCATGAGATACTGGAGTCTTCCTCTGTGGATACGAGAATCCAAAATCTCCTTAATCTCATATTCTTCTCCGCCTTCAACTTGTACTGGAGGTGGAGGCAAGATGGTAGGCCTTATTCCTTGATTAGGAACATGGGGTTTCAGTAGCGACACATGGAAGATGGGATGGATCTTGAGATCTGCTGGTAAGGTGAGCTGTACTGCAGCTTTTCCAATAAGTTTCTTAATTGGGAAGGGTCCCAGAAATAAAGGTCCAAGCTTTTTGCTAGGGATCTTTAATCTTAAATTTCTTGTCGATAGCCAAACGAGGTCCCCAATAGCATACTGAGGAGAAGGTCTTCTACATAGGTCGTAGTACCTTTTTTGTTGGCTATGGGTGTGTGAGATAGTGGTATTAAGTAAGCCCAGAGAGTCCTTTATTTGGGTAAGATAGTCTGAGGCTACTGGGTTACTTGATGGTAGGATGCGTGGTGGAAGAAGTGTGGGATGAAACCCATAGTTCAAGTAGAACGGACTTTGCTTAGTAGTACTGTGGGTTGCGTTGTTATAAGCAAATTCCGCCAGAGGGAGAAGGTCCACCCAATCATCCTGTAGGTATGATGTGTAGCAACGCAGATATTGTTCTATACACTGGTTGACTCTTTCAGTCTGTCCGTTGGTCTGAGGGTGGTAGGGAGAAGTGAGCTTTCGCTCAATCCGTAATATTTGACAAAGAGCTTGCCAAAATTTGGAGATGAACTGTAAACCACGGTTGGATAAAAGAGTCTTTGGAATTCCGTGTAACTTGAACACATGTTTCACAGTAGTTCCGCTGTTTGTTTAGATGAAGGTAGTCTACGGATAGCGATGAAATGTGCCATCTTTGTCAGGTGGTCCACTGACACTAGAATGGTATTAAATCCTTTAGAAGGTGGTAGTTCTACTATAAAGTCTAAGGACACAACTTCCCATGGAACCTGGGGTATTGGTAGACTGCAGAGTAGACCAGATGGTTTTGTAGTGTCAATTTTGGACCTTGCACAGATGTCACATGAAGATACAAATTTTTGTACAGACGTCTTCATATCAGGCCACCAAAACTGCCTAGTAAGCAAATTAAGGGTTTTCGTCATACCCATATGTCCTGCCATGGGCACATCATGTGATAACTCCAAGATCTTGGTGCGCATAGTAGGGGGTATGTAGAGTTTGTCGTTGTAATAGAGGAAGCCTTCTGCATCAGTACTTAGTTGTGGTGGAGGTGAATCCAATCCTATACTGTGCAAAATCTCTTCCTTCAGGGAACGAACAACCCCAATAATACGTTCATAGGGTATTATAGGAATAGAAGGGATTTCAGCGCAGTTATCTTCGGTTAATCGTGATAGCGCATCCGCTTTTTTATTTTTGTCTGCAGGCGTGTAGGTCACTAAGAAGTTGAATCTTAGGAAGAATAATGACCATCGTACCTGCCGGTGGGAGAGAGTTTTGTTAGTCTGGAGGTATTGAAGGTTTTTATGATCTGTATATATGAGTATTGGTAACCGGGTACCCTCAAGTAGATGTCGCCAATTCTCCAGTGCCAGTTTTATGGCAAGCAACTCCTTTTCACCCACTGGGTAATTCACCTCTGGGCTGCTTAATGATTTTGAAAAGAAAGCAACTGGGTGGAGTGGTGAAGTATTTGTTGGTCGTAGGGAGAGAACTGCTCCTACTGCCATATTTGACGCATCTACCTCCAGAATATATTGGAGGGATGGGTCTGGATGGCGTAGTATGGGAGCAGAAGTAAAGCTTGATTTTAACAAGCAGAAAGCTCGATTTGCTTCTTCTGACCATTTGAATGGTTTCTTTATACTTGTCAGTTGTGTGAGAGGTCTCACAATGGCAGAAAAGTTCTTGATAAACTTCCTATAGAAGTTTGAAAATCCAAGGAATCGCTGTAATGCCTTACGAGTTGTTGGTATAGGCCAGTCCAGAATACAGGATATCTTGCTCATATCCATCTTAATTCCGGTTTTGGATATGATGTATCCTAGGAATAATATTTCTTCTTTATGAAATAGGCATTTTTTTAATTTCACGTATAGATTGTGTGCGAGTAATCTGGATAACACAAGTCTTACATGTTTTATATGTTCAGAGAGAGATCGAGAATAGATAAGTATATCGTCCAGATATACTACAACACAGACATCAAGTAAGTCTCTAAAGATGTCGTTTATGAACCTTTGGAAAGCTGCGGGAGCATTACACAACCCGAATGGCATCACAAGATATTCGAATAATCCGTATCTGGTTCTGAATGCTGTTTTCCACTCATCTCCGTCACGGATTCGGATTAGGTTGTATGCCCCTTTCAGGTCTAATTTAGAGAAGTAAGTAGCCCCACGCACTTGTTCAATGAGTTCAGGGATGAGCGGTAAAGTATAGCGATCCTTTATTGTAATCGTATTTAATTGCCTATAATCGATAATAGGCCTAAGACTTGAATCCTTATTGCGGACAAAGAAAAGTCCTGCAGCTGTGGAAGAAGTAGAGGGTCTGATGAACCCTTTTGTCAAATTCTCATCCAAGTATTCCTTGAGATAAGAAAGTTCATCCTGTGAAAGAGGATAAACATGACCGAAACGCAATTTGCTGTTAGGGAGTAGATCGATAGTGCAATCATAATCCCTATGGGGAGGCAACACTTGAGCATTTTTTTCAAGGAATACTTCGGACAGGTCCTGATAGCATAGTGGTGCAATCTCATCTGGCACCACAGACAGGATCTTTCCATAAGATGGGAGGTTACACGTAATCTCGCAATAGTGAGAAGGGAAAGACAAAGTCTGTCTTTTCCAATCTATGATTGGTTGATGTGTTTGTAACCAGGGGAGTCCCAAAATAATAGAAAAATGGGGTGAAGATAGTATATCAAAAGTGGTGGTCTCCATATGAGACTCGTTAGTAGTGACAAGGAGTGCTTGTGTCTGGTTGGTGATTGGACCAGAAGATAGTGGAATACCGTTAACGAAACTAACAGAAACAGGTTTAGGTTTTGAAATAATAGGTATTTTATTTAGCCGCTTCCATACAGAGCAGTTAGACACCCTTCCTGCCCAGACCAATTTTCAGCTTTCAGCACTCTCACACTTTGAATGACAATTGCTCAGTCATGCTACACTGTAACCAAACAAAATTTTTATCATTTTTTTCACACAAATAGAGCTTTCTTTTGGTGGTATTTGATCACAACTGGGGTTTTTTTTTTTCGTGATATATGCAAAAAAAGAGCAAAAATTTTGAAAAAAAAACACTTTTTTTTAGTTTCAATTATTAAATTTTGCAAAAAATTAATTTTTCTTCATACATTTGGGCCAAAATGTATACTGCTACATGTCTCTGGTAAAATTAACCCAAATTAGTGTATATTATTTAGTCTGTGTGAAAGTTATTGAGTCTAGAAGCTATGGTACCAATTACTGAAAATTGATCACACCAGATGTACTGACTGCCTATCTCCTTTCTTGAGGCCCTGAAATGTCAGGACAGTACAAATACCGACCAAATGACCCCTTTTTGTAAAGTAGACAGTCCAAGTTATTTAGTAAGAGGCATGGTGAGTTTTTTGAAGTTGTAATTTTTTCCCACAATTCTTGGGAAAATGAAGAAAAAAAATTTTTTTTCTTTTTTTCCCACAAAGTTGTCAATTTATAAGCTATTTCTAACACATAACATGTACACAGCAAAAATTACACCCAAAAATACATTCTGCTACTCCTTCCGAGTATGGCGATACCACATGTGTGAGACTTTTACACAGCCTGGCCACAAAAAGAGACTCCACGTCCAAGAAGCACATTCAGGCGTTCTAGGAGCATAAATACACATAAAACTTTCTTACTACCTATCACACTTTTCAAGGCCCTAGAGCACCAATACAATGGAAAAGTCCACAAAATGACCCCATTTTGGAAAGCAAACACTCCAACGTATATTCTATGAGGCATTATGGGTCGTTTGAACATATCATTTTTTTCCACAGGTTTTTGGAAAATGTGGGAAAAAAATGAAAACTTTTTTTTTTTACACAAAGTTGTCAATTTATAGGATATTCCTAACACATAGCATGTACACAGCAAAAATGACACCCCAAAATACATTCTGCCACTCCTCCTGAGTATGGCAATACCACATGTGTGAGACTTTTTCACAGCCTAGCCATATAGAGGGGCCTAACATCCAAGGAGCATCATCATGCATCCTAGCCACTTGCCTAGGCCTATTTTTGACATTTGGTGTTTACAAGCTAAAATCAGTTGTTTTGCTAGAAAACTGCTTAGAACCCCCAAACATTATATATATATTTTTTTAGCAGAGACCCTAGAGAATAAAATGGAGATTATTGCAATATTTTTTATCACACCGTATTTGCGCAGCGGTCTTCCAAACACAATTTTTTTGGAAAAATTTTTTTAATTAAAAAATAAGAAACCAGTAAAGTTAGCCCAATTTTTTTCCATAATGTGAAAGATAATGTTACGCTGAGTAAATAGATACCCAACATGTCATGTTTCAAAATTGCCCATAGGCGACAATTTAAAAATTTCTACAGGTTGCCATCTTTGAGTTACAGAGGAGGTCTAGGGCTCAAATTATTCCCCTTGCTCTAACGATCGTGGCGATACCTCACATGTGTGGTTTGAACACCGTTTACATATGTGGGAGGGGTTTCTGTATGCGTTCGCTTCTGCGCGCGAGCTAACGGGGACAGGGCGCTTTAATTTTTTTTTTTTTTTTACTATTTATTTTATTTATTATTTTTTATTTTTCACCGTTTAAAAAAAAAAAAAAAAAATTGATCATTTTTATTTCTATTAAAAGAAATGTAAATATTCCTCGTAATAGAAATAGGCACGACAGGACCTCTTTTTTGTGAGATCTGGGGTCAAAAAGTCCTCAGATCTCACAAGTACACTAAAAGATAGAAAAAAAAAAAAAATTATTATATAAAATGAAAAAAAAAAAAGGACCTTTAAACCAGTTGCTAGGCAACAACATTTTCCGTAGCTCCGGTCCCCCAAGACCATAGAGTCAAGTGAGGGCAAGCTTGCCCTCACTCGACATCCTGTCTGTGAGGATCCGGGACCGGATCGTTTTCCCCGGGTCCGGTAAGCGGGGAAAAGGACCGGAACGTGGCGGGAGGGGGGGGGGCGCCTCTTCCGCCATCCCGGAAGGGTGATCCCACGGCGAATCCGCCGCTGGGACCACCCTTATCGGAAAGCCAACCGTCCACCGTTTAAAAAAATACCAGGGTTATGGCAGCTATCTGCTGCCATAACACCGGTATTTAGGTTTAAACGGAGGACGTATATAAACCTTTTTGGACTTGGACATGGTGGCTGTATGAAGGGTGACAGGTACTCGGGTACTTTGTTGGGCAGGTGACAGGTACTCTGGTACTGATAAGCAGGTGGCAGGTACTCGGGTACTCCGATAGGCAGGTGACAGGTACTCGGGTACTCTGATGGGCAGGTGACAGGCAGGTGATAGGTACTGATGAGTAGTACTGATACTGATAGGTGATACTGTACTGATGGGTACTGATGATCAGTACTGATACGTGATAGGTACTGATGAGTACTGATGAGTAGTGATGGGTACTGATGAGCAGGCAGCAAGTACTCTGATGAGCAGGTGGAAGGTACTCGGTTACTCTGATGGGTAGGTGACAGGTACTCAGGTACTCTGATGACGGGTACTCCGTTGACAGGTACTCAAAGTACCCGAGTACCTGTCATCAGAGTACCCGAGTACCTGTCATCAGAGTACCTGAGTACCCGTCATCAGAGTACCCGAGTACCCGTCATCAGAGTACCCGAGTACCTGTCATCAGAGTACCCGAGTACCCGTCATCAGAGTACCTGCGTATCCGTCATCAGAGTACCCGAGTACCTGTCATCAGAGTACCCGAGTACGCGTCATCAGAGTACCCGAGTACCCGTCATCAGAGTACCCGAGTACCCATCATCAGAGTACCCGAGTACCCGTCATCAGAGTACCCGAGTAACCGTCAGAGTACCCGAGTACCTGTCATCAGAGTACCCGAGTACCTGTCATCAGAGTACCCGAGTACCTGTCATCAGAGTATCCGTCATCAGAGTACCTGAGTACCTGTCATCAGAGTACCTGAATACCTGTCACCAGCCCATCAGAGTACCCAAGTACCTGTCATCTGAGTACCTGATGGCCTGATGGGCTGGTGACAGGTACTCGGGTACTTTGATGGGCTAGTGACAGGTACTTTGATGGGCTAGTGACAGGTGCTTTGATGGGCTAGTGACAGGTGCTCTTTATTGGGGGGGGGGCAATCAGTGTGTTTAGGGTGCACTGTAGTTAGTAACTAGCTGTTACCACAATCTCCTCCTCACACAGGATCAGTGTGTGAGGAGGAGAACACGGTGACAGCTAGTTACCGTGTTCTCTGATGACATTTGTGACCGGCTGTGATTGGACACAGCCGGTCACGTGGTAAAGAGCCAATTTCATTGGCTCTTTACCTAGATCGGGGATCGACTCTGTCCGAGGGACGAGCCTCGTCCCCGATCGCTGCTCTGCGCGCCCCCGGGGGTGCGCATTGCAGAGAGAACGAGCGGCTCGTGCTGGAGCCGCTCATGTGATCGGCTGTGATTGACACAGCCGATCACGTGGTAAACAGCCAATTTCTATTGGCTGTTTACCCTGATCAGGGATGGGCTATGTCCGAGGGACGAGCCTCATCCCTGATCGCGCCGCCGGGGGCGCGCACTGGCTGCTAGAACGGGCCGACGTCATATGACGACGGCCCGGATCTAGACAACCACTTTGCCGACGTCATTTTACATGACTCGGTATGGAAGTGGTTAAGGTAACAAAACATGTATCAATATAGTTTCCACAAGATCCGGTGTCGATCATAGCCTTGGTGGTAATCCTAGACTGGTCCCACTGCAATGTCAAATGAACAAAGAGATAGGGGTTAGAAAAGGAAGTCGTTAATCCTCCTAGCAAGACATGTGAACACTCACCCTCTTTTTTGCGGACAAGGGGACAGACGCTTATCAAATGATCCGGGGATGCGCAGTACATGCAGAGGTTTCTGGATCTTCTTCTGGCTCGTTCAGTAGTTGATAAAGGTGGGCGTATGGTTCCTACCTCCATGGGAGTAGGGTCAACGGCCGAAATCCGAGAAGGACTAGGCAATGGCATTCCCATTTTCTCAGCCTTTCTTTCACGCAGTCGCCTGTCGATGTTGATACTGAGTTGTATTAAGGCATCCTAGGTGCCAGGTAAATCCGCTCGGGCGAGCTCGTCTTTAACAGCTTCTGACAACCCGAGTCTGAATTGAGTTCGCAGAGATGTATCATTCCACCCTGAATCAAGGGTCCATCTTTTGAACTCAGCTACAAAGTCTTCTACAGGTCTCCTTCCTTGTTTTAAAGCCCTCAATTGAATATCAGCAGTACTCTGCCTGTTGGGGTCATCATATAAACTAGCGAGTTCCGCTAGGAATAAAGAATAGGAGTTGAGAAGCTGATCATTTTTCTCAAAGAGAGAGTCTGCCCAGGCCCGTGGATCACCCGTTAAGTATGAGATAACGGTACAGACTTTAATTTGATCAGTAGGGTATGTACGAGGTTTTAACAAAAAAAACAATTGACATGCGTTTTTGAATTCACAAATTTTTTTCCGATCACCTGTAAACACTAGAGGAGGGTTTATTTTAGGTTCAGGGGGTTGAGCAGCAGTAAGCCGTGAAAGACGGGTTACCTGCTGTGTCAGAGTCTGATTTTCTTCTTTTACTTCAGTAAGAGCAAGTATTAATGCATTTACTTGTTGTGTTAATTGTGTCACTTGAGTGGGTAATTCTGCTGAATCCATTTTTTTAGGTTCGTTCAATCTGTAACGCTCCTGCGTTTTTGTAGTAGGCTGGATTTGCAGCTGCAGAATCTCCACTCAGTAGTCATGTAGAGATGTGTTGAATAACCAGATCCAACTCTCCAGACTCATCACTGTGGGCCTGTCAGCTTCAGCATACAGATATACACACTCAATAAGATGTTCCTGGAGTGATAGGATGTATATGATAGTATGAAGATGATGTGCTGACGGGACAGGTGTGAACAGTGACAGAGATGGTAAGCACTTGATAGAAATGTTCAGGAGAGTTTTAGATGGTATTAGGTAGAATGCAGATAGGTTAGTAATCGAGTATGGTAACAGGTGGTAAGGACAGCAGATGACAAATACAGGATAGACTAACCCAGTGCAAGGATAGATGGTAGTAGACTCAAGAGCTAGCAATCTATGTAACAGTGCAGATGATAGAATTAGTATGCATAGATAGTAACAGTCCTTAATGTGCAGAGGTAGATAGTGTAAGTAAGGTTATGGAGGATTCCCCTGTGGGGTACTTATCACTAGTAAGGTTAGTAGTAGAAGGGTCCAGTAGTGAGGGAGTGATCCAGTAGCGAGATACAGGGATCAGTAGCGAGGTTCCGGTCTGTTCCAAGTAAAAGAGAATAGCTGGAGGTTCCGGCAGCAAGACAAGCTTGTAAGCATGTGGACACACAGGCAGGTTGAACGAACAACGTGAGAGAGAACGCCGGCGGTTGAAATAGCCGCTCTGCGGCGCTCGGCGATGACGTCATCCGTCTTAAAGGTGTATGCGTACCACCTAATTAGAAAGGTGGGACGCATATTGAAAGAAAATGGAAAATAAGGGTACCAGAGGTACTAGAATCTTACAAGTGGGTTCTTTCTTGGTTTGTCCTTTGTTATCCTTAAAGAGTAGTTCCTCTCTTTCTTTCGTATTGGCCTTATTAAAAGCTTTTCTTAGTGCTGTTTTGGAGTATCCCCTTAGTAGAAGTCTATTAGTTAGGGCATTTGCTTCCATTTTGAAGTCCTGTGGGTCCATGCAATTTCTTTTAAGACGCAGAAATTGACTGTAGGGTATGGAGTTTTTTAGTGGAGTAGGGTGGAAGCTCGAGGCGTGCAGGATAGTGTTGCCTGCCGTCTCTTTTCTATACAGTGTTGTTGATATCTTTCCAGTGTTGTTTTTACATATCCATGTGTCTAAGAAAGGGATTTGATTCTGGTTGTAGTTCATTGTGAAGAACATGTTAAAGTTGTTTTTATTCATGTCTCTCAGTAGGTCGTGAATCATATGTTCTGGTCCATTCCATATAATCAGAATATCGTCTATATACCTCTGCCAGATGAGGATATTGTCGGAGTATTTTGAGTATTCTTCCTTTGCAAGGAACTCTTGTTCCCATATGCCCAGATATAGGTTTGCATAAGATGGGGCACAGCTCGTGCCCATGGCCACGCCGCATGTTTGTAGGTAGTGATCCCCACAAAAGGTGAACACATTGTGGTTCAATATGAAATCCAACATGTCAACAATGAACTCGTTGAATTTTCTGTCGTGTTGACTTTGTCTCTCTAGAGTTTTTATTTTACAAGTCATGTGTCCACAGATAGCAGCCATCTTGGCCATGACGTATCCAATTTAGGGTGTGCCCCTATCCTCAATTGATCAATTACATTTGGAAGGATTGGGAAACAGAGATTTCGGGCACAAGAGTTTTGTTAAAAAGATTTCTTTTATTCAACACAAAACTAAATATTTTAAAATCATAGAAAAATACAGGCAAATAATTGTGTATTAAGGACACAGTGAGACCACACAACAATGGTCTACGTTATACAATATCTCAGTGCATAGAACTTATAAAAATCGATTTGCATACAGTTCAAAGTACAAGATCATTAGTAGTCATATAATCCTTGGAAACGTATTGTTTAATATCAGAAGAACCGCCGACGGACACCCAAGCAGTATGGTGCCGGTCAGCGGGGTCGACTGAAAGTATAAGTTAACATTCACCATGTAATATATGACCTTTGCTCGACATGTTTCGCTTTCTTAGACAAAAAAGCTTCATCTGGAGCATATCATTTCTTTTGTCTGTGTGAGAAATAACAGTATTTAGATAGACTACATATATATGTTACCTTATTCTCAGTATGTTATAATTACAATTGCATATCATTTATCTTTCCTTTTGATTACATATAATCGTCTTACATCTCTCAGATAAGTCCTTCTATTTTTGCAATATCAACACAATATAACATTGGGTCTTAAGTTGCATTCAGACACTAGAGGAGTTTAGGGGAAAGAACGGAGGCTGCCAATAGCGAGTATATGTGGGGATCCATGCTGTAGTTATAGTATAAGCATATATATCCTATTTATATACCTGGTAAATGGACAGAAAAAAGTATACATACCTGTACATATAGTAATCAGGCACATATCTCAATTTCCATAGAGAATTCTTTAACGAGGAGGACTGTGCGTTTTGGGAAGCTCAAAAAAGGCAATGTATAGTGACATAGTAGTGAGGGTAGTCACTCCATGTCTCATATCTGGGTGGATGAGAGCAGAAAAACAATGTTTCTCAGAGTAGTAAGCGTTTTTATTCTATGATATCACTTTAAGGGAAAGCCCATAGGAATGCTACACCATAAGCTCAAGTGTTTTAAAGTGGTAAAGTCAGTATGCCTCATGCTTGTTATAAGAGTGTGTAAGTACCTATAGAGCCCATAAACCATCTGCCCTAAAAGGGGGGGGGGGCAACAGAAAAGACACATAGTCATTCTGGACTGTAAAAGTAGACAGGTGCCATGCGTTTATAAACGATTATACACCAACATATAGATTTTACCCATTCGTGTATGGGTTACCCCTATAGTAAAATATATATCATGTATATTGATTTGCTTTGACACACATATGTGAATATGTGTGTGTAATCAATTTAGTATCCGGCCCACCCTCCTCTATAATAGTAGGGGGGTGACCAGGGTTATATATAAATAGGCAGTTGCTACATAGGGTCCAAGATGAGTACATGCAAAGCGTACTTAGAATAAACATAGGTAATAGATATAGTGGTAAATATATAGAGTGCCACCCAAAATGATAGATCCCTATGCAGTATGAAAGTTCCAAACATATACAGACACCTTAGCAATGCTCACCAAACTTAGGAAGGACCAGAGCTTAAATGTAGGGAGCGTGTCTCCTCTGCTTGTATGTCGGCTGTTAAGCACAGTAAGATTAAGGTGAATTCCCGGATATCACAAAAGTGTAATGTTACAGTATTAGTACTGGCCATATACAGCTTACCCCTTGCCACGCTGTTCCCAGCTTCCGCACAGTCCTCACCGGATGGGGAACCTCCACCATACCAGGGCTTGTAAATGGCGCCCTTAAGTAGCATGGATCCCGGGCGGTTCGTCAAACGGACGTCACCGCCCCGGCCACTCCCACCGGACATCGCTCGAGAGCCAACGCGGGGACACCCCGGCGAGGCTCTCGGCTTAGTCACGGGTGTGTGCAGACTATACAGAGGCAGGAAGTGCCTCCGTAGTCCGCTCAGGTGCCACAGGAAGTTCCGCCCGGAAGGGGCGGGACTGACCTGCGGCCTATCTGGCCGCACATATCTCACTGATGAGGCCGACCTCCATGCTTACCCACACTGCCCCCACAGGATCGGTCCGCAATTACATGAAAATTCTAATTGCCTGAAATGAAAAAACAACACAACAAAGACAGAAATTATATATTTAAAAAATACAGATATAAAAGCATATTTCACTAAGGTACAAAGATGTTCCTGGTGAAACCAGGAGATATATATCGGTAACATATTTGTGTTATCAAAAATTATTATATAACCATGTTTATTTTTTGACATTAACCACTAGTAAGGGCGTTCAATAGTAACAGCCCTAATGAAAGAACAGGGGCTGGACTGCCCCCTACTAGAAACACTTCCATACTTCAAAACCCCAAGAGAAAGTTGCATATTTTGACTTATTATAAATCCTCAAGATCACAATATTGATGAGATAGGAATTATAGCACAAAAAACTGTTTGTTATACATAAGAACGGAAAAGGGGGGGGGGGGGGTGGTATATGTGCCACAAGACCTATTTGATGTGAAGAGGTATCAGAATAATTGAATATATGTATATATACGGGGGGAGGACGACCACGCCAAAAACCAAGCCGACACCCTGACCCATATATCCCACAAAGGGCCATTATCGTAACCCGAGTATACTACTCGAGGTCAATTAGGTCTGTTGGCATTAGGTAAGCAAGGAAACCTTCACAGAAAGGGTTTGTACGACTGTGTTTCGTTTAACCCAGGTCTATAAGTGGCGTTGAGACGCTCTATCCAGAGAGTCTCTCTCTGGAGAATTTTTTTGTCCCAGTTGCCACCCCGAGGATCTTGAGGAATAACCTCAAGCACATAAAATCTTGCCTTTTTGGGATTGAACCTGTGGTATAGGTCAAGGTGTCTGCTCACGGGCGTGATCATCCTTCCCCCTGCTGATACGTACACATGGTCATTTATCCTTTGGCGAAGCTCTCTTATAGTTTTACCTATATAGAACATGCCGCAGGTACAATGCATCATGTATACCACTCCACGTGTGCTGCAGTCGGCTCTAAATTTTGGAGCAAATGTCTCCCCATTAGGTAAAGTGTATTCAGTATTCTCCTCTATCCAAGGACATAAAGCGCATTTGCGACATTTATAAGTAGCTCTACCTGTTGTTACTTTATTTCTAATGGGTTGGTAGTGGCTTGTTGTTAGTTGATCTCTTAAAGATCTTGTTCTCCTGAAAACAATTTGGGGATGTTTGCCCACGTATTTGTTTATAACCGGATCATCACGAAGAAGATGCCAGTTCCGTTCAAGAATATCTCTCAATACTTTTTCATGAGCGGAGTATTTGGTTATTAATTTAACTGTCGATTGCGTGTTTGGAGGTTTGGCTCTAAAGATGAGGCTGTTTCTATTTTGAGAAAACGCTTTGTTGAAAGCTGTTCTCAACAAACGCTTACTGTATCCACGAGCCATTAGGCGTTCTCGTAAAAGGTTAGCCTGTATTTTGAAATCGTTATCAGATGTGCAATTACACCGTAGGCGTATGTATTGGGCGTATGGAATACTACGTATAAGCGCCCCTGGGTGGGCGCTAGACGCATGTAATATTACATTCCCTGACGTCTCCTTTCTATATAGGTTAGTCGTCAGGTGTCCATCCACATGTTTGAGTACCGTTAGGTCAAGGAAATTAACACTTGAGTCACTGATGGTAGATGTTAACTTCAAATTGAAGTCGTTTATATTTAGTTGGGCAATGAACTCATCTAGCATTGATTTTGAACCTGTCCAGACAGCAAAAATGTCGTCTATATAACGAAACCAGATTGCCACAGATGAAAAAAAGTGGGATAAATTTTCATCTGATGTGATTTGTCGCTCCCACCCCCCCAGGTACAGGTTGGCGTAGGCCGGGGCACAACAAGTGCCCATGGCCACGCCCTGCACCTGGAGGTAGTGGGACCCGTTGAAAGTAAACCAGTTGTGTTTCAAAATAAACAATAGAAGTTCCAAAATAAAATCACAAAATGGCCAAGTGTGATGGTCTTGCTCATATAAGAACGTGCGTATCATCCCGACGCCCTGCTCGTGAGGGATACTGGAGTATAATGCCTCCACATCCAAAGTCACGAGCAGGGCGTCGGGAGGAACCACCATATCTTCAATCATTTTTAAAAACTCGAGTGTGTCCTTGACGTATGACGGTAACCGCACTACGTGTGGTAGTAAATAATAATCGATCAAACGACTCGCATTTTCAGTTAGACTTCCAATGCCCGATACAATAGGCCTACCGGGTGGAGAAGTTAAATTTTTATGGGTTTTTGGGAGTGAATAGAATGTCGCCTGTCTCGGAAATTTGTTGTTAAGAAAATTATAACAGTCTTTATCTATAAGAGCCAATTGATATGCACGTCCGATTATATCCAAATACTCTGCCTTAAATTCTGTAGTAACCGATGGAGATATCTTTTTGTACCATGTACGATTTGAGAGGATATTAAGGCACATTTTTTCGTATCCCTCTCGAGTCATCAATACTAGGTTACCACCCTTATCTGAGGGTTTGATAACCAAGTCTGTATGGTTTCTTAGTTTGTTAAGCATCTGTAGTTGTTGTTTAGAAAGATTATTTTGTGTTGATTTTAGCTCACAATTTTTAATCTCACCTACCACTGTAGTTAGAAAAGCCAAAAGGTTAGGATTTGTAGTCAAGTCAGGGAAATTATTGGATTTTGGTTTGAAGGGGACCTGTCTTGGATTTACTGTCTTTGTTTGCATAGGTTGATCGGGGGACTGGGAATCCGGAAGACTGCCTTCCTCCAATAGTAAGATTAAATCCCGTAGAACACGGAATTCTTGCATTGTATAATGTTTTATTTTTTCTGAAATTTCTTTATCTTGTGTATTACGTTGTCTTTCTGGGTCGTAGATATGTTTATACGTTAAGTTCCTTATGAACATATAGACGTCCTTTATGGTCTCATATCTATCCATAGGAGTAGATGGGCAGAACGTGAGGCCAAGTTCAAGGACCTCTTGTTCTTGGGGGGAGAAGTGATAAGGGGTTAAGTTAATGATCGATAATTTTAGGTGGGAAGGCTTAGTGATGTGCTCAGGGGAAAATTTGAGGCCTGGGCCTGTGAAGCTGCGAAGTGACCATCAATAGTGGTTTGTCTAAGAGAGGTAGTGCTGGGTATATTTAAAGGTAGTGTGTTAGAGAAAACAGGTGCCGCAGCACCTAGTGAATGTGTTTGAGAATTAGATGTGAGATCCTGTGTGGATAGATTACTTGGATTAGTGTTAGTGGATAAGGGTTGCAACATTTGTATCGCTTGGAGAGCCAGGGGTCCCAAATAAGGGTCCTGTGCTTCCAAACCATCTTGTGTGAGTGCCTCGACAGATCGAACAGTCTGTCCAATTTGAGTCCCCCCAGTTCCTAATGGTTGAAATTTGGAAGTTTCATCGGGTCGCTTTTTGGAGCGTGGTGTATAATTGGCTCCTTCCTGTTGTCCTCGTTTACGTGTCGCCATGTCTGTTTTTGGTCTAGTATCTTGATTAGATCTAATCGATGTTTTGGATCTATTAGATTGTGCGGAGATCGAAGACGAGTCTGATTCCCAGTCAGTTTCCCTTGGACCTGTATTCAACATCTGTTCACGGGGGCCTCGTGAATAGCGGGGACGCCTTGAACTATTGGGTCCCGGCCATCGGTAAGCATAGCCTTCCGTGAAGGCCATCTTATCTTTTAAAAATTTAGTTTGTTTTTTACCAATGATATCCCTATTAAGTTTGATTCCATACTCCTTCACCTCCTTCCATCTTGCCTCGTAATGTATATGTTTTTTTAGATTCTCGTTTTTAGTATATAAAGATGATAACTCAGTATCCAAAGTAGCTAGGTCCAATTTGTATTGGGACACCGACAGCTGGCACAGGTCGGTACTGCATTTGGTTAAAATACGTTCCCACAAAGTTCTAAACTCGCTCGAAGCATTATCGAAGGAGGGGAATAGATGAATCCTCAAACCCACAGGGCATACATTTGCCTGTATATACTTCAAGAAAAATTCTATATGCCAATATAGATTTGACTTTTTCTTAATAAGTCTCTTTACTGTATTAATATATTGGTTTAGGCTTATATCATCCTTGGCCGGGATGTTACAGGTAGATTCAATTTCAGTCATAAGACCCGTCCATGCATTTCCAACGAAATCCATGGTTGTCCTATGAGTTCTATCAGTTGTTGTTGGAATGATTTATGGTCTCTTCTATATAGGTTTCTATTTTTTGAAAAAATGTGTATAAATTATGGCTTGACTAAATAAACAACTACAAAATTATCTTCAAAGGCCAGATGCAGGCCAAAAATTGGCACTAGAAAATTATAAGCAACTTTTTACGGGGTTTTCTGCATAAAAGATGTTTCACGATCCTTCCATATGATACTGTTCAAATATAATATGTATAAAAGGTAATAAGTGATACTTAAACCTATATACTTTGCTGCTTGCCACTTCCCAGGATGGCTGGTGCTTCCACCTTTATATCAGAATTATTTTACAAGTCATGTGTCCACAGATAGCAGCCATCTTGGCCATGACGTATCCAATTTAGGGTGTGCCCCTATCCTCAATTGATCAATTACATTTGGAAGGATTGGGAAACAGAGATTTCGGGCACAAGAGTTTTGTTAAAAAGATTTCTTTTATTCAACACAAAACTAAATATTTTAAAATCATAGAAAAATACTTAGCATTGCTAAGGTGTCTGTATATGTTTGGAACTTTCATACTGCATAGGGATCTATCATTTTGGGTGGCACTCTATATATTTACCACTATATCTATTACCTATGTTTATTCTAAGTACGCTTTGCATGTACTCATCTTGGACCCTATGTAGCAACTGCCTATTTATATATAACCCTGGTCACCCCCCTACTATTATAGAGGAGGGTGGGCCGGATACTAAATTGATTACACACACATATTCACATATGTGTGTCAAAGCAAATCAATATACATGATATATATTTTACTATAGGGGTAACCCATACACGAATGGGTAAAATCTATATGTTGGTGTATAATCGTTTATAAACGCATGGCACCTGTCTACTCTTACAGTCCAGAATGACTATGTGTCTTTTCTGTTGCCCCCCCCCCCCTTTTAGGGCAGATGGTTTATGGGCTCTATAGGTACTTACACACTCTTATAACAAGCATGAGGCATACTGACTTTACCACTTTAAAACACTTGAGCTTATGGTGTAGCATTCCTATGGGCTTTCCCTTAAAGTGATATCATAGAATAAAAACGCTTACTACTCTGAGAAACATTGTTTTTCTGCTCTCATCCACCCAGATATGAGACATGGAGTGACTACCCTCACTACTATGTCACTATACATTGCCTTTTTTGAGCTTCCCAAAACGCACAGTCCTCCTCGTTAAAGAATTCTCTATGGAAATTGAGATATGTGCCTGATTACTATATGTACAGGTATGTATACTTTTTTCTGTCCATTTACCAGGTATATAAATAGGATATATATGCTTATACTATAACTACAGCATGGATCCCCACATATACTCGCTATTGGCAGCCTCCGTTCTTTCCCCTAAACTCCTCTAGTGTCTGAATGCAACTTAAGACCCAATGTTATATTGTGTTGATATTGCAAAAATAGAAGGACTTATCTGAGAGATGTAAGACGATTATATGTAATCAAAAGGAAAGATAAATGATATGCAATTGTAATTATAACATACTGAGAATAAGGTAACATATATATGTAGTCTATCTAAATACTGTTATTTCTCACACAGACAAAAGAAATGATATGCTCCAGATGAAGCTTTTTTGTCTAAGAAAGCGAAACATGTCGAGCAAAGGTCATATATTACATGGTGAATGTTAACTTATACTTTCAGTCGACCCCGCTGACCGGCACCATACTGCTTGGGTGTCCGTCGGCGGTTCTTCTGATATTAAACAATACGTTTCCAAGGATTATATGACTACTAATGATCTTGTACTTTGAACTGTATGCAAATCGATTTTTATAAGTTCTATGCACTGAGATATTGTATAACATAGACCATTGTTGTGTGGTCTCACTGTGTCCTTAATACACAATTATTTGCCTGTATTTTTCTATGATTTTAAAATATTTAGTTTTGTGTTGAATAAAAGAAATCTTTTTAACAAAACTCTTGTGCCCGAAATCTCTGTTTCCCAATCCTTCCAAATGTAATTGATCAATTGAGGATAGGGGCACACCCTAAATTGGATACGTCATGGCCAAGATGGCTGCTATCTGTGGACACATGACTTGTAAAATAATTCTGATATAAAGGTGGAAGCACCAGCCATCCTGGGAAGTGGCAAGCAGCAAAGTATATAGGTTTAAGTATCACTTATTACCTTTTATACATATTATATTTGAACAGTATCATATGGAAGGATCGTGAAACATCTTTTATGCAGAAAACCCCGTAAAAAGTTGCTTATAATTTTCTAGTGCCAATTTTTGGCCTGCATCTGGCCTTTGAAGATAATTTTGTAGTTGTTTATTTAGTCAAGCCATAATTTATACACATTTTTTCAAAAAATAGAAACCTATATAGAAGAGACCATAAATCATTCCAACAACAACTGATAGAACTCATAGGACAACCATGGATTTCGTTGGAAATGCATGGACGGGTCTTATGACTGAAATTGAATCTACCTGTAACATCCCGGCCAAGGATGATATAAGCCTAAACCAATATATTAATACAGTAAAGAGACTTATTAAGAAAAAGTCAAATCTATATTGGCATATAGAATTTTTCTTGAAGTATATACAGGCAAATGTATGCCCTGTGGGTTTGAGGATTCATCTATTCCCCTCCTTCGATAATGCTTCGAGCGAGTTTAGAACTTTGTGGGAACGTATTCTAACCAAATGCAGTACTGACCTGTGCCAGCTGTTGGTGTCCCAATACAAATTGGACCTAGCTACTTTGGATACTGAGTTATCATCTTTATATACTAAAAACGAGAATCTAAAAAAACATATACATTACGAGGCAAGATGGAAGGAGGTGAAGGAGTATGGAATCAAACTTAATAGGGATATCATTGGTAAAAAACAAACTAAATTTTTAAAAGATAAGATGGCCTTCACGGAAGGCTATGCTTACCGATGGCCGGGACCCAATAGTTCAAGGCGTCCCCGCTATTCACGAGGCCCCCGTGAACAGATGTTGAATACAGGTCCAAGGGAAACTGACTGGGAATCAGACTCGTCTTCGATCTCCGCACAATCTAATAGATCCAAAACATCGATTAGATCTAATCAAGATACTAGACCAAAAACAGACATGGCGACACGTAAACGAGGACAACAGGAAGGAGCCAATTATACACCACGCTCCAAAAAGCGACCCGATGAAACTTCCAAATTTCAACCATTAGGAACTGGGGGGACTCAAATTGGACAGACTGTTCGATCTGTCGAGGCACTCACACAAGATGGTTTGGAAGCACAGGACCCTTATTTGGGACCCCTGGCTCTCCAAGCGATACAAATGTTGCAACCCTTATCCACTAACACTAATCCAAGTAATCTATCCACACAGGATCTCACATCTAATTCTCAAACACATTCACTAGGTGCTGCGGCACCTGTTTTCTCTAACACACTACCTTTAAATATACCCAGCACTACCTCTCTTAGACAAACCACTATTGATGGTCACTTCGCAGCTTCACAGGCCCAGGCCTCAAATTTTCCCCTGAGCACATCACTAAGCCTTCCCACCTAAAATTATCGATCATTAACTTAACCCCTTATCACTTCTCCCCCCAAGAACAAGAGGTCCTTGAACTTGGCCTCACGTTCTGCCCATCTACTCCTATGGATAGATATGAGACCATAAAGGACGTCTATATGTTCATAAGGAACTTAACGTATAAACATATCTACGACCCAGAAAGACAACGTAATACACAAGATAAAGAGATTTCAGAAAAAATAAAACATTATACAATGCAAGAATTCCGTGTTCTACGGGATTTAATCTTACTATTGGAGGAAGGCAGTCTTCCGGATTCCCAGTCCCCCGATCAACCTATGCAAACAAAGACAGTAAATCCAAGACAGGTCCCCTTCAAACCAAAATCCAATAATTTCCCTGACTTGACTACAAATCCTAACCTTTTGGCTTTTCTAACTACAGTGGTAGGTGAGATTAAAAATTGTGAGCTAAAATCAACACAAAATAATCTTTCTAAACAACAACCACAGATGCTTAACAAACTAAGAAACCATACAGACTTGGTTATCAAACCCTCAGATAAGGGTGGTAACCTAGTATTGATGACTCGAGAGGGATACGAAAAAATGTGCCTTAATATCCTCTCAAATCGTACATGGTACAAAAAGATATCTCCATCGGTTACTACAGAATTTAAGGCAGAGTATTTGGATATAATCGGACGTGCATATCAATTGGCTCTTATAGATAAAGACTGTTATAATTTTCTTAACAACAAATTTCCGAGACAGGCGACATTCTATTCACTCCCAAAAACCCATAAAAATTTAACTTCTCCACCCGGTAGGCCTATTGTATCGGGCATTGGAAGTCTAACTGAAAATGCGAGTCGTTTGATCGATTATTATTTACTACCACACGTAGTGCGGTTACCGTCATACGTCAAGGACACACTTGAGTTTTTAAAAATGATTGAAGATATGGTGGTTCCTCCCGACGCCCTGCTCGTGACTTTGGATGTGGAGGCATTATACTCCAGTATCCCTCACGAGCAGGGCGTCGGGATGATACGCACGTTCTTATATGAGCAAGACCATCACACTTGGCCATTTTGTGATTTTATTTTGGAACTTCTATTGTTTATTTTGAAACACAACTGGTTTACTTTCAACGGGTCCCACTACCTCCAGGTGCAGGGCGTGGCCATGGGCACTTGTTGTGCCCCGGCCTACGCCAACCTGTACCTGGGGGGGTGGGAGCGACAAATCACATCAGATGAAAATTTATCCCACTTTTTTTCATCTGTGGCAATCTGGTTTCGTTATATAGACGACATTTTTGCTGTCTGGACAGGTTCAAAATCAATGCTAGATGAGTTTATTGCCCAACTAAATATAAACGACTTCAATTTGAAGTTAACATCTACCATCAGTGACTCGAGTGTTAATTTCCTTGACCTAACGGTACTCAAACATGTGGATGGACACCTGACGACTAACCTATATAGAACGGAGACGTCAGGGAATGTAATATTACATGCGTCTAGCGCCCACCCAGGGGCGCTTATACGTAGTATTCCATACGCCCAATACATACGCCTACGGTGTAATTGCACATCTGATAACGATTTCAAAATACAGGCTAACCTTTTACGAGAACGCCTAATGGCTCGTGGATACAGTAAGCGTTTGTTGAGAACAGCTTTCAACAAAGCGTTTTCTCAAAATAGAAACAGCCTCATCTTTAGAGCCAAACCTCCAAACACGCAATCGACAGTTAAATTAATAACCAAATACTCCGCTCATGAAAAAGTATTGAGAGATATTCTTGAACGGAACTGGCATCTTCTTCGTGATGATCCGGTTATAAACAAATACGTGGGCAAACATCCCCAAATTGTTTTCAGGAGAACAAGATCTTTAAGAGATCAACTAACAACAAGCCACTACCAACCCATTAGAAATAAAGTAACAACAGGTAGAGGTACTTATAAATGTCGCAAATGCGCTTTATGTCCTTGGATAGAGGAGAATACTGAATACACTTTACCTAATGGGGAGACATTTGCTCCAAAATTTAGAGCCGACTGCAGCACACGTGGAGTGGTATACATGATGCATTGTACCTGCGGCATGTTCTATATAGGTAAAACTATAAGAGAGCTTCGCCAAAGGATAAATGACCATGTGTACGTATCAGCAGGGGGAAGGATGATCACGCCCGTGAGCAGACACCTTGACCTATACCACAGGTTCAATCCCAAAAAGGCAAGATTTTATGTGCTTGAGGTTATTCCTCAAGATCCTCGGGGTGGCAACTGGGACAAAAAAATTCTCCAGAGAGAGACTCTCTGGATAGAGCGTCTCAACGCCACTTATAGACCTGGGTTAAACGAAACACAGTCGTACAAACCCTTTCTGTGAAGGTTTCCTTGCTTACCTAATGCCAACAGACCTAATTGACCTCGAGTAGTATACTCGGGTTACGATAATGGCCCTTTGTGGGATATATGGGTCAGGGTGTCGGCTTGGTTTTTGGCGTGGTCGTCCTCCCCCCGTATATATACATATATTCAATTATTCTGATACCTCTTCACATCAAATAGGTCTTGTGGCACATATACCACCCCCCCCCCCCTTTTCCGTTCTTATGTATAACAAACAGTTTTTTGTGCTATAATTCCTATCTCATCAATATTGTGATCTTGAGGATTTATAATAAGTCAAAATATGCAACTTTCTCTTGGGGTTTTGAAGTATGGAAGTGTTTCTAGTAGGGGGCAGTCCAGCCCCTGTTCTTTCATTAGGGCTGTTACTATTGAACGCCCTTACTAGTGGTTAATGTCAAAAAATAAACATGGTTATATAATAATTTTTGATAACACAAATATGTTACCGATATATATCTCCTGGTTTCACCAGGAACATCTTTGTACCTTAGTGAAATATGCTTTTATATCTGTATTTTTTAAATATATAATTTCTGTCTTTGTTGTGTTGTTTTTTCATTTCAGGCAATTAGAATTTTCATGTAATTGCGGACCGATCCTGTGGGGGCAGTGTGGGTAAGCATGGAGGTCGGCCTCATCAGTGAGATATGTGCGGCCAGATAGGCCGCAGGTCAGTCCCGCCCCTTCCGGGCGGAACTTCCTGTGGCACCTGAGCGGACTACGGAGGCACTTCCTGCCTCTGTATAGTCTGCACACACCCGTGACTAAGCCGAGAGCCTCGCCGGGGTGTCCCCGCGTTGGCTCTCGAGCGATGTCCGGTGGGAGTGGCCGGGGCGGTGACGTCCGTTTGACGAACCGCCCGGGATCCATGCTACTTAAGGGCGCCATTTACAAGCCCTGGTATGGTGGAGGTTCCCCATCCGGTGAGGACTGTGCGGAAGCTGGGAACAGCGTGGCAAGGGGTAAGCTGTATATGGCCAGTACTAATACTGTAACATTACACTTTTGTGATATCCGGGAATTCACCTTAATCTTACTGTGCTTAACAGCCGACATACAAGCAGAGGAGACACGCTCCCTACATTTAAGCTCTGGTCCTTCCTAAGTTTGGTGAGCATTGCTAAGGTGTCTGTATATGTTTGGAACTTTCATACTGCATAGGGATCTATCATTTTGGGTGGCACTCTATATATTTACCACTATATCTATTACCTATGTTTATTCTAAGTACGCTTTGCATGTACTCATCTTGGACCCTATGTAGCAACTGCCTATTTATATATAACCCTGGTCACCCCCCTACTATTATAGAGGAGGGTGGGCCGGATACTAAATTGATTACACACACATATTCACATATGTGTGTCAAAGCAAATCAATATACATGATATATATTTTACTATAGGGGTAACCCATACACGAATGGGTAAAATCTATATGTTGGTGTATAATCGTTTATAAACGCATGGCACCTGTCTACTCTTACAGTCCAGAATGACTATGTGTCTTTTCTGTTGCCCCCCCCCCCCTTTTAGGGCAGATGGTTTATGGGCTCTATAGGTACTTACACACTCTTATAACAAGCATGAGGCATACTGACTTTACCACTTTAAAACACTTGAGCTTATGGTGTAGCATTCCTATGGGCTTTCCCTTAAAGTGATATCATAGAATAAAAACGCTTACTACTCTGAGAAACATTGTTTTTCTGCTCTCATCCACCCAGATATGAGACATGGAGTGACTACCCTCACTACTATGTCACTATACATTGCCTTTTTTGAGCTTCCCAAAACGCACAGTCCTCCTCGTTAAAGAATTCTCTATGGAAATTGAGATATGTGCCTGATTACTATATGTACAGGTATGTATACTTTTTTCTGTCCATTTACCAGGTATATAAATAGGATATATATGCTTATACTATAACTACAGCATGGATCCCCACATATACTCGCTATTGGCAGCCTCCGTTCTTTCCCCTAAACTCCTCTAGTGTCTGAATGCAACTTAAGACCCAATGTTATATTGTGTTGATATTGCAAAAATAGAAGGACTTATCTGAGAGATGTAAGACGATTATATGTAATCAAAAGGAAAGATAAATGATATGCAATTGTAATTATAACATACTGAGAATAAGGTAACATATATATGTAGTCTATCTAAATACTGTTATTTCTCACACAGACAAAAGAAATGATATGCTCCAGATGAAGCTTTTTTGTCTAAGAAAGCGAAACATGTCGAGCAAAGGTCATATATTACATGGTGAATGTTAACTTATACTTTCAGTCGACCCCGCTGACCGGCACCATACTGCTTGGGTGTCCGTCGGCGGTTCTTCTGATATTAAACAATACGTTTCCAAGGATTATATGACTACTAATGATCTTGTACTTTGAACTGTATGCAAATCGATTTTTATAAGTTCTATGCACTGAGATATTGTATAACATAGACCATTGTTGTGTGGTCTCACTGTGTCCTTAATACACAATTATTTGCCTGTATTTTTCTATGATTTTAAAATATTTAGTTTTGTGTTGAATAAAAGAAATCTTTTTAACAAAACTCTTGTGCCCGAAATCTCTGTTTCCCAATCCTTCTCTCTAGAGTTTGATGGTTTGAAGGCCCTTTATGTGCGGTATATTATTATACAATGATTCTACATCTGAGTAGGTAGGCGTCTTCAGGTACTGTCAGATCGTTCAGGATCCGGATAGCAAAGACTCTCCAGTATCGTGTCGGCGGCCTACGTGACACGACCGGACGGCCTCAAGGGATGCGCATTTGCAGTGAGCGTGCGCACTGCTGACGGCCGATGTCACAGGCCGGTCATGCAGCGTCACGCAGTGCCATAGTGCGCATGCGTGACGCACATAAAAAGGCCGGGGAACGCTCTCAGTCCGCAGTCCAGCTCCAGCAGAGGGAGAGGACACAAGGACTGAGAGAAGCGCTGCAGTAACCTATTCGGACCACTTTCACAGATCGCCAACCTCCAGCTTATAAGTGAGTGCTCAAATAGATTTTGGCCACAAGTCCACATGGATACTCAGAATTGAGGCTGAAAGGAACTTTGTTTTATTCACAATAAAACAATTATTTGCAAATCTGTCTCATCTCCATCAGACATTTATACTATATCTGTAATACTCTTCAGACTTCTAAGCCTAAAAATTCCCCCCGGGATTTACAGCCTGAGGGAACATACAATCGGTAACACACACCGCTGCAGTCAAAAGTTTAAACTGCTGGATCAAAGTAAATATATATTATATATACTTTCTCTTTTATTGAAACTGATGATTGGATTATATGTAAGAATATCATCAGCAACACATGATACATGTCTGATGGTTTTGACGAAGAAAAAATAATTTTTCTTCTTTCTCCTCCCGCCAGGAGATCCAAGAATACATCACTATTACATTCTCCATATAGGAGCAGCTGGAGTTCCTGTTGCAATCTAAACAATGGAATAGACATACATTTATGCATGGAACGGACTAATAAATAAGATGTATGTAACACATCAAAATCTATATCACTTTATAACAGTATTGTATGTACACATCAATACTAATATTATGTTCACTATTACTGTCATTCATAGAATTGGTGACTAATCCTTGAAAAAGGCCATTTCTGGCCGAAACGCGTAGGATAACACGACAGACCCCTCTCTGAACACAGTTCCCTGCTTATGGAACAACAGAGAGAATAAAAGTCTGACAAAGTCACTCTTTTCACCTGTCACATACTTTCACACTTTTCTCTCACCTGTTACCATGGGCCTTTACCCATGTCACTAAATGCTCACTAATGGGACTACCCATATAACTTGTAAACTGTATTATATTGTAAATAGTTCAAAATAAAGTGTTTACTTTTTACAAAAAATCATTTCACCTTGCCCTTAAAGTCCCAATCTCTGGGTTTGAGACACCCAAACAAACTTTAGCACTTTATCACGGGACGGCGGGAAACAACGACTATTCGGGTGTCAGGGCACAAACCCCAGAAGAAGGGCTTTAGGACCCAGCAGCTCTATCAGCAATTTACCTGGGCCTATTTAAGGAAACCTGCCAGTGATTTTAGTTGCTGGTTGATCTTCAGCTCCTCCAGTGTGTTATCCCTCTGATATTCCAGTTCCTGTCTCCTGTTACCAACCCGGCTTGTCCTTGACCTGTCTCCTGATTGCTTCCTGTGTTCGACCTTGGCTATCCACCTGACCACGCTTGCTCTGATATCCATCTGGCTCCTGATCTTGGCTATCCACCTGACCACGCTTGCTCTAATATCCACCTGGCTCCTGATCTTGGCTATCCACCCGACCACGTTCCAGTCTCAGCATTATCCAAGTCCTGCAAACACCTCACGGGCACCACCTGTCTGCTGATTCCACTCAAGCACTCCAGCTGTACTCTGGATCCTCCTGCAATATTCCAGCAGGCGACCCATGCTACTTTGGGCCTGACCTCTCCGGTTCTCATCCTCAGGGGGGTCTGGAACTTAGCCGCAAGGGAAGCCCTCTCTCTCCATTGGCCTCCAGCACCAGGCACGTGATAGTATCAACCAGCCAAGATGTCTGAGGCCGAGAGAGGTGCTTCCGCATTAGAGGCCCTATGGCAGCAGATTACAGCTCTTACACAAGCAGTCCAGAGCTTACAAGATGGCTACTTTCAGCTGGAAGGATGCCTTCACCCTCTCAGTTGTTCTGCTACAGCCGCACCTGCTATGGGTTTACCCCCTCCGGAGCCCAGAGTCCCCGCTCCCGATCGCTTTTCAGGTGACCGACGGAAATTCAGAGCTTTCAAAAATGCTTGTGACCTTTACTTTGCCTTACAACCAAGGACTTTTTCTCCTGAGACTGTCAAGGTGGGTTTCATCATTTCACTTTTATCTGATGAGCCACAGTCGTGGGCTCATAATCTCCTTGAGCAAAATAACTCAGTCCTGGATTCAGTTTCCACCTTCTTTGAAGCTATGGCTACCCTATATGATGATCCACAATGGACTGCCACCGCAGAGTCGGCCCTTCATGCTCTTGTACAAGGCAGACGACCTGTGGAGGATTACATTGTGAAATTTCGCAAGTGGTCAGCTGATACTGGGTGGAATGATGCCGCCCTAAAATACCAGTTCCGGCAAGGCTTATCTGAGTCTCTCAAGGATGAGTTGGCTAGGATTGAGGCTCCCACCTCACTAGAAAGTCTCACCCAAGTCTGTATCCAACTAGACCGACGGCTGCGGGAGCGAAGGTCCGAACGCACTCAGACCCTTCGACCCACATGGATAATGCCAAAGGTCCCAGGACCAACACTCCCAGCCTCTATTCCCCAGTCCATGAATATGTCCGATGGGGAACCCATGCAAACTGGCCTACTCCGCCCTGCTTTAACCCCTGAAGAGAGAGCACGCAGACGACAAGATAACTTGTGTCTCTACTGTGGGACTTCAGGCCACTTCCTTCGCAGTTGTCCTGTTCACCCAAGGAAGTCCAGCCTTCCACGCCCCTCATACCTCCAGTTGTCTGGGACTATATCCACTCATTTAATTCTCCCCATCTCTCTGCAGGTGGATGAAAAGGAAGTTAAGCTGCGGGCGATCATTGACTCTGGAGCCTGTAGTTGCTTCCTGGATATCAACCTAGCCAAGAACTTGCGCATACCTCTGAAACTGAAGAAACAAAGACTTGATGTACATTTAGCAGATGGCACTGCTCCTAGCTCTGGACCAGTCACTCAGGAGACTATCCCTATCCTTGCCACAACAGAAGCAGGCCACGGGAATTCCTCCGCTTTGATGTCATCAGGTCTCCTATTTTCCCAGCCATCCTAGGGATACCCTGGCTACGGGCCCACAACCCGCAAATTGACTGGCCCAAGGGAGAAATCATCTTCCTATTGTCATCAACACTGTGGCGTCCCCACGCCTGTCAACTCTTCAGTGTGTCTCTCCGTTCAACCTACAGCGGATCCCTGTCATGCTGTTCCTTCAGCCTACCTTGACTTCCTTGATGTGTTTGACAAAAAAGGTGCCGATGCCTTGCCCCCACATCGGTCCTACGACTGCCCAATTGAGTTGCTACCTGGAGCAGAAGTTCCCTTCGGGCGCATCTTTCCTTTATCCGAAGTTGGAGGCCCTCCGACAATATATAGATGAAAACCTTGCCAAAGGATTCATCCGCCCTTCATCGTCACCTGCTGGAGCTGGCATTTTCTTCGTCGAGAAGAAGGATCGTTCTCTCAGACCATGCATTGACTATAGGGACCTTAATAAAATTACTATCAAGAACAGATACCCACTCCCTCTCGTCCCTGAGTTATTCCAAAGATTCCGAACAGCCCAGGTTTTCACGAAGTTGGACTTGCGGGGGGGCCTATAACCTGGTTCGTATTAGGGAAGGTGATGAGTGGAAGACCGCCTTTCGAACACGCTTTGGTCACTTTGAGTACCTTGTGATGCCCCCGCAACATTCCAACATTTTGTGAATGATATTTTCAGAGAATACCTTGACCTGTTCTTAATCGTCTATCTGGACGGCATACTAATTTTCTCAGCCTCCCTTGAACTCCATTGAGAGCACGTCAGAAAAGTGTTAAAGACCTTAAGAACCCATGGCTTATATGCTAAAGCAGAAAAGTGTGAGTTCGAGAAACAATCTATCCAGTTCTTAGGACTCCTAATCTCCACAAAAGGGATTTCCATGGATCCTCAGAAGGTATCAGCAATCTTGGAGTGGCCTGCACCTTCTGACATGAAAGGGGTCCAGAGGTCTGTGGGCTTCGCTAATTTTTATAGGAAATGTATTCGGAATTTCTCAACTATTATTGCCCCGATCACCCAGCTCACTCGCCTGCACTCACGCTTCTCCTGGAACCAAGATTCTCAAGCGGCTTTCGAAAAACTGAAGGCTCTCTTCACCTCTGCTCCAGTGTTGCAACACCCTGACCCAGCTCTTCCCTTTGTCCTTGAGGTGGACGCATCCGAAGTAGCTACAGGAGCCGTGCTCTCGCAGCGTCAGGGCCCAAAGGCCCTGCTTCACCCAGTAGCCTATTGCTCCAGAAAGCTGAATCAGGCCGAAAGAAACTATGACGTGGGTGACAGAGAACTCCTGGCAATTAAAGTCGCTCTCGAAAAATGGAGGTACCTCCTGGAGGGCGCTAACCATCCAATTATGATCTTCACAGATCACAAAAATTTGGAATATTTAAGATCTGCAAAACGCCTAAGACCTCGACAAGCCAGGTGGGCCTTATTCTTTTCGAGATTTAATTTCCACTTGACATACCGCCCAGGTTCCAAAAATGGGAAAGCCGATGCCCTGTCCAGGATGTTCCCCGAATCTGCTGAATGTGCTCCTCCAAGCACTATCTTATCTGCCCAAAATTGTTTGCTGATTCAACCCAACCTAAAGGCATCCATTGAACAAGCTTCTGTATCGTGCCCCGAATCCGAACATGACTCGTTAAGGAGGCAGGTTGGATTACTTTGGCACCAGGACAAAATCTTTGTACCTCAAGAAGCTAGGTCTCTGGTTCTCAGGGCATTCCACGACCACCAACTTGCAGGGCACTTTGGGGCCCGTAAAACTAACAATCTCATTCAGCGGTCCTTTTGGTGGCCTAACCTCAGTCGGGACTGTAGATCCTACGTCAAGTCATGCACCATATGTCTACGTAGCAAAAGCGACAAAGTCAAAGCATGGGGGTTATTAAGACCCTTGCCTATCCCTAATCGCCCCTGGGAAATGATTTCTATGGATTTTATTGTTGATCTTCCTCCCTCTGAAAGATTCACGACCATCCTTGTTGTGGTAGACCGATTATCAAAAATGGCCCACTTCATACCAATGATTGGTACTCCCTCTGCAGCGGAAACCGCTCACATGTTTATCAAGGAGATCATAAGACTTCATGGACTACCAAAGAACATTGTTTCGGATCGGGGGGTGCAATTCACCTCTAGGTTTTGGAGAGCCCTTTGTAAAGCCTTGGAAGTGGAACTCTGCTTATCATCTGCCCACCATCCCCAAAGTAATGGGCAAATGGAGCGTACTAACCAAACCCTCGAGCAATACCTCCGCTGCTTTTCAGCTTTTTCCCAAGATGACTGGGCATCCCTGCTTCCGCTGGCGGAATTTGCCTATAATAACTCTGTCCATTCAGCTACAAACCAGTCCCCATTCTGGGCTAATTATGGATTCCACCCTGCTGCCCTGCCTTAAATTATGCCTGAAACTTCTGTACCCACCTTGCTGGACAGACTTGTTATCATTCAAAACAATTATCAGGTCCTCCGGGAGTCCATACAGAAAGCCCAAGTGGATTACAAAAAACACTTTGATCGGAAACGGAGGGGAAATCCTTCCTTCAAGGTTGGGGACAAAGTGTGGCTGTCTACTGCCAACCTGAAATTGGCCTGCTCTTCACGGAAGCTAGGGCCAAGGTATATTGGGCCCTTTCAGATCAAACGGGAAATTAACCCAGTGGCTTACGAACTATCTTTGCCTAACTCATATAGGATCCATCCGGTTTTTCACACCTCCTTGCTTAAACCAACTGTTCCAGATCCATTTACAGGGAGAGTGGAGCCACCTCCGCCGCCGGTGACGATTGGTGAGGACACAGAATTCGAGGTGGAAGCAATCCTGGACTGCAGGAAGAGAGGGAGACAAACCCAATTCTTAATTAAATGGAAAGGGTATCCACCCGAAGAAAGCTCATGGGAACCCGAAGCCAATGTACATGCCCCCAGACTCCTCCAAGAGTTTAAGGACAAATACCCAGAGAAAATTTCTCAAATAGGCATCCGGAGGCTGCCCGTCGGGGGGGGGGGGCACTGTCAGGGCACAAACACCAGGAGAAGGGCTCTAGGACCCAGCAGCTCTATCAGCACTTTGGCAGGAGAAGGACTTTAGGACCCAGCAGCACTACCAGCAATTTAACTGGGCCTATTTAAGGAAACCTGCCAGTGATTTTAGTTGCTGGTTGATCTTCAGCTCCTCCAGTGTGTTATCCCTCTGATATTCCAGTTCCTGTCTCCTGTTACCAACCCGGCTTGTCCTTGACCTGTCTCCTGATTGCTTCCTGTGTTCGACCTCGGCTATCCACCTGACCCCGCTTGCTCTGATATCCATCTGGCTCCTGATCTTGGCTATCCACCTGGCCACGCTTGCTCTGATATCCACCTGGCTCCTGATCTTGGCTATCCACCCAACCACGTTCCAGTCTCAGCATTATCCAAGTCCTGCAAACACCTCACGGGCGCCACCTGTCTGCTGATTCCACTCCAGCTGTACTCTGGATCCTCCTGCAATATTCCAGCAGGCGACCTGTGCTACTTTGGGCCTGACCGCTCCTGTTCTCATCCTCAGGGGGGTCTGGAACTTAGCCGCAAGGGAAGCCCTCTCTCTCCATTGGCCTCCAGCACCAGGCATGTGATACCGGGCCATACAGACACAAAAAACCCCCCCAGAAAGCAAAAAAGAGCAGGTAAGTCCGCAGGCGTGCGGAGAGTGAAAGACACCGTGCCCCTACGGAAGGTGACCGCCAAGGGGTAGCCCCATCGATATGTAAACCCCAATCACCGTGCGAGATCCAGAATGGGGCGAAGCATGGTCCTGCATTGGAGGGTGGCTCTTGGGGGGTTTCTTGATTACTGCACCATCAAAAATCAACTGCGCCAAGTTCCCAGGCCTTGCAAAGGATAGTTTCCTTCTGGGTGTAGTAATGGATGCAGCAAACCACATTGCGAGGCCTACCTGGGTCTGAGGGCTTTGGGCCTAGAGATCTGTGCACCCTATCTAGCTCCAGGGGGGTGGGAGGAGGGGAGTCCAGAACCTTATGGAAAATGTCCATGAGCAAGTCCTGAAGGTGTTCCAAACCCGTCGCCTCTGGCAGATCAGGAGCCGGAGGTTGTTGCGCCTGCCCTGATCCTCCAGGTGTAGTTGCAGGGCGATAGTTGTATCCATAAATGATTCCCAGGAACCCTCAAGAGCTGTTACACGGTGCTCCAGTGTCAAAAGAGAGGATTCTCCGGAAGATACTCTGTCTGAGCGGGACTGCACCTTTGTTAGGACCGCCTGAATGACCTGATAATGTGCATCCTCCAGCCGGAGGATGAGAGACTCAATCTCAGTCCAGGTCGGGAGGGCCTGCAGGAGTGTCCCAATATCCTGGTCTAGAGGTGTGGTCCCGGAGCTCTGTGGTGAGTCTGTTAGGTCCGAGAGTATCGGCGTCTCCGGAGCAAAGCCAGACACCGCAGAGAAACCGGTGGATGCAGAGAGTCTCACTGTCCCTGGATCTCTGAGAGGAGCCCCATAGGGCTGCCATCTTGGCACCGGGGGGATCTAGACTGCGAATTCTGGAAAAAACGCTGGTTTTCCCCTGTAGATTTAGGCATTCGGGCAGTCCGGGTGGTCAATTTCATTTTATGCCTCTTCACTGATAGCATGCCTGTGAAATAATGCCAGTTTAGCCGAACCGAGCAGGGGGGGAAGCCAGGAGCTCTAGCAACACGCGTCCTTATTCGGCTATGTCCAGGCAATGCTCTGGGCCCTTACTTTTTAATATCTTTATAAATGATATAGGGTCTGGGACTAAAGCCTCGTACACACGCAATGATTATCGGCCGACCGATCGTCCGACTTTTGTCCAAGTTGTTTTTTGTTGGTTGGAATGTGCCTAGACTGCACACGGATTTTCTCGGCCAACAAAATTCTACTTCAGAAGTGATGTCATGTGTTGGTTTGTTTTCTTTGTGTTTTTTCTTCACTGAGCATGCCCAAACTTGCACATCAGATTTTTCCCTGTCGAAATCTGTACTGACTGCACGGAAATCGGCCGTTGTGTTGACGGCCAACAAAAATTTTATAGTCTGCACACCAGATTTTTTTCGGCCGAAAAGTCGGAGTTGGTTGTCAGAAGCATCATACTAACAAGCCGAAAATCGGCAGATCGGACGTTGGCCGAAAATTCCCTGCCAATTTTCGACGCGTGTGTACGGGGCTTAAAAGTACCATTTCAGTCTTTGCAGATGACACCAAGCTTTGCAGTGGAATAACTATATTCCACATTATATATATGTTGTGTAAGTAGTTGTGCTTGTAAGTTAGAGACATTATAGGATGTCTCTAACTTACAAGCCGACCTCAATGCAATGTTTCATTGGGCAACTATGTGGCAAAATAGGTTTAAAGTTGATAATTATAATGTTATGCCCTTGGGGGCTAAGAATATGCATGCATCATACATACTAGGGGGAGTAGAACTGGGGAATCCATAGCGGAGAAGGATCTGGGTGTTCTGGTATATCATAAGTCTAATAACAGCATGCAATGCCAAACTGCCATTTCCAAAGCAAGCAAAGTCATTTCTTGTATTAACAGAGGCATGGACTCCAGAGAGAGAGATATCATTTTGCCACTGTAGTGGTGTAGTAGTAAGACCTCATCTGGTATATGCAGTTCAGTTTTGGGCACCAGGTCTCAAAAAAGATATCAGGGAACTGGAGAAATGGCAGAGGATGACAACTAAACTGATAAGAGGAGCTCAGCTATGAGGAAAGATTAGAGGAACAAAATATATTCTCTCTTGAGAAGAGGAGATTAAGGGGGGGGGGATATGATCAACATGTATAAATACATAAGGGGTCCATTAAGTGAACTTGGTGTTGAGTTTTTCACTTTAAGGTCATCACAGAGGACAAGGGGGCACTCCTTACCTCTAGAGGAAAAAGGTTTCGTCTCCAAATGCGGAAAGGTTTCTTCACAGTAAGAGCTGTGAAAATGTGGAATAAACTCCCTCCACAGGTAGTTCTAGCCAGCTCACTAGATTGCTTTAAAAAAAAAAAAAAAAACCTGTATTCTCTCCTAGGTGTAAATAAAATAACTTGGTACTAATATTTATAGGTAAAGTTGATCCAGGGAATATCAGATTGTCTCTCGGGGGATTAGTGTTTATGTGTTGGGAGTGTTTGCTTTCCAAAATGGGGCCATTGTGTGGGTGTTTCCATTGTCCTGGTGCTCCAGGGCCTTCAAAAGTGTGATAGGTTGTCAGTAAATTATACGTGAAATGTTTGCTCCTAGAAGGTGCTACTTGGATGTCGGGATGCGTATACAGTGTGTCAGAAATAACTTAGTAATATGACAATTTTGTGGGGAAAAAAATCACAATTTTCCCCCAAAAGAAGGGCTAAAAACTTAGCCAACCAGGTAAACCAGGAGCTCATCTACCAGAAAAAAACACCCTCAAGAAACAGGAGTCTCTGCCACAGCTGCCTGCAAAACTTTGCGATCAAAGGCAGCATCTGCAGATGCAAAAATATCCACCTTGTAGAACTTGCTGAATGTGTGTACAGACACCCAGGTGGCCGCTTTGCAAACCTGGACCACTGACGCCTGATGACAAATGCCCAGGAGGTACTAAGCACCCTCATGGAATGCGCCTTAACAGGGAAAGGAGGAACCTGACCCTTAACTGAATAGGCCTGCACCACCTTTTGCCTTATCCATCTGGAAATGATCGCACCAGATGCAGCCTGCCCCTTATGAGGACCATCCATAAGAATAAACAAGGAATCCAATTTCTGAATAGGCTCAGTCGCCATCAAGTACACCCTGATGGCCCGGACAACATCTAAAGAATGCAAAGCAACCTCTTTTGGATGCTTTGGCTTAGGACATAATGAAGGCAACACAATGTCTTCATTTAAGTGGAACCCCGAAACAACCTTAGGAAGTAACGATTGACAGGGACGAACCACCACCTTGTCCCTGTGAACCACCAGGTAAGGCGACCGACAGGACAACGCAGCCAGCTCCGAGACCCTGCGTGCAAAAGTGATAGGCACCAAGAAATCCACTTTCTTTGGCAAGGTAAGCAGAGGAATTTCATGAATATTCTCAAAAGGGGGTCTTTGAAGAACCGACAGTACCAGATTAAGATCCCACGGAGGCACCAGGGACCGTACCGGAGGGGTCAGATGGCGAACTCCCTGCATGAAGGTGTGAACCAAGGAGTTCATGGCCAACGGTCTTTGGAAGAAAATTTCCAAGGCTGAAATCTGGCCCTTAATGGTGCCCAGGGCCAAACGCTGATCTACACCCCTTTGCAGAAACTCCAGCAGACGTGACATCGAAAAGGAACGGGGGGAAACCCCCCCCCCCCAGACTCACACCAAGTAATATACAATTTCCAAACTCAATGGTAAATCTTCTGAGAAGTAGATTTCCTAGCTTTTAACAGAGTAGGAATCACTTAATCCGACAACCCCCTATCCTTCAATACCTGGCTTTCAATTACCAGGCCGTTAAAGCCAGCAACCGTAAAGCAGGATGGAAGATCAGTCCTTGAGACAGAAGATATTCTCTGAGAGGAAGCCGCCAAGAGGCATCGGCTATCAATCTTACCAGGCCCACGTACCAGGGCTGACGAGGCCAGTCTGGGGCCACCAGAATCACTGGAATTCTTTATGCCTCGATTCTGTGCAGAAGTCTCGGCAGAAGTTGCAGTGGAGGAAATGCATGAATCAGACAATACCGGCCCTAAGGGGCCACCAGAGTGTCTGCTGCATCTGCCAGAGGATCCTTCCGGTTGAGACGAGAGGCCAACAGGTCCACATCAGGGGTCCCCCACCGGAGACAAGTTGGTGAAATACTTCCGGGCAAAGGGACCATTCGCCTGGACACAGTGCCAGACGACTGAGGTAGTCCGCCTGCCAATTTTCCACCCCTGGATTGTGCACAGCAGAGAGGGCTGGAACAAGGGGTTCTGCTCACCTTAGATTGCTGGCCACTTCTTTGGCTGCTAGGGCACCTTTGGGCCCCCCCTTGGGGATTGATATATGCCACAGACATTACGATATTCGATTGAAACCTTACCGGACACCCATGCAGATGATCCGTCCACTGGGACAGGCAAAGTCTGATCGCTTGAATTTTCAGGATGTTGATCAGAAGACAGGACTCCTTGTAAGATTCTGGTACCTTCGGTACCCTTATAGGTCATTTCCTTCTTCATATTGCGTCCCACCTTTTCAGCTAGGTGGAACGCATAAACCTTTAAGCCGCATGACGTCATCACTAAGCGCCGCTCTGAGCGGCTATTTCAATCGCCGGCTTCTCTCTCACAAATTGTTCGTTCAAACCGCATGGTATACAGCCTTGTCTTACTCTGCCGGAGCCTCCAGCTATTGCCATACCTGGATAGACCGGAACCTCGCTATTGATCCCGTATCTCGCTACCTGATCATTCACTCATTACCGGACCCTTCAGCTTACTAATCTAACTAGTGATAAGTACCCCACAGGGGATTCCTTCCTATCAAACTTACACTATCTACTTCTGCATACTAAGGACTGTTACTATCTATGCATTACTATTTCTATCATCTGCACTGTTACATAGATTGCTAGCTCTTGAGTCTACTACCATCTATATCCTTGCACTAAGTTAGCCTCTCTTGTACACTCCATCTGCTGTCCCCTACCACCTGTTATTGCACATGATTGCTAACCTATCTACCATCATCTACTACTCTCCTGAACATTACTATTGAGTACTCATCATTGCTATCACAACTCACGCCTGTCCTTTCAGCACATCACCTCTATACTATCATATACAACCTATCACTCCAGGAACATCTTATTGAGTGTTTGTATATTGTATGCTGAAGCAGGCTGGCCACAATGATGAGTCTGGAGAGTTGGACATGGTGATTCAACACATCTCTACATGACTACTGAGTGGAGATTCTGCAGCTGCAAATCCAACTCTCTAAACAAACGCTAGAGCGTTACACTCCTCCTGAGACCAGATCCCTTGGGCTGATTTTGTGCCCAGGACACCTCTTCACCCAGGCAGGCTGGCGTCCATGGTAACCACTGTCCAGAACAGGAAGGAAATAAAACAATGTATGTAGGGAAAGAAACCCTAAGTAAAGACTGGAGGATGGCTGAAGGTGTCAGAGCCAAAAACCAGAAAGGGAAGAAAGAGAAAAAACACAGGAAATAATGAAAAAAGAAAAAGGAAAAAAAAGGGGATGGGAAAGGAAAGGACAGGAGGAGAGGGGGGGAGGAGAGGAAGGGAGGGGGGGGAAGGGGAAAAAAGAAAAGAAAAACAGGAAAAAAGGGGAAAAAAAAAAAAGGGGAGAGAGGGGGGTGTGGGGATGAGGGAAAAAAGGGGAAAACAGGAGTAGGAGAAAAGGAGGAAGAAGACAAAACAAAGAACAAGAAAAAGGAAGAAAAAAAAGGGGCTAGACAGAGAACAACGGAGGGCTGGTGGGATTTTTAGAGGTACCGTAGCTCATGAAATAACAACAATATATAAAATATGAAATATTTATTCATACATATTAAAAACAAGTACTGAATAGACACATAAATTGTAGAAACAGACAGTAATACAATGCATAGGTACAAAGATTGTGGCGGCAACTTATCCGATGAAGGACTCATCGGAAATTAACCCGACATGTTTCGCGGACTGTAGAGATCCGCTTCTTCAGGGGTATATATCATGGTATACAAAGTAAGTCTTTATTGACCTGCATGGTATAAATGGCAAAAGCAAAACATAATTATAGATAGCTATAAGAGACGGTCAGGCATGCAAATGTAGCACCCCCATGTATGCACCACGTGTCTCAACCAAGTACATCACCCGAAAAAGCATCAAGGGGACAGACATGCACCCCCACACACGCCTCACCCACGGATGTGGAAGGAGAATAAAGGAGGGGCAACAGAGAACAGAGAGACAGTAACCAAGGGAACATCGTGCAAATGTGCCTAATATCCTGGTCAATGAGTGAGAGAAAGCCCCATCACCAAAGGAAAAAGGGTCAAGAAAAATCTAATTGCAGTCATTACCTAGGCAAAAGCCACTGATTGAATATGATGTAGTAAAAACAGCAAGAGTATTAGCCTTATAAAGGACTATCAAGAGTGAAATGGGGAGTTCCTGTATATAAAAACAAAAATAGCCATGAAGCAAAAAAAAAAAAAAATATATATATATATATATATATATATATATATATATAATAGCTGTAGAGCTACAGAGTAGAATATAGCCAATGAGGGAGGGACAGGGAGAGGCTACCTCATATAGTAGAAACTGGACAATCCAGAGAGGCCAGTTGTTAGATCGTCTTCAGCTTTGAAAATTGTCACAGGGTTGGCTGGTAACAAGCCGATCCCCGGGTAAGCCCGTGGGTGGTAAATGGGGTATCCGAGATGAAATGCGGTATCAAAAATACATCTGATTAATAAATAAACAAGAGTTAAGATATGCCATAGGAGGAGTGGGAGGGTTCAGTGTCATAGAGCAACAGTCCCATAGAAACTTACCAGATGATATCAGTATTGGCAGTGAAGGCCATCTCTCTCAGTACCGCCGCTCTGAAGCCCGCCTAAATAGTCCTTCAACCCGACGCGTAGTGCACGTCATCGACATGCGACACACGCGCGGGTCAGATCCTCAACTGCGCGCGCAGTGCTACACTAAAACCAGCCGCACTGCGCAGCTGCGTGCAGCTGCGTGCAGCCACAAGAACAGAGGTGGAGGGGAAGATCCTCTCCACCTGCCGGTCTGTCTGAAGATCACACATCCGTTGGGGGATACAGGGGACATGGCTCCCCCCCGAGGCCAAGGCGGAGATGACATGGGAAAAGTCACATAGTAGGTGATAGATAGGGAATGGCGCCACTTGCTTGCATGATCGTCTACATCATAACAACTTTACAAAAAATCAAATCAAAATACAACCAACAATGAGAAATACACCTTTGTAACAATATGAGAAATGTACAGCTTTATTAATGCAATACAAAATAGTGGTGTCTCATGGAAAAAAGGGGACCCATGATCACCACAAAAATATATATTCAAATATTGCACATTTAACCCAATAGGTACAAAAATTCCTATGGGTGATCCAAATAGATCCAACCTTATACTGATATAATTTAAAGACAATACGATAAGAATACCTGTGAGGAAACAATCACCAAATGATCACATTGACCAATCACATAATAATCAACAAATGCAATTATGCAGTTAAAGAATCAATTAACAATATTTCTCCTAGTCACCTCGACACTGGGGTGCCTGGTAAACCGAAGATTCGAGTGCAAAAGGCCAGGATCTCTCCAACAGCGCATCAAGGATTAAATCGGAGAACAAATTAGATAGGCAATACAATGTGGAGTTCAGTCCATAACAGACCTTATCCCAAAAACGGCTTATAAGTTAGTACCTCATTTATCCCAAGAGGTTTAATCGCCTCCAGGGACTCCATCCAGTATGTTTCTTTTTGTAGGATTCGTTTGTCCCAATTTCCCCCCAGGGGGTCTGGGATAATGACCTCCAACACGCTAAACATCACGACTGTGTTATCATAGCCATGATGGAGGCCTATATGTCGTGTGACGCTGGTTTGAATTGTCCCACCATCAGAGTGATAAATATGATCCCCAATGCGTTGGCTTAACTTACGGATCGTCTTGCCGACGTAAAAAGGCCCGCATTGGCAGGTCATAAGGTATACAATACCTTGCGTGTTACAATCATCGTGATGTTTAGTTTTGAACCACCTACCATTAGGTAAGTGGACCCTCGGTCATTTGTCGCACGATCCGCATTGATAGGTGCCCTTTTTAATATGTTGCGGGGCACTCTCAAGGGTATAATGACTCTTGGTGAGACAATCTTTAAGTGAAGTGGAGCGTCTAAATACCAAATTCAGTTTGGCATTTAGATATTTACCCAAGGTGTAATCTTGAGTAAGGATTGGCCAATGTCTATTTAGGACCTTACGTAAGATATTATCATGTGAGGAATATGTAGTGATGAATCTAACGTTCTGATTAGTATTTACCGTTTTGGTTTTATAGAGCAATTCCGCTCTAGGTCGTGCTATGGCTCGATTGTAAGCCTTCCTCAATAATTTTCTGGAATATCCTCTCGCAAGTAAGCACTCCTGTAGCTGGTTGGCTTGTATTTTAAAGTTCCCATCCGTGGAACAGTTCCTGCGAAGCCTCAAATACTGAGCATACGGGATGCTACTGATCAGGGGGGTGGGATGGGCACTTGCTGCGCAAAGAATCGTATTGCCCGCACTGGGCTTTCGATACAAATCAGTATCGATTTGTCCATCCGCTAGGAGGCTGATCTTAAGGTCCAGAAATGGTATTTGATGTTTATGAATAGTGTGTGTAAATTTTAAATTCAAATTATTTGAATTCAAAGCTGTTAGAAATAGCATAAGGTCCATCTGAGTTCCTGTCCAAATAACGAGCAGGTCGTCAATGAACCTGTGCCAAATCAATATATGTGGCAACCATCTATCCATTTCTTCGTCCGAAAAGACCAGCCTTTCCCAGGCGCCCAGATAGAGATTGGCGTAGGAGGGTGCGCAGCAAGTGCCCATCGCAACCCCCTGAATTTGTAGATATGTTTGATCAAGAAAGATAAAATAATTCCCGGTCAGTATAAATCTAAGGAGTTTGAGAACGAACGCCATTAAAGGCCATGTGTTATGGTCTTGTTCCTTGAGAAAGGATTCAGGCATCCGGATGCCCTGGTCGTGCGGGATACTAGAGTACAACGCCTCAATATCTATAGCAACGAGCAGGGCATCCGGAGGGACTTGAATCTCTTCCAAGTGCTTCAATAGGTCTGTTGTATCACGGATGTAAGAGGGAAGTCTTAACACATGTGATAATAAGAAGGAGTCCACGTACTTACTTGCATTTTCAGTGAGAGATTGATTACCAGAAACAATGGGTCTACCAGGGGGGTGCTAAAGACTTTTATGCACCTTGGGCAAGGTGTAGAAAGTCTGAGTCTTGGGGTATTTCACATTTAGGAAATTATACGTGTCCCTGTCAATGAGGCCCTCCATGAAGGCACTCACACACAGGGACCTAAATTCCTGGATGAAGTCCTTAATGCAATTGGGCGAGATAGGACAGTACCAATAACGATTGCTTAAGACTAGAGTTGAGCGGACACCTGGATGTCCGTGTTCGGCGGGTTCGGCCGAACTTGAAAAAAAAAGTCTGGTTCCGTGTCCCGGTCTTTTTCCGAACTTTACCCGGACACCGAACCCCATTGAAGTCAAAGGAGACCCAAACTTTCAGGTACTAAAATGGCTCTAAAAAACCAATGGAAAGGGCTAGAGTGCTGCAAATAGCAGCAAAATGTAGTTAAGAGCATGGCAAGTGCTCTGCAAACAAATGTGGATAGGGAAATAACTTAAAACAACAAAAAAAACAGAAAAATAAAAAATTTTCTTCATCTGTGAAGGACGAGGCCCATATGGAGTAGGAGGGAGGTTGAGGTGGCGGTGGATGTGGCGGTGTAGGTGGAAGCTGCAGTGGAGGGGGACGAGGTAGCCAACACTGCTTTTTTTTAGTCATTTTAAATTAGGGTACACCCCAAAAGAGTGAGAAAGATCAAAAATATAACAATGGCTGGGTAAGGTCGGAATCCATCTCTATTCTGCACAAGGTACGGAAAAGTCCTGTGGGATCCATGCCTGGTTCATTTTAATGAATGTGAGCTTGTCCACATTGTCTCTGGACAGGCGGCTGCGCTTGTCTGTGATGTCTGCTAAATACACGTTCAGATAATACACTGGCTGCAGGGCATGCCAGCACCTCCAAGGCATAAAGGGCAAGCTCAGGCCATGTGCCCAATTTGGAGACCCAGAAGTTGAAAGGGGCAGACCCGTCATTCACTACATGTAGGCGTGTGCACACATACTGCTCCACCATGTTGGTGAAATGCTGCCTCCTGCTAAGATGTTCCATATGAGCTGCTGGTGCTGCTGTTTGTTGTGGCGTGCTGACAAAGCTTTTCCACATTTCGGCCATGCTAACCCTGCCTTCTGAGGTGCTGGCGGTGCCCTGTTGCGTTGGCGACCTCTTCCTCCTCCTCCTCTTCCTCTGCCTTGGCCTTGTGCTTCCACTGTGGCCCCGCTGTCAGGTGGCTGTCGATGCCAGCAGCATCTACCAGCGTGTGCTTGTACTCGCGCATCTTGCGATCACGCTCCAGTGAGTGAATTAAGGACGGGGATCCATCAGCGTGGCCACCCAGTAATCAGCACAAGTTAGAATGTGGGCAACTCGGCGGTCATTGTGGAGACACTGCAGCATGTAATCGCTCATGTGTGCCAGGCTGCCCAGAGGCAACGAAAGGCTGTCCTCTGTGGGAGGTGTATCGTCTGTGTCCTCTGTATCCCCCCAGCCACGCACCAGTGCCACCCTGCTGGGTGCCACCCTGCTGTGAACATGGTTCCATCTCCTCCTCCATCTCCTCCTCCTCATCCTCCTCATCCTCCAGAACTGTGCCCCTGCTGGACAATTGTGTACCTGGCGTTTGTGGGTGCAGGAACCCACCCTCGGAGCCACTTGTGAATGACTGCCCTGAAAGCCTTGGAAATGATCCCTCTTCCTCCTGTGCCACATCCTCTTCCATCATCGCCCGAATCATTTTTTGAAGGAGGCATAGAAGTGGGATAGTTAAGCTGACAACGGCGTCATCGGCACTGGCCATGTTGGTGGAGTACTCAAAACTGCGCAACAAGGCACACAGGTCTCGCATGGAGGCACAGTTATTGGTGGTGAAGTGGTGCTGTTCCGCAGAGCGACTCACCTGTGCGTGCTGCAGCTGAAACTCCACTATGGCCTGCTGCTGCTCACACAGTCTTTCCAGCATGTGCAAGGTGGAGTTCCACCTTTGGGCACGTCACATATGAAGCGGTGAGCGGGAAGGCCGAAGTTACGCTGCAGCTCTGACAGGCGAGTAGCAGCAGGGTGAGAACGCCGAAAGTGTGCACAGACGGCCCGCACTTTCTGCAGCAGCTCTGACATATCGGGGTAATTTTTAAGGAACCTCTGCACCACCAAATTCAGCACATGCGCCAGGCAAGGGATGTGCGTCACACCGGCTAGGCCCAGAGCTGCTATGAGATTTCGCCCGTTATCGCACACCACCAGGCCGGGCTTGAGGCTCGCTGGCAGCAACCACTCATCGGTCTGCTGTTCCATGCTCCTCCACAACTCCTGCGCGGTGTGTGGTTTTTCCCCCAAACAGGCAAGTTTTAAAACTGCCTGCTGTCGTTTACCCCTGGCTGTGCTGAAGTTGGTGGTGAAGGTGTTACGCTGACAGGATGAGGAGGCAGTAGAGGATGAGGAAGCGGAGTAGGAGGAGTTAGGAACAGGAGGCAAACTGAAGCGCCCTGCAATCCTCGGTGGTGGAAGGACATGCGCCAAATTGCTATCTGCCTCAGGCCCAGCCGCCACTGAATTTACCCAGTGTGCCGTTAGGGAGATATAACGCCCCTGACCGTGCTTACTGGTCCACGTATCGGTAGTTAGGTGGACCTTGCCACAGATGGCGTTGCGCAGTGCACACCTGATTTTTTCCCCCACTTGGTTTTGCAGGGAAGGGATGGCTTGCCTAGAAAAGTAGTGGCGGCTGGGCACGACGTACTGTGGGACAGCCACCGACATAAGGTTTTTAAAACTGTGCGTCTCCACCAGACGGAATGACAGCATTTCAAAGGCCAAGAATTTTGAAATGCTGGCATTCAGGGCCAGGGATCGCGGGTGGGTAGGGGGGTACTTCCTCTTCCTCTGAAGTGTTTGGGAGATGGAAAGCTGAACACTTCCACGGGACATTGTGGAGATGGATGGTTACCCAGGTGGTGGTGTTGCTGACAGATCGTCTGTTTGCGGTGTGGCAGGTGCCGGTATCACTACAGAGGTGGATGAAGAGGCCGAGACTGCAGCAGAAGAGGAAGCAGGAGGAGCCAGAGACCTTTCTTGGTTTTAAAGGTGTCTACTCCACTGCAGCTCGTGCTTTGCACTTAGATGCCTGATCATGCAGGTTATGCTCAGGTTGAGAAGGTTTATGCCTCGCTTCAGGCTCTGATTGCACAGGGTGCAAACCACTCGTGTCCTGTCATCAGCACATTGTCTGAAGAAATTCCACGCTAGAGAACTCCTTTGAGCTGGCTTTGGTGCGCTCGGTCCCTTGCTGCGTTGGGTAGTAGCAGGCGTAGTGTCTAGGGCACGGCCGCTCCGCTTCTGCACCCTGCTCCCTCTTCTGCTGTGCTGGTGGCTCTGTGCGACCACCGCCTCTTCCTCCAACTACTCAGGTTACCTGCATGACCTTCATTCCATGTGGGGTCGAGGACCTCATCGTCCTCCACATCATCTACCACCCAGTCTTCACCCCTGCCCTCCTTGTCGGTCTCCACAATTCTGAGTGCCGCAGCAGTTGGCACCTGCGTTTCGTCATCATCGGAGACGTGCTGCGATGGTCCTTCCATGTACTCATCTTGAGAAATAAGTGGTTGGGCATCGCTGCACTCAATCTCTTCCACTTCTGGGGCAGGGCTAGGTGGATGGCCCTGGGAAACCCTGCTGACAGAGTCATCAAAAAGAAGAAGAGACTGCTGCATGACTTGGGGCTCAGACTGCTTGCCTGATTTGCAAGGGGGTGAGGTGAAAGACGGTTGGACATCGGCTGCAGGTGCCAACTCTGACCTTTCTGCAGTAGACTGGGTGGGAGAAAATGTGAAGGAACTGGAGGCACTGTCCGCAACCCAATCTACTATCGCCTGTACTTGTTCTTGCCTCAACACTTGTAGAGGCACATGATGCCCTACCAAATACTGCTGCAGGTTCTGTCGCCTACTCACACTTGAGGAAGGTGTTCCACTTGTGCGTGTAGCTGGCACAGATTGACCACGTCCTCTTCTTGCAACAGGAGCTCTACAAGCAGCACCACGACCCAGGCCACGGCCCCTATTTGACGTTCTCCTCATATTTCTGTAATTTATGATCTTGCCCTAGAAAGGTGTTTATTGAATAGCGGAACAAAACAACAACAGTATCGCACGGGTGTATCTCACAGTCAAATATGCAAACTATGCCGCAATTTAATTTTTTTTACCCCAAAAGGGTGTTTATTAAATAGCGGAATAGAAAAACAGTATACAAATACAATGGGTGTATCTCACAGTCAAATATGCAAAGTATGCCGCAATTTAATTTTTTCCCCCCAAAAGGGTGTATATTGAATAGCGGAATAGAAATTTTTTTTATAAAAACGGTGTATCTCACACGTACAAACACAGACTAGGCCCTGATTACAATTTTTTGTACCCTAAAAGGAGGATGAGGAAGAGGAGTAGGAGGAGTTCGGAACAGGAGGCAAACTGAAGCGCCCTGCAATCCTCGGCGGTGGAAGGAGATGCGCCAAACAAATTTAAAAGGTGTATCTCACACGTACCGACACAGACTATGCCGCAATTAAATTTTTTTCACCCCAAAAGGGTGTATATTGAATTGCGGAATAGAAAAAAGTATATAAAAAGGTGTATCTCACACGTACCGATACAGACTATGCCGCAATTTAATTTTTTTCACCCCAAAAGGGTGTATATTGAATAGCAGAATAGAAAAAATTTTATAAAACGGTGTATCTCACACGTACAAACACAGACTAGGCCCCGATTACAATTTTTTGTACCCTAAAGGCAGGATGAGGAAGAGGAGTAGGAGGAGTTCGGAACAGGAGGCAATCTGAAGTGCCCTGCAATCCTCGGCGGTGGAAGATGCGCCCAAAAAATTTGAAAGGTGTATCTCACATGTACCGATACAGACTATGCCGCAATTTAATTTTTTTTACCCCAAAAGGGTGTATATTGAATAGCGGAATAGAAAAAAGTATATAAAATTGGTGATTTTTTAATAGCACATGTGAACACAGCAGTGTCTTATGTTTTATGTCATGGTCAGCAGCAGGCTATGAAGGGGAAAAAAAAAATTCCCCTTTAAATTTGTAATTTTTAAATAGCAGATTAGTACAGACTATGCCGCAATTTAATTTTTTTTACCCCAAAAGGGTGTATATTGAATAGCGGAATAGAAAAAAGTATATAAAAAGGTGTATCTCACACCTACAAACACAGACTATGCCGCAATTTAATTTTTTTCACCCCAAAAGGGTGTATATTGAATAGCGGAATAGAAAAAAGTATACAAAAAGGTGTATCTCACACGTACAAACACAAACTATGCCGCAATTAAATTTTTTTTACCCCAAAAGGGTGTATATTGAATAGCGGAATAGAAACATTTTTATAAAATGGTGCCCCAAACATTTGGAAGGTGTATCTCACACGTACCGATACAGACTATGCCGCATTTTAATTTTTTTTACCCCAAAAGGGTGTAGATTGAATAGCGGAATAGAAAATATGATATAAAAAGGTGTATCTCACACGTACAAACCCAGACTAGGCCCCAATTATAATTTTTTGTACCCTAAAGGCAGGATGAGGAGTAGGAGGAGTGCGGAACAGGAGGCAAACTGAAGCACCCTGCAATCCTCGGCGGTGGAAGATGCGCCCCAAAAACTTGGAAAGTGTGTCTCACACGTACCGATACAGACTATGCCGCAATTTAATTCTTTTTACCCCAAAGGGTGTAGATTGAATAGCGGAATAGAAAATATGATATAAAAAGGTGTATCTCACACGTACAAACACAGACTAGGCCCCGATTACAATTTTTTGTACCCTAAAGGCAGGATGAGGAAGAGGAGTAGGAGGAGTTCGGAAAAGGAGGCAAACTGAAGCGCCCTGCAATCCTCGGCAGTGGAAGATGCGCTCAAAAAATTTGAAAGGTGTATCTCACACGTACCAATACAGACTATGCCGCAATTTAATTTTTTTTTACCCCAAAAGGGTGTATATTGCATAGCGGAATAGAAAAAAGTATATAAAAAGGTGCATCTCAGACGTACAAACACAGACTATGCCGCAATTTAATTTTTTTTACTCCCTTTTACTCCAAAAGGGTGTATATTGAATAGCAGAATAGAAAAAAGTATATAAAAATGTGTATCTCAGACGTACAAACACAGACTAGGCCCCGATTACAATTTTTTGCACCCTAAAGGCAGGATGAGGAAGAGGAGTAGGAGGAGTTCGGAACAGGAGGCAAACTGAAGCGCCCTGCAATCCTCGGCGATGGAAGATGCGCCCAAAAAAATTGAAAGGTGTGTCTCACAAATATCGATACAGACTATGCCACAATTTAATTTTTTTTACCCCAAAAGGTAAAATATATAGCGGAATAGAAAAAAGTATATAAAATTGGTGATTTTTCAATAGCACATGTGAACACAGCAGTGTCTTATGTTTTATGTCACGGTCAGCAGCAGGCTATGAAGGGAAAAAAAAATTCCCCTTTAACTCTGTAATTTTTAAATAGCAGATTAGAACAGCAATCTGTAGTAAAATATAGCTGAACGCTACACACAACAGACTGATAAAAATATTTTTTTTTCTCCCTCCTCCTCCTCAGTGGGCTCAAGTGAGGGCAAAAAGATCGTTCACTGCACCACCCCCACACAGCAAAATCGATGTAGATCACTAACGGACGATTGTTCTGTCCTGTGTCTCCTATCTGTCCCTGCCTACTCTCTCCAGCCTGTCCCTAAAATGCTCAAATATCTTTCCCTGCCTACACTCCGACCTGTCCCTGCATTCTTTTCGGGCACAATGTTGTTTTTCCCTGTCTGTCCCTAATCAGCAGCAGCCAGCACCGTTATGTGTGCTCTCTCCCTACACTACAGCAGACTGACGCACCGCGCTGTGTCTCTCAAGCTCATAAAAACCTGGGTCACATGCTTCAGCTGGCCAATCACAGCCATGCCATTAGTAGGCATGGCTGGGATGGCTTCTAAGGCACACCAGTTAAACGCTTGTTGATTGGCTGTTGAAAGCCCGCCATTAAAAGCGCGCCATTACATACAAAACGGGAAATAAAATTACCGAACACGGATTTTAAACCCGAACATACAGTAAAGTTTTCGGGTCCGTGTCCGGGTCGCAAAAATCCAATTATCCGGTACGGACCCGAATAATACAGTCCGTGTTCGCTCAACACTACTGGTTTCATATTGAGGGGAGGACATAACAACGATGTTTCCACCCTTGTCTGAGGGTTTAATCAGAATGTCTTTGTTGGTCTAGAGTTGTCTTAAAGCTAGTGTTTGTTCATGGGTTAAGTTATTGGACGTGGAGGGCCAGGTGGTGCTCTTTAATTCCTGTGACACTCTCTGGACAAAGGTCCAAATGTTAGGAAGGAAAGAAAGAAAGATAGATGGGCGCTCCTGCTGGGGGATGAGTCTTCAATTCAAAAAAGTCTTGACAGGCGAAATTCAGCCAGACTGATGGTGGATGTCCCAAGTGCACAGATACAGCACTATCAAGGGCAGCTCTTGGAGGGCCGAAGCAAAGTCCCACGAACAGGCAGAAGAGAAGAAAAGGCGCCACTCAGTGAAGCAAGTGTAACATGTTTAATAAAACACACATTAAAAACTTACATAAAATCAGAAGTTAATCGTCATGGCCTGGTGTCCTTCCAGATCCACGGTATACCCGTCCTCAAAGCTGCCAGCAGCCGGGGGATCACCCTTGAAACAGACCTTGGAACAGACCATGGTCTGTTCCAAGGTTTATCCCCGGCTGCTGGCAGCTTTGAGGACAGGTATACCGTGGATATGGAAGGACGTCGGGCCATGACGATTAACTTCTGCTTTTATGTAAGTTTTTAATGTGTGTCATTAAACATGTTACACTTGCTTCACTGAGTGGCGCCTTTTCTTCTCTTCTGTGAAATAAGGAATGGTGTTGGACACCAAACAGCCTGCGCTAGTGGATAAAGATAATTATTATATAATGGTATTAGTGTTGTATGTGAACTATTAATTATGTGTGGAATTAATTCCAACTGTGAGCTGCAACGTTAAACGTGATATACGTGAATAATGTTTATACAAAGGGGGGTACGGCGCTCAACGAAAACACATACGTTAATCAAATAAGCAAATATGAAAATAAAGTGCACTATTTTACAAATAATATGTGCCACAAATGAAATGAAATAAACTTATATAAATTGCCATGCAAGAGTGGAAAGGTGCATATAGTGATTCAATTAAAAGCCTCTAGTGCAAAACGCCAGCAAGATATATCTCAATCTCAAATTTCAGCTGGTGAGTATCCTGAGGCTTGATAGAAGAATGTATTATCTTTTCACCTTCACTCTTTCACCCAGTGAGTGCAAGATTAACTGCTTACCAGAACTACTGGACCCCTTGATTATAGGGGGGTCACATAAGTGATATCCTCTTATCAGCTGATCAAATACCGGACAGATATCCCATCAATAAACCTCCGAGATTTATATAACAATGGATGTCTGGGATCACTCTCTCTCAAAGCGTATGTAAAATCAAGCCAGATCCACGGAATACCCGTCCTCAAAGCTGCCAGCAGCCGGGGGATAACCCTTGAAACAGACCTTGGAACAGACCATAGTCTGTTCCAAGGTTTATGCCCCGGCTGCTGGCAGCTTTGAGGACAGGTATACCATGGATCTGGAAGGACGCCGGGCCATGACGATTAACTTCTGCTTTTATAGTATGTAAGTTTTTAATGTGTGTCATTAAACATGTTACACTTGCTTCACTGAGTGGCGCCTTTTCTTCTCTTCGGACTATCCAGAACAGGGGGAGAAAAGACTTTCCTTGTCGAAACGCCAGGGAGCGGAGCCACCAAAGCAGAGATCCTCTCGCACCCCAAATTCAACAGGATCAGATTATCCAGGGACGAAAGGGCCACTTGTAAGCTAAAAAGACAGGGCCACGTTTGCGGCGAGGCTCTCTGTTATTAGTAACCTGCAGAAGCAGGGTGCTCTTGCCCCCCATGAGACCCTTTATGATTTCTTCCATGGAGGCTCCGAACAAGCGGTCCCCCACAAAGGGGAGATCCGTCAGCCCCTTTTTTGGAGGCCTGGTCCGCAGACAAGCATTTCAACCAGATCATGCGTCGCAAGGGCATCGCTGTCACCGGCTAAAGGGACTGCATCCAGGGAGGCATCACAAATATACTGTAACCCCTGTATTAACTGGTCCGCCAGCTCGCCATTTCATGAAGATGCTGACCCTCTTTCAAATCCTGGTGTAAAAGCTTCGCCCACTCCGTCAAGGTCTGGGAGACCAAGGTTATGGCAAACACCGGCCCCAGGATTGAACCTGCCACGGTAAAAAGAAGTTGGACCAAGAATTCAGCCTTCCTATCTGCAGGGTCCTTAAAAGACGGAGCATCCTCCACTGGTAATAACGTGACTTTATTTAGCCTAGAAACCTGAGAGTCCGCCATTGGTGGCACTGTCAGTTTCTTTAGGAGGGACTCCTCAAAAGGATACCTCCTAGCCAAAGGCTTCGGTATCCCAACCATGTGTTTCTAGGACCCCCCACTGGCTAGCGACAAACTCGTTGAAATAGGCAAGAAAGGGGAACACTTTAGTCACTCTGGATGGTCTGAGGGTGCCAAATTGCACCGGTACGGCAGACGCAGCATCCGCTGTGTTCTACATTTTTAAAAGTTTCCCACACTGATACAATCAGTGCCCCTACAAGCGACTTTTCTTGCACAGAGGTGGTGGAAGAGGAATCATCCTCACTATCAGAGCACTCGAAGTGCGTAGACGCAGACTCCCGTCCGCAGCGACCAAATCAGCCTCAGAATCTGGTGAAGGTGGAGAGCACTTTTTGCCAGGTCTCTTTTGTAAGACCATGTCCACTTTAGATACCAGAGACTGCAGGGCCGCCGTCATGGCCGCCATAGCAGAGTGGAACCCCGAGGATCCTCCCCTCCCCTATGAGAGCGGGTCAGCGGTGAGACATGTTCTATAGGCTCCAAGGCACCCTGAGATGTAAATTTATCAATAAGCTATGAAAACCCTCACCTCTGCTGACTCCACAGGTCCCAGCAACACTGCAATAGCAGAACAGGCAGGTTGATACCACCCCAGGACTCACCACCAAATGTGTCTCAGCAGGGAGAGAGGGGAAAGAGCACCAACAGCCTGCAGCATGCCGATCTGAGAGGAAGAGATAATGGCCATGCTGTCACTAGAGGCCGCCCGCCGAGCACCGCTCCATATGGCTACAAGAAAATGTCCTCAGCATTATTACCCATAGGAACCACCAAAAACATGGCCACTGATCTCCAAAAAAATGGCCGCCAAGCTGCAGCACATGTGGTTACAAGAAAATGGCAGCACCGCACAGCGGGCGTGCAAATCTGAGGAATGTACACGGCCAGGGGGGCCTTGTAGCGACCCCCCTCAGGACTCAACACATCAAAGCAGGCAAATGGCCGCTCAGTGTGTTCCCATTCCCCCCTTTCAGTCACAGCTCACCTCACTGAGGTGACATCTTTTCCAACTGCAAAAGAGTTAAAATCACCAGTACACCTCGGGCATCCCACGGAAATAGGGGAAGGAGAGCTCATGCAGGGGGAACCCCGCTAACAATGGGGGGGCACATGGGTGGGAAGGGCACCTGGGAGACCTACCAACCCTGGGAGGGCCCCGCATTCACCCCAAATTTCCAGAGGGAGAGGGGGGTACTACTCACCACACCTTTGGAACCGGCGGGCACCACTCCAGGCAGGTCACCTCCCCACCTTGGAACAGGGGGTGCTGCGGGACAGGTCATGTGCATCTTCGCAAGGCGTTCCACTTGCAAGCCTGCCCCCATCCAGTGGGGCTATGTCGCGGCCGACCTAGCTTGGAGCCGAGGTATGCACACACACCCTGGCCAGACTGGGACAACCGTAATGATCTAGGAAATCCAGTGTGTAACCCAGTCCAGCAGTTGATTGTAGTTTTCACAGGAACAGACTGGATTGTAGAGGAAAGAACAACAAAAGGAAAAAGTTCAGTTTAAAAAATGCCAGGACCAGAGATCCCAGCAAGGAGCTAGGTCCTTACTCCTGACTAGGCAGAAAAAAAACTGAGATCCTAGAGCAGGAAGTGGGAATATACCACCTGGGACCACCCTATATGCGTAGGTAAGCTTTGTTAACCCTTTTCCGCCTAGTGTCCTACTCCTAGGAAGAGCAGCATAACCCATGTGTCAAAAAAAGATATGAAGCTGTGTCCGTCAATTATTTATAGTGCAAACAATAAAAGCCCTATTTGAAAAAAAAGGACAAAAATTTCATATGGGTACAGTTTTGCATGAGTAATTCAAAATGTGAGAGCACTAAAAGTTGAAAATTGGTCTGTTTAGGGGGGTTTAAGTGTCCAGTGGGTAAATGGTTAAGAAGCCTCCTCAATATTTTATTAGATCTGCAAAGAGCTGGAGGTTTATGCATTCGAATTTTAATGGTGCTGCGTCCCTCAAGCTTCCCCATATTTGTGCCCTTTCTTCATAGTTATGGAAGCGGACTATTATGTCTCTTGGTGTATCCGCTGGTACTCCTTGCGGTTTTCTAATCCCATGTACTCTTATGAACTATGTACTGTAGATGTTCTGCCTAATAGAGGTTTAAATGTTTTCCACATAGTTTCTGTTAAAGGAGATGTATAGCCAAAGCTTGTCAGCAGCTCTCTGCTCATGGAGCTTTCAGAACTGAGCAATCAGTGGTGTTCAATCGCTTGGTTCTCAGTGTAGAGGCATCAGGGACTGGCCTGATGCTGCACACACCTAGGTAAATATTAAAAAAAGGAAAACAATCCCATACATCTCTTTTAGGTCTTCTCCCTGTCTTGCTTCTGGTAGGACTCTGATTCTCAAGTTGTTCCTTCTGTTACGATTCTCCTGGTCTAATTTATATGACATATTCCTTTGTTCGTTTTGTAAGTTCTTCATTTCTTCTTTTAGTTCTTTTATTACTTGTATGCGGTTGTCCAGTCTCTCTTCTGTGTCTTCCACTCTTGCCAGTATCTGACCCAAGTCACCATGTAACTGTGCTATATCATTTTTTTATGAGGTTTTCTAGTTTTGGGAACATGGCTGCCATTTCCGATTTAGTGGGTAATTGGCTTTTTAGACCTGGTTCTTCCATGCATTCCAGTTCTGTATTCCTTTCAATCTTTTCTGGTTCTTTTTTCTGTTGCCAATTTATCAGTGCCCCCTCTTGCCCCCTCTTTTTTTATCGTTCCTGGATTTACACCTATTTTGGGAGATTTGTCGGCTCTGACTCCTCTGATTGGTTTTCCCCTCATTCTTTACTTGCATTACATTATTTTTTTCCCTCTATGGGGCTTTTACTCAAGTGGATACATTTTCTGTTTGTTTTACTTTTCTTTCCTCTTGTTCAGCCACACACCTTCTTAATTCTTTTTTGTCTTTGTTTCTAGTCTCCCTACCCCTTTATCTCTTGTAATTTACCCTTTCTCCCCTTTGTCCTTTTTCAGGCTTACATTGTCTCTGCTTTATATTCTTTCCTATTCCCAAGATCCTTTGTAACACAAGGGCCGAGCCATATGTTATTTCATGTGATTTTTCATGTAGTCCCACAAGGGTGCACGAGACAAAGGACAGGTTGGGCAATAGGGGCAATAATCCACCGTTATAGTTTATCACTTTAAAAAGTCCTAAGTTCGATGACTCACCACTCCTTGTGGGTAGGGGGATTCTGTGACACTTATTTTGTTTTCTCTTGTATTGCCTTTCACGTGTGGCTGCCGAGTATCCCGGTTTATTGCTGCTCCTTCCTGTTATTTCTTTCCTCCCTTTCCCTCCTCTTTTTTCTTTTCTTTTTCTTGTGTTTTCGTTAATGGCCCGTGGCTGCCAAGTATCTTCCAAAACTTCTGCGTAGATACACCACTTTCATTCGGGTCCTGCTGGCTGATCCGCTGAGCTCTGCCAATCTCCTCCGACTGCTGCCAAGTTCTACTGAACTCCAGCCTGGCGTCTCCTCGTACGCCAGAGTCCCGCCCTCCAGCGGATCTCAGTGCAGCTCCTCGCTCTACCAGGCTGTTGCTTGGCACCACTCCGCTGTCTCCTCCTCCTTCGCTAATCCTTCAGAAGGGCTTCAGGAGATCCCCAAAGGGATTGGCAACCAACCAGGTATTCTCCGTCTTCACCGGGTACGCAGATAGTGGGTTTTACTGTTTGGACATGGGTGGATGGTGGGGGTCCATAGCTCACTTCATGGACTGGATAGGTTATTACCTGGATCTCCTAGCACGAGCCCACTGCCTGCGCCATGATCAGGCTCCTCTCCTCCTCCTGAGTATGGTTAATACAAAGTGTGAGACTTTTTCACAGCCTAGGCACACAGAGGGGCACAAAATCCAAGGAGCACCTTTACGCTTTCTAGGGGCATAAATTATGCATCTAATTTCCTGACTACTTCTCGCATTTTTAGAGGCCCTGCAGCACCAGTACAGAAGAAACACCTACCAAATGAACCCATTTTGGAGAGTAAACACCCCAAGGTATTTTCAGGAGGCATTGGAAGTCTTTCGAAGAGTTCATTTTTTTCCACAAGATTTTGGAAAATGTGGAAAGAAAATAAATTTTTTTTTTGGTACACAAAGTTATTTTTTAAATGCAAATGTTTGGGAAAAATAAGATTTTTTGTAAGATCTTACAGTAAAATCTTTTTCTCTGAAGTCCATCGACAGATGCAGCCTGATCATCAGCTGAATGGGTTATGCTGCCCTCTGCAGGAGTAGCCTAGGCAGTACAAAAATTTTACATGTACATGCCCACGGGGCTGTCCCCGCAGGCATAACCCACCCTCACTCGGCTCAGCAAACCAGTTTAGTTGCAAGCCGTGAAGAAAAAAAACATGTCCAAATAAGAGGGGCGGGTGCTGCGTCTGTCAATGGACTTCAGAGGAAAAGATTTTACGGTAAGATCTTACAAAAATCTTATTTTCTCTATCATCCATTGACAGGCACAGCCTGATCTTCATCAGCTGGATGGGACGTCCCAAGGCAGTGTAGGCATTAGGGGTGGGAAGAACGCAACCGGAAAGTAACGTAAATTCCAAAATGCTAAACTTAGACAACCGGGTAACATGAAGCTCAACCAAATAACAGGAGCTCACCCAGGTAAAGCCCTAAGAGAAACAAAAAAAATTCTCTCATGAAACAGCAGCCTGCAAAACCTTGCGGCCAAAAGAGGCATCCGAAGATGCCAACAAATCTGCCTTGTAGAATTTAGTAAAAGTATGCACAGACGACCAAGTCGCTGCCTTACAACCTTGTAGAACAGAGGCCTGATTGCGAAATGCCCAAGAGGCACTCAGCACTCTAGTAGAATGTGCCTTCACAGGGAAAGGAGGAACCTGACCCTTGATGGAATAAGCCTGAACAACGGTCTGCCTGATCCATCAGACACAGATTGGCGGACTGGTCAGTAAGGATGATCGAACTTTTGAAAAGTTCGGTTCGGCCAGAACATCCGAACTTCCCGAAAGTTCGGCCCGGATTTTAGAGCCCCATTGAAATCAATGGGACCCGAACTTCGGTAATCAAAAAACACAATTTTTAAGCCCTAAAACCCAATAAATGCCCCTAAAAAGTGCATAGGGTTCTGGGTCATGCCCCATTAACTATTAATCACACAAAAAAAGTTCTTAAAAATTGTCATTTTTGATAAAAAAGCCAATTATTGAAAAAATTAAAAAAAAAAAAAAGAGAGAGATTTTTTGATTTTGACTTTGGATTTAGTATCTGGGGGGTCTAAACGGTGTGCATATGAAGTTTCAGCTCTGTAGCATGTCCAAAACCATTAAAAAAAATATAATTTTTCAGTAGAACAGGGATGTGGTGGGAGCCTCCTTTAACACCTATATGATCTTTTTTTTCTGGTTCTGGACATGCTACAGAGCTGAAACTTCACAGGTACACCTTTTAGACCCCCCAGACACAAAATCACACAAAAAAAAGTTCTGAAAAATTGTCATTTTTGATAATAAAGCCAATTATTGAAAAAAAAAAAAGAGATTTTTTTGATTTTTACTTTGGATTTCGTATCTGGGTGGTCTAAAAGGTGTGCATGTGAAGTTTCAGCTCTGTAGCATGTCCAGAACCATAAAAAAAAGATTGTTTGTATTAGAACACTTTAAACACAGGAATATGGCTTCGCTGCCAGTTTAATATTAATAGCAGGCATTTTTTGGGGTTCTTTGCAGTCAGGAAAAACATCTGAACTTGTGTATAGTGGTACTGTGCACAAGTTCTGATGTTTTGCCTGCCTCCAAAAACCCCCAAAAAATGGCAGCAAAAACACACCTGGGCATTTTTTTTTTTGACGCTAGCGGGTTCTTTTGAGGCAGGCAAAACATCTGAACTTGTGTATAGTGGTATATATACACACATACATATATTTATATACACACCTAGACATATATAGGTGTGATAGTAGCAGAAATATATCTGTGTAAATGATTTAATTAGCGCAAGCATTTCTCCCCCGGTTTAATAGCAGGCATTTTTTGGGGTTCTGGGTTCTTTGCAGTCAGGAAAAACATCTGAACTTGTGTATAGTGTATTGTGTATAGTGGTACTGTGCACAAGTTCTGATGTTTTGCCTGCCTCCAAAAACTCCCAAAAAATGGCAGCAAAAACACACCTGGGCATTTTTTTTCTGACGCTAGCATTTTTTTTGGCATTTTTTGGGGTTCTTTGCAGTCAGGAAAAACATCTGAACTTGTGTATAGTGGTACTGTGCACAAGTTCTGATGTTTTGCCTGCCTCCAAAAACTCCCAAAAAATGCCAGCAAAAACACACCTGGGCATTTTTTTTCTGACGCTAGCATTTTTTTTTGGCATTTTTTGGGGTTCTTTGCAGTCAGGAAAAACATCTGAACTTGTGTATAGTGGTACTGTGCACAAGTTCTGATGTTTTTCCTGCCTCCAAAAACTCCCAAAAAATGCCAGCAAAAACACACCTGGGCATTTTTTTTGACGCTAGCGTTTTTTTTGGCGTTTTTTGGGGTTCTTTTGAGGCAGGCAAAACATCTGAACTTGTGTATAGTGGTATATATACACACATACATATATTTATATACACACCTAGACATATATAGGTGTGATAGTAGCAGAAATATATCTGTGTAAATGATTTAATTAGCGCAAGCATTTATTTCTGCTACTATCACACCTATATATGTCTAGGGGTGTATATACAGACATATATGTATATATATACCCCCTATACACATTTTCAGATGTCATGTCTGACATCAAACATGTCCTCAAGAAAGCACTGACAGTGGCAGCCCCTGCAGCATAAAAAATGCTTGCTGGTGAGAAGCCATATTCCTGAAACAAAGTTCAGAGAAATGATCATTTCTCTATAGCGGTCACCCTGCTATGGAAGGGTTTGGTCACCCTGCCATAGCAGTCACTGTCAGTTAACCCTACACTACATTACGGTCACCCTGACACTTCATACTTTCCCTACAGAAACTGAATTTTTGAAGCTAACTAAAGTGTAAAGGAGCACTCTAACTACACTAGATATCCCTTTCCTCACACTAAAAATAGCTAAATGACACTTTGTAGCAGATTAGAACAGAACAGCATTCCACTCTCTTCCATGTCCAGAATAACAATGCTAGGAATATGGCAGGGGCGATCTTATATACTGGGGGGCGTATTCACTAATGATTGGTCTAGGGACCCCCTAGTCACTCCAATCACATTCCTAGCATTCTCCTGCCCCTCAATTGGCTTTTGCTAATGGTTCTGGTCCAATCACGGGCTTTTAAAGCCCATTTCCTGAAGCATTGCATTTTGGGCGGTTCCGGTTGCCGAATTCCGAACTTTTTGGGCAAAAAGTTTGGAATTCGGCCGAACCTCGAACACCCAATGTTCGGGTCGAACCGATGGTCGACCCGAACCGTTCGATCATCCCTACTGGTCAGATCAGCTGCTTCCCTGGCCGGTTACGATCAGGTAAACAAAGAACTAAAACCAAAAGTGACAAAATCCTTGTCGCTTCTGGTTTCAGACATCCCCAGACATCCCTCTCGCTACGTGCCCGGAGACAGATGTTGCTGGTAGGGTTGAGCGAACACGGACTGTATTGTTCGGGATCGTACAGGACTTTTGGGTTTTCGGTACCCAGACAAGGACCCGAACATTTTACTGTATATTCGGGATACAGTCCATTGTTCAGTAATTTATTTCATGTTTTGGCGCGGTTTTAATGGCGCGGTTTTAATGGCGCGGTTTCAACGGCTGCAGAGCAGCCAATCAACAAGCGTTTAACTAGTGTGCCGTTAGAAGCCATCACAGCCATGCCTACTAATGGCATGGCTGTGATTGGCCAGTGCAACATGTGACCCAGCCTCTATATAAGCTGGAGTCACGTAGCACCGCACGTCACTCTGCTCTAACTACTGTAGGGACAGGTTCCTGCTGCTGCTTATTTGAGGGAGAGATAGAAGATTATTGTAGGGGCAGGCTGGAGATTGGAAAGAATAGGACACAGGACAGAAGAATCTTCTTTAATCAGACAGCGATCTACATCGATTTTATTGTGTACGGGTGCAGTGCACGATCTTTTTGCCCTGACCTGAGCCCAGTGAGGAGGAGGGAGAAGAAAAAAAAAACTTTTATCAGTCTGTTAGGTGGGCGGCATGCGGCGTGCAGCGGACATTTAATGCAAGCTCAGTACATATGTGTCTGCTTAATCTGGATTTAAAAAAAAAAAATGTTTTTTCCTTCATATTTTACTGTGACATACAGGGTTTAGACACTGCTGTTGTAATCTGCTATTCAAAAATCACCAATTTAAAAGGGAATTTTTTTTTTTTTCAGTTTTTCCTTTATACGTTACTGTGAGATAAAGCCTTTAGACACTGCTGTGTTCTAATCTGCTCTTCAAAAATCACCAATTTAAGGGAAAAATAATTATTTTTCAGTTTTTCATTCATACATTACTGTGACATACAGCCTTTACACACAGTGCTGTTCTAATCTGCTATTCAAAAATCACCAATTTAAAGGTAAAATTTTTTTTTCAGTTTTTCCTTTATATGTTACTATGAGATAAAGACGTTAGACACTGCTGTGTTCTAATCTGCTATTCAAAAATCACCAATTTAAGGGAAAAATAATTATTTTTCAGTTTTTTATTCATACTTTACTGTGACATACAGCGTTTAGACACTGCTGTGTTCTAATCTGACTGCTATTCAAAAATCACCAATTTAAAAGGGAATTTTTTTTTTCAGTTTTTCCTTTATATGTTACTGTGAGATAAAGCCTTTAGATACTGCTGTGTTCCAATCTGCTCTTCAAAAATCACCAATTAAAGGGAAAAAATAAAACGTTTTCATTCATACGTTATTGTGAGATACACCCTTTGGATACTGTTGTTACATAGTTACATAGTTAGTGAGGTTGAAAAAAGACATCAGTCCATCCAGTTCAACCTATGATGTGTGTGTGTTTGCTTTTAACCGTACATTGTGTACCCCTGTATGTTGTGGTCTCCAAGGTGGCTATCTAATAGTTTTTTGAAACTATCAATGCTCCCAGCTGATACGACTGCTTGTGGAAGAGAATTCCACATCCTTACCGCTCTTACAGTGAAGAACCCCTTACGCATTTTAAGGTTAAACCGCCTTTCCTCTAGTTTTAGTGAGTGGCCACGTGTCTTATTGTATCTCCTCTCTCTGAATAGTTTGTTCCTTATGCTAGGGTCGCCAGTACAGTATTTGTACATTGATATCATATCCCCCCTCAATCGTCTCTTCTCCAGAGAGAATAAGTTCAGTGCTTGTAGTCTTTCCTCATAGCTGATGTCCTCCATTCCCCTAATTATTTTTATTGCCCTTCTCTGGACTCTTTCCAATTCCAGCACATCCTTCCTGAGGACCGGTGCCCAGAACTGGACAGCATACTCCAAATGTGGCCGGACCAGAGTCTTGTAGAGCGGGAGAATAATCTCTTTATTTCTGGAGTGAATCCCCTTTTGTATACATCCCAGTATTCTGTTGGCTTTGCTTGCAGCGGCTTGGCATTGCATGCCACTGCCAAGCCTGTTGTCTACCAGTACCCCCAGGTCCCTTTCCATCCTAGACTCACCCAGAGGTTCCCCCCCTAGTGAGTAGCTTGCTTTCTGGTTTCTGGCCCCCAAGTGCATTACTTTACATTTTTCAACATTAAACCTCATCTGCCATGCAGTTGCCCACCCCGTTATTTTGTTCAGGTCCGCTTGTAAGGTTTCCACATCCTGCATAGAAGATATTGGCATGCTTAGTTTAGTATCATCCGCAAATACTGAGATTGTACTAGATATCCCCTCCTCTAGATCATTTATGAATAAATTAAACAGGATTGGTCCCAGGACAGAACCCTGGGGGACCCCACTTTCCACCCCCGCCCAATCCGAGTACTCCCCATTAATCACCACCCTCTGGACTCTCCCCTGGAGCCATTTCTCTATCCAGGTACTCACCCTATGGTCCATACCTACCTTCCTTAGTTTGTACAGTAAGCGTTTGTGGGGAACGGTGTCAAAGGCCTTTGCAAAGTCCAGATACACCACATCCACCGGCTTACCTTTATCTAGGTGGCAGCTCACTTCATCGTAGAAGGTTAATAGATTGGTTTGGCAAGAACTATTTTTCATGAATCCATGCTGATTACTACTAATAATACAGTTTTCATTACTAAAGTCTTGTATGTGGTCCTTTAACATCCCCTCCAAAATCTTGCAGACTACAGATGTTAGGCTGACCGGCCTATAGTTACCCGGGATACATCTCGGCCCCTTTTTAAATATTGGTACCACGTTGGCTTTTTTCCAATCAGCTGGCACCATACCCGTCTGTAAACTATCCTTAAAGATCAAGAATAATGGTCTGGCAATCACCTGGCTGAGCTCTTTAAGAACCCTCGGGTGCAAGCCATCTGGTCCCGGTGATTTATTTATGTTAAGTTTCTCTAGTTTCGTTTTAAGTCTATCTTCTGTTAGCCATGGCGGTATTTCCTGAAGTGTGTTGTTTAGTTCGGCCTTACAAGCTAGGTTCGTGTAGCCCCCCGATTCTTTTGTGAAGACTGAAGAGAAGAAGTTATTTAACACTTCCGCCTTTTCTCTGTCCTCAGTGGCCATATTTCCTTTGTCATCTTTTATGGGGCCAATGTGTTCTGGCCTCGCTTTCTTACTGTTTATATACTTAAAAAACTTCTTGGGGTTCTTTTTACTCTCCTCCGCTATATGTCTCTCATGTTCTCATGGAAGAACCCAGCACCTCTAAGTTCCTACCACATCATCCACCTATTACTTTTAGGAAAGCAGGCTCCCTCCAACAACAACTAGTACGCAGTGAATTCCAGGAAGGATCTAAAAGAGACCCATGCAAAAACAAAGGCACCTTCCCATGCGGAGACTGCGCCCAATGCCCTGTCATCCGTCAAATAACTAATACTATTTTACCGAATGGAGACCCATTCCAACCAAAGCACTTTTGAAACTGCAAAACCAGAGGAATAATATACATGATGACCTGCGAATGCGGGTCCTTCTACATAGGAAAGACCCGACAGGAATTTGGGAAAAGGGTCAATCAACACCTCCAGACCATGCACATTGGCAATTTCTATGTGCCACTAGGCAGACACGTGAGGGACAACCACAACTATAAAATGCCAAAAATTAACTTCATGGCCCTGGACAGGATCCATATCCCACTACATGGCGGGGACTGGAACAAAACGTTGCTACAATTAGAAATGCGCTGGATTACACTTCTCAAGGCTACTACCCCACCAGGGCTAAATGAAGCTCAAAGTTATCGTCCATTCCTCCCAGGATTTTCTTCCGGCAAAAAAGACTAAACTCATCATCAACAAAACCCACTACTATTTGGATCAATCTCACATTTGGCCATCCAACCTCCAGTACATCGCAAAACATGATGCGGGGATGCCTGACCATAAAACCCCCCCCCCCACCCTGACCCGATCCAGACCGTCTCACATCCCCTCTCCTCCCACTATTATATTGCTGCACTAAGACACTACTATATACCATGTCTTGTTTATTTTATTTATTTTTTCCTTATATGTACTTAACTGGTGTTTACACTTCTGTACAGTGTATCACCTTAAATATATCACATATATTGTTATGATACTGTTCGTCCACCTCTTTTGCTCATTTCCAGAACTCCAGGAACTCCCGGCACGGAAAGCCCCGGATCCCCTTTTGGATCGGGGCATTTTTAAGCCGACTGGTTGGTCCTGTACCCTCCACTATCCCCCTTGGGGATTGCGGCTTTCATTCCGTGTCGGCGGCCGTAGGGGCACGTCCGCACGGCTACAAGGGATGCCGCATCTGCCGCACGCAGACGCATCTCTCGTCACACCACGGACACCGCCCATAGGCGTCACACAGCACATCACTGCGCATGTGCGACAGCCTTTAAAAGGCCGGGGAACACCTCCAGGTCCTCAGTCTCTCCCGGATCGCAGGAGGACAGGACCTGGAGGCAACATGCTGTGATACTACACCAATACTCTTCTACAAAGCGTAAGCATAGACCTGGAAAAGATGTGCAAGCATCTTTCAACCAAGTCCTAATTCTTTATACAATTCCAAAAACTTTTAATTTTCAGTACTTCAACCAAGGATGTTCTACTTTACCTTAAACCACATCCTTTACCTTTACTATGTACTACATTTTATATACCCCGCACCACAGATGATCTCCATCAATGTGCAAACACCACAGATGATCTCTATCAATGTGGAAATCTATATACCATAGCCACATTGAACCATTTGGACCAGAAAAACGTGGCCCAAGAAGTAATTATTATTATACTTTATATTATTTACTACAAACAACCCTCCATGTTTTTTACTTGTGGCTCAAATTACAACCCTACCACACCTTTTTCACCCAATACAGCATTGTTCCTGCAGCTCCCGGAGAAAATCTGGGAAAGCAATACTCCAGAAAGTGGACAAAAAATATGTATGTTACATTACAATCCTATATATAATCTAATCTGAACAACTATATATTATTATTACTGACAAATCTATTGTACTTATTCCTAGAATCGGTAACATCCTTGATAAAGGCCGCTACAGGCCGAAACATGTCGGAATACCGATCAGGCCCCTCTCTGCAACCATTTCCCATTCTTTGATATGAGGAACAGCAGAGCAGGACCATCTACTTTTCTTGTCTAAGTCACCGTTTTCACGTGTAAACACACCTACTACTTTCTCTTCACTATCACAATGGGACTTTACCCATCAATTCACTCAAATTTCTGTATATAATTATACATGTGAATAAATTTTATCTATAAACTGTACTACTACTGTTTACTCGCTTTACTCCTGCCCTTAAAATCCCATACCTGACTTGAGGCACCACAAATCGACAAAACTGTCTCTCATGTTCTATTTTAGCCGCCCTGATTTCATCTTTACATTTCTTATTACACTCTTTGTAATGCTTAAATGCTGCCAATGACCCCTCAGTCTTGTATTTTTTGAAGGCCTTTTCTTTAGCACTAATATACCTTTTTATGTTGGAGTTTAGCCACCCAGGGTTTAGCTTTGCTCTTTTAAATTTGTTTCCCTTTGGAATGCACTGGCCAATCCCCTTGTTAAGTATGCTCTTGAAGCACTCCCATTTTTCCTCCGTGTTCTTTGTTCCCAGGGTTCTATCCCAATTGATATTTTCTAGCAGTGAGCGCAGTTTTGGGAAATTGGCTCTTTTGAAATTCAGCGTCTTAATATTACCCTTGTGCTTCCTATTACTGTAATTAATACTGAAACTTATTGACCTATGGTCACTGTTTCCTAAGTTCTCCTGTATTTCTATATCCGTGAGCAGGTCTGCATTGTTAGTAATCAGTAGGTCAAGTACCGCATTGTTTCTTGTCGGTGCATTCACCATCTGACCCATGAAATTGTCCTGCAGAACATTTAGGAACTGCCGAGCCTTGGCTGAGTGTGCGGTTCCTTCTGCCCAGTCTATATCAGGATAATTAAAGTCCCCCATTATAATGACATTTCCCATCCTTGCTGCCAATCCTATCTGTAAAATGAGGTCCACCTCCCCCTCCTCCCTCTGGTGGGGGGGCCTATAGCATACGCCCAATATTACCTTCCCCACCGTGCCTTCCCTTTGAAGCTCTACCCATAGGGATTCTGCCTCGTCCTTAGCTCCATTATTAATATCATCCCTCATATTTACCTGTATACTGTTCTTAATATACAGACATACCCCTCCCCCTTTTTTACCCTCTCTATCCCTGCGATAAAGGGAATACCACTGAATGGTCGCCTTCCAGCCATGAGAGCTGTCAAACCAAGTCTCAGTTATCCCCACAAAATCTAAGTCCTCCTCAAACATCAGCAGCTCCAGCTCTCCCATCTTGTTGGCCAGGCTTCTGGCATTGGTATACAAACCTCGTAATTTTGACCGATTACAAATATCCTCATTTGATGTTTTTAGGCTGCTTTTGTGATTTTTCCCCATACCCACCCTGGGTATAGGAGCTCCAAACACCCTACGGCTAATGCCCCCATTTCTGCCCTCTGAATCTTGCTTTCCACTGGCTAATTCTACATCTGTACCCTCCCCCCCATTCCCTAGTTTAAAAGCCCCTCTAACTTTGTGGCCATCCTCGCACCCAGTATGGCTGCACCCACCCCATTTAGGTGCAATCCGTCCCTACCATAGGGCCGGTGGCCGACTGAGAAGTCGGCCCAGTTCTCCAGGAACCCGAAACCCTCCTTACTACACCAGCTCCTCAGCCACTCGTTAACTTCCCTAATCTCCCGCTGCCTCTCTGGTGTGGCTCCAGGTACAGGTAGTATTTCGGAAAATACTACCTTGGAGGTCCTTCTCCTCAACTTAGCGCCTAAGTCCCTGAAATCGTTTAGGACTCTCCATCTTCCTCTGCCTATGTCATTGGTACCCACGTGTACCATGACAGCTGGGTCTTCCCCAGCCCCACCCAATAATCTGTCCACCCGATCCGCAATTGTTCTATTCCACTATTCAATAAACATCCATTTAGGGAAAAAAATTTATTTGCAGCCTAGTCTGTATCTGTACGTGTGAGATTTACCCGTTGGATACTGTTGTTCTATTCTGCTATTCAATAAACACCCATTTAGGGAAAAATAATTAAATTGCGGTCTAGTCTGCATATTTTATTGTGAGATACATCCATTGGATACTGTTGTTGTTCTATTCCACTATTCAAACAACACCCATTTAGGGGAAGATCCTAAATTAGAGAAATATGAGAAGGTCAAATAAGGGACATGGCCTGGGTCGTGGTGCTGCTGGTGGAGCTCCTGTTGCAAGGAGAGGACGTGGTCGATCTGTGCCAGCTACAGGCACAAGTGAAAAACCTTCCTCATGTGTGAGTGGGCGACAGAACCTGCAGCATTATTTGGCAGGGCCTAATGCGCGCCTCTAGAAATGTTGAGGCCAGAACAAGTACAGGCGATAGTAGATTGGGTTGCTGAAAGTGCCTCCAGTTACTTCACATTGTCTCCCACCCAGTCTACTGCTGAAAGACCAGAGCTGGCACCTGCAGCCGATGTCCATCAATCTTTCACCTCATCCCCTTGAAAATTAGCCAACCAGTCTGAGCCCCAAGTCATGCAGCAGTCTCTTCTTCTTTTTGATGACTCTGTTAGCATGGTTTCCCAGGGCCATCCACCTAGACCTGCCCCAGAAGTGGAAGAGATTGAGTGCACCGATGCCCAACCACTTATGTCTCTAGATGAGTACATGGGAGGACCATTGCAGCATGTCTTGGATGATGATGAAACACAGGTGCCAACTGCTGCGGCATTCCGAATTGTAGAGACCGACAAGGAGGGCAGGGGTGAAGACTGGGTGGAAGATAACGTGGAGGACGATGTGGTCCTCGACCCCACATGGAATGAACGTCATGCAGGTGACCCGAGTAGTTTGGAGGAAGAGGCGGTGGTCGCACAGAGCCACCAGCACAGCAGAAGAGGGAGCAGGGTGTAAAAGCGGAGCGGCCGTGCCCTAGACACTACGCCTGCTACTGCCTATCACAGCAAGGTACCGAGCACACCAAAGCCAGCTCAAAGGAGTTCCCTAGCGTGGCAGTTCTTCAGACAATGTGATGATGACAGGACACGAGTGGTTTGCACGCTGTGCAATCAGAGCCTGAAGCGAGGCATAAACCTTCTTAACCTGAGCACAACCTGCATGACCAGGCATCTAAGTGCAAAGCACGAGCTGCAGTGGAGTAGACACCTCAAAAACCAAGAAAGGTCTCTGGCTCCTCCTGCTTCCTCTTCTGCTGCAGTCTCGGCCTCTTCATCCACTTCTGTAGTGAGACCGGCACCTGCCACCCCGCAAACAGAGGATCTGCCAGCAACACCACCACCTGGGTCACCAACTACCATCTCCACAATGTCCCATGGAAGCGTTCAGCTTTCTATCTCCCAAACACTGGAGCGGAAGAGGAAGTACCCCCCTACCCACTCACGATCCCTGGCCCTGAATGCAAGCATTTCCAAATTCCTGGACTTTGAAATGCTGTCATTGCGTCTGGTGGAGACGCAGAGTTTTAAAAAGCCTTATGGCTCGTGCCCAGCTGCCACTACTTTTCCAGGCAAGCCATCCCTTCCCTGCACAACCAAGTGGGTAACAAAATCAGGTGTGCACTGCGCAACGCCATCTGTGGCAAGGGCCACCTAACTATGGATACTGTGGACCAGTAAGCATGGTCAGGAACGTTATATCTCCCTAACAGCACACTGGGTAAATGCAGTGGCAGCTGGGCCTGAGGCGGATAGCAGTTTGGTGCATGTCCTTCCACATTCGAGGATTGCAAGGCACTTCAGTTTGCCTCCTGTTCCTAACTCCTCCTACTCCGCTTCTTCATCCTCTACCGCCTCCTCATCCGGTCAGCATAACACCTTCACCACCAACTTCAGCACAGCCAGGGGTAAACGACATTAGGCAGTTTTAAAACTTGCCTGTTTGGGGGAAAAACCCCACACCGCGCAGGAGTTGTGGAGGGACATTGAACAGCAGACCGATAAGTGGTTGGTGCCAGTGAGCCTCAAGCCCGGCCTGGTGGTGTGCGATAACTGGTGAAATCTCGTAGCAGCTCTGGGCCTAGCCGGTTTGAAACACATCCCTTGCCTGGCGCATGTGCTGAATTTGGTGCTGCAAAGGTTCCTTAAAAATTACCCCGATATGTCAGAGCTGCTGCAGAAAGTGCGGGTCATCTGTGCGCACTTTCGGCATTCTCACCCTGCTGCTGCTTGCCTGTCAGCGCTGCAGCGTAACTTCGGCCTTCCCGTTCACCGCCTCATATGTGACGTGCCCACAAGGTGGAACTCCACCTTGCACATGCTGGCCAGACTGTGCGAGCAGTAGCAGGCCACAGTGGAGTTTCAGCTGCAGCACGCACACGTGAGTCACTCTGCGGAACAGCACCACTTCACCACCACACAAGGCGAGACCTGTGTGCCTTGTTGCGCTGTTTCGAGTACTCCACCAACATGGCCAGTGCCGATTATGCCAGTCTCAGCTTAACTATCCCACTATGCCTCCTTGAAAAAACGCTTCGGGCGATGATGGAAGAGGATGTGGCACAGGAGGAGGAGGAAGAGGGATCATTTCCAAGGCTTTCAGGGCAGTCATTCACAAGTGGCTCTGAGGGTGGGTTCCTGCACCCACAAACACCAGGTACACAATTGTCCAGCAGGGGCACAGTTCTGGAGGATGAGGAGGAGGAGATGGAACCATGTTCACAGCATGGCGGCACCCAGACCAGCTCATGGCCATCACTGGGGCATGGCTGGGGGGATACAGAGGACACAGACGATACACCTCCCACAGAGGACAGCTTTTCGTTGCCTCTGGGCAGCCTGGCACACATGAGCGATTACATGCTGCAGTGTCTCCGCAACGACCACCGAGTTGCCCACATTGTAACTTGTGCTGATTACTGGGTGGCCACGCTGCTGGGTCCCCGTTACAAGGACAACGTACCATCCTTAATTCCCTCACTGCAGCGTGATCGGAAGATGCGCGAGTACAAGTGCACGCTGGTAGATGCACAGCGGGGGCACAGTGGAATCACAAAGCCAAGGCAGAGGAGGAGGAAGAGGTCACCAACACAGCCAGGGCACCGCCAGCACCTCAGAAGACAGGGTTAGCATGGCCAAAATGTGGAAAAGCTTTGTCAGCACGCCACAACAAGCAGCAGCACCACCAGCTGATATGGAACGTAGGAGGCAGCGTTTCACCAACATGGTGGAGCAATATTTGTGCACACACCTAGACGTACTGAATGACGGGTCTGCCCCCTTCAACTTCTGGGTCTCCAAATTTGGCACATGGCCTGAGCTTGCCCTTTACGCCTTGGAGGTGCTGGCCTGCCCTGCAGCCAGTGTATTATTTGAACGTGTATTTAGCACGGCTGGGGGCGTTATCACAGACAAGCGCAGCCACCTGTCCAGAGCCAATGTGGACAAGCTCACGTTCATTAAAATGAACCAGGCATGGATCCCACAGGACTTGTCTGTACCTTGTGCAGAATAGACATGTATACCGGCCTTACCAAGCCATTGTTGTATTTTTGATCTTTCTCACTCTTTTGGGGTGTACCCTAATTTAAAAAGAAATAAAATTAAAAACAAAAACCAGTGTTGGCTACCTCGTCTTCCTCCACCACCGCTTCCACCTACACCGCCACCTCAACCTCCTACTCCATATGGGCCTCGTCCTCCTAGATCAAGATGATTATTTTTTTTATGTTATTTTAAGTTATTTCCCTATCCACATTTGTTTGCAGAGCACTTGCCATGCTCTTAACAAGATTTTGCTGCCATTTGCAGCCCTCTAGCCCTTTCCATGTTTTTTTTAGAGCCATTTTAGTGCTCAAAAGTTCAGGTCACCATTGACTTCAATGGGGTTCGGGATCGGGGTCAAGTTCGGGTTAAATCCGGGTCATGAACCTGGACTTTTTTTTCAAGTTTGGCCGGGCCCGCCAAACCCGGACATCCAGGTGTTCGCTCAACTCTAGTTGCTGGTCATTTCCTATACCGAGCACCTCCACTCATGTAAGCCCAATAAAGGCAACAGCAGAAAGGTGGGGGGGGGGGGCTTCTGTTGCCTGTAAAAGTAATCTGACCAGCTCTTTAGCTGCTCAGATTACTTTTACCAGCTTCGGAATCACCGGTATATCAACAGACACAAATCAATTATGGTGTTCTAGGGGCATAATTTACACATCTAATTTCACATTTTTGGAGGCCCTAGAGCACCAGGACATTGAAAACATATGGGGACAATGGCTCTGTTGACACTGGTATTAATATGGCAGTGATCAGGGCACTGGTATAGGGTATGGTGATCAGGACACTGGTATGGTGCATGGCAGTGATCAGGACGCTGGTATTGGGTTTGGTAGTGATCAGGACGCTGGTATGGATTATGGCAGTGATCCGGACACTGGTATGGTGGTGATCAGGACGTTAGCATTAAGTATGGCGGTGAGCTGGTACGGATTATGGCATTGATCAGGATGCTGGTATGGCAACAATCAGGATGCTAGTATGGTGTATGGCGGTGATCAGGGTGCTGATATGGCATACAACAGTATTCAGGATGCTGGTATGGGATATGGCAGTGATCATGGTGCTGGTATGGCATATTTTGGTGATCAAGATGTTGGTATGGCATATTGTGGTGATCAGGATGCTAGTATGAGGTATGGCGGTGATCGTGGTGCTGGAATGGCAAATGGCAGTGTTCATGGTAGTGATCGTGGCACTGGTATGGCAGTGATCAGGATGTTGATAATTTGCATGGTGGTGTAACTGAGCACTGGGACAGGTGACAGAGGCTAGCTGCATTGTTTAATATTACCACATGTGGGCCAGTGATCAAGAACACTGGGGTACGCTGGAAAATGCAGTCTGTGAGTGTACATGCAGTCGGACAGGCTGCAGCATGAGTTCTCTCTGCTCTCACAGCCAATCTGTATAAGAGCAGAGGTAGCTGATGTTTACCTTGAGCACTGTGATTGGTGCAAGACCATGTGATCACCCAGACACATGCGATCCACTGTGTCTGGGGCACACAAGGATCTCTGGACTCTTGGGTACGTGCTGTGTGAGCCGTGCAGGAGCCCCCAATGCAGGGCGACGTACGGTTACATTAACCCACATCAGTGCTAAATGGTCTATTGACATGAGATTTGCAACACATGTCGGTAACAACCCATGGAATCTATACATACAAAGAAATCAGATCACAAAGTTCAGAAGTTATGTGTAATAAAATGAATGACACAGGGAAAAAGTATTGAACACATGAAGAAAGGGGGTGAAAAAAAGGCATGGAAAGCCAAGACACCAGCTGAAATCTATCAGTAATTAAAAAGCAATCCTGCCCCTTGTCAGTGCAAATTATTATCAGCTGGTTAAGTCTCAATTGATGGCCTATAAAAAAGTGTCTCATTACCAAGGTGTCCTTCACAACCTTATTGTTTCAAAACATATTGATGGCATTGGTTACAGAAGGATTTCTAAACTTCTGAATGTTCCAGTGAGCACTGTTGGGGCCATAATCTGGGAGTGGAAAGAACATCATTTCACTATGAAACGGCCACAACCAGGTGCTCCTCACAAGATTTATGACAAGAGTGAAAATTATCAGAAGAGTTGTACAAGAGCCAAGGACAACTTGTGGAGAGCTTCAGAAAGACCTTAATTAACAGGTACATTTGTTTCAAAGAAAACAATAAGAAATGCACTTAACCGCCATGGTCTATATGCACACTCACTACTCCATAGCTGAAGAAAAAGCATGTGGAAGCTCATTTAAAGTTTGGTACACAACATTTAGACAAGCCTGTGAAATACTGTGAGAATATAGTCTGGCCAGATGAGAAAAAAATTGATTGCCATAGTACACACCATTTTTGGAGGTGAATTGGCACTGCATGTTACACCAAAAACTAGATCAACAGGTTTTGGAGGTGGGAACATCATAGTTACATAGTTAGTGAGGTTGAAAAAAGACATCAGTCCATTCAGTTCAACCTATGATGTGTTTGTGTTTGCTGTTAACCGTTCATTGTATACCCCTTTATGTTGTAGTCTTTAAGGTGCCCATCTAATCGTTTTTTGAAACTATCGATGCTCCCTGCTGATACCACTGCTTGTGGAAGAGCATTTTACATCCTTACTGCTCTGACAGTAAAGAACAGTTTAAGGTTAAACCTTTTTTCCTCTAGTTTTAGTGAGTGGCCACGTGTCTTATTGTATTCCCTTTCTCTGAAAAGTTTGTTCCTTATGCTATGGTCACTAGTAAAGTATTTGTACATTGATATCATATCCCCTCTCAAGCGCCTCTTCTCCAGAGAGAAGAAGTTCAATGCTTGCAGTCTTTCCTCATAGCTGATGTCCTCCATTCCCCTAATTATTTCTGTTGCTCTTCTCTGAACTCTCTCCAGCACATCCTTTCTGAGGACCGGTGTCCAGAACTGGATGGCATACTCCAGAGTCTTGTAAATTGGGAGAATAATCTCTTTATTTCTGGTGTGAATCCCATTTTTTATACATGCCAGTATTCTTCATTGCATGCCACTGCCAAGCCTGTTGTTCACTAGGACCCCCAGGTCCTTTTCCATCTTAAATTCACCCAGAGGTCCCCCCCCTAGCGAGTAGCTTGCGCTCGTGTTTCTGACGCCCAAGTGCATTACCTTACATTTTTCAACATTAAACCTCATTTGCTACGTAGTTGCCCACCCCATTATTTTGTTCAGGTCTGCTTGTAAGGTTACCACATCCTGCATAGAAGTTATTGCCCAGCTTAATTTAGTATCATCTGCAAATACAGAGATTGTGCTAGATATTCCCTCTAGATAGTTTATGAATAAATTAAACAGGATTGGTCCAGGGACAGATCCTTGGGGGACAACACTCGCCAAATCTGAGTACTCCCCATTTATCACCACCCTCTGGACTCGCCCCTGGAGCCAGTTCTCTATTCAGGTACTCACCCTATGGTCCATACCTATGTACCTTAGAGTAAGCGTTTGTGGGGAACAGTGTCCAATGCCTTTGCAAAGTCCAGATACACCACATCTACAGGCTTTCCTTTATCTAGATGGCAACTCACTTCATCATAGAAGGTTAACAGATTGGTCTGGCAAGAACCATTTTTCATGAATCCATGCCGATTACTACTAATCCATCTGTAGACTATCCATAAAGATCAAGAATAACAATCTGGCTATCACCTGGCTGAATTCTTTAAGAACCCTTGGTTGCAAGCCATCCAGTCTTGGTGATTTATTTATGTTAAGTTTCTCTAGTTTAGTTCTAAGTCTATCTTCTGTTAACCATGGGGGTACTTCCTGAGGTGTATTATTTAATTCAACATTACAAGCTGGGTTAGTGTAGCCCCCAATTCTTTTGTGAAGACTGAAGAAAATAAGTTGTTTAGCACTATCGCCTTCTCTCTGTCCTCTGTGGCCAGATTCCCTTTGTCATCTTTTTTGGGGCCAATGTGTTCTGGTCTCGGTTTCTTACTATTTATATACTTAAAGAATTTATTGGGGTGTTTTTTTACTCTCTTCCGCTATATGTCTCTCCTGTTCTATTTTGGCCACCGTGATTTCGATTTACATTTCTTATGGCACTCTTTGTAATGTTGGAATGCTGACAAAGACCCCTCAGCCTTGTATTTTTTGAAGGCCTTTCCTTTAGTATTAATATGCATTTTTTATGTTGGAGTTTAGCCACCCTGGGTTTATTTTTGCTCTTTTGTTTAGTTTGTTCTTGAAACACTCCCATTTTTCCTCCGTGTTCTTTCTTCCTGGGGTTCTATCCCATTTTATATTGTCTAGCAAAGAGCACAGTTTAGGGAAGTTGGTTCTTTTGAAATTCAGTATCCTTATATTACCCTTGTGTTTCCTGTTACTATGATTTAAACTGAAACTAATTGACCTATGGTCACTGTTTCCTAAGTTGCCCCGTATTTCTATATCCGTTATCAGGTCCGTATTGTTGGTAATCAGTATGTCTAGTACCACATTGTTTGTCGGTGCGTTCACCATCTGACCCATGAAATTGTCCTGCAAAACATTTAGGAACTGCCGAGCCTTGGGTTTCTCTGAGAGAAACCCAAGCACCCACAGAGGGGGATCAGGATTCTTCCATTGCAGTGCAATCATCTTTTTAGCGTAAAAGAACAGGATACGGGATAATACCTTCTGAGACTGCCAGAGGTCTTCCTCAGAGAGGTTTCTGAGTAGACACCTGTCAGGAGAACAGACATTCGGAAAAGCCAGCTTTTCCTCCATGAGTCAACATACCCCCCTCCAGAATAGAGATGGCCTTACGGTTCGCCCGGCGTTTCGGTTCGCGGCAAATTTAGCTTTTTCGCTATCCGCCAAATTTGCGAACAAATGGCGTTGTTTGCAGGGGCCATATTAGTTTACATTGAGGAGAACTTTGACCCATGACATAGCCGTCAGGTGGAACGGGACAGCCAATTAAAACTTTTCAGCACATGGACATGCCCCCTACCCTATAAATAGATCTGAGCTGTCGGCCATTTCACATTCTGCTTTTTGGCAGCGTAGGGAGAGGTCTGCTGTGTTCATGAGGGAGAGATTGCCAGACACAAATAGCTCTGTGAAGATCCACAAAAGTCCTTTACAGGGCTGGTATTTCGGTATAGGTCTACTAGTATCTTTTCAGGTTAGGGTCAGGTATCCAGTCGGTGCTTTAGGGGCAGTTAGAGATCAGCAGCAGTCACACAAATCGCTCTGTTAATGTCCACAAAAGTCATTTAAAGGGCTGCAATTTTTGTGTGCAGTGCACTAAAAAGGGGGGGGGGGGTAATCCACAGTATAATATACTTTGTAGAAAGCATATTATAGTGGATTAGTAGTATTATTGCACACTGTGCAGCATTGTGACAGGTGTGGTGACTGAGCATTGCTGCAGCAATACTACAAACCGTGACAAGAGCACTTATAATGTATTATAACTGGTGTGATAGACCAATGCCCCCCCCCCCCCCCCCCAATACCACATATTGAAGTGGGGTGTTATCTGAGTATACTTTTACAAGTGTATTTGTGTCCTGCAACAATATTGCCTCTTTTGCTGAGTTAAGTCTGGTACCCACAGTGCCAAACTCACTGGCCAATTCTTTGAACAACTGGTGTGATGGACCAGTGGCCCCCCAATACCCTATATTGAAGTGGGGTGTTATCTGGGCACTAATATCGGATTTACGTGGGGGCATATAATCTGGTACGAATACGGGAAGGTGATGAGTGGAAAACTGCATTTTGCACTCGTTTCAGGCACTTTGAGTACATAGTAATGCCCTTGGGACTTTGCAATGCCCCGGCTACCATCCAGCACTTTATAAATGACATCTTTTGAGACTTTTTGGACTTATTTGTCATTGTGTACCTTGATGACATCTTGATATTCTCTGCTACCTTATAGGATCATCACAGACATGTAAGGAGTCTTCTGGCCCGACTCAGACAACATGGCTTATACGCAAAACCTGAGAAGTGTGAGTTTTGATGTCAGAACATTCAGTTCCTGGGTCTAATCCTTTCTACAGAGGGCATTAAGATGGATCCTCAGAAAGTGTCTGCCCTTTTACACTGGCCGGCCCCCACAGACAAGAAAAGGGGTACAACCATTTGTGGGATTTGCAAACTTTTATCGAAAGTTCATCAAGGATTTCTCTGCAATTATATCCCCTATCACTCAGTTAAACAGACAATGTAATCGGTTTCATTGGACTCCTGAAGCACAGACTGCATTTGAAACCCTGAAAACCCCCTTTACTTATGCACCTGTGCGCCAACATCCAGACCCTGCCCTACTATACGTCCTGGAAGTAGATGCTTCTGAGTCAGCAGTAGGGGCAGTATTGTCCCAACGCCAAGGAGCCAAGGCTTTGTTACACCCTGTTGCATTCTTCTCAGGCAAATGATCTCCTGCAGAAAGCAACTATGACGTTGGTGATTGTGAACTCTTGAGTGTGATATGAAAGGGTGCGCTGATTGGATGAAAGGCTGCGACCAGAATATGAAAAATGAATGTGTTTAAATGTGATGGTGCGCTTTTCAATGTGAATATAAACAAATTTATATCTTACACACAATAAACATAAATGTTAATGTGACAAGGTGAAAACCAAAAATGATTTTCAAATTAATCTCTAAGGCTGGCCATACACTATACAATTTTCTTGTTCAACTTTCCTTTAGATTTACCAAAACCATATAATATAAGTTCAAACCTGAACACTTTCAATTTGTATGCAATCAGGCAGGCCCTTGCACTACATAGTTGAAGGTAAATCTAAAGGAAATTGAATAAGAAAATTGTATGGTGTATGGCCAGCCTGTAACTAAGATTTTCTGCCTGATACCATTCACGTAAATGTAAGTGCAATCTTTTTTCACAATAAAATCTTTAAAAAGGTAATGCACTATCAGTCCTCTTTGTACCTTCTATGTACTGCATTGGAATACCGTGGAAACGATCCAAGTGTATGTAAAGAGACCGAGAGGCTATCTTCTGTTTGGTATATGGGAGCATCTATCCATACTCTAAAAGGATAAGAAAGAGCGCCTACAGTTTTTTCAACTGACCCAGAGGCTGTCTTTTCTGTATCATCTGGTAAGAGGCTATTATAAGCTTTCTCACCGGTGGGATCGCGCACGTTTGGCAGGTGTATACTAGGATATATATCACCATTATAGGAATTTCTTACCAGGCACTTACCTTTTTTCCTCCGGGTAAGGAGGCATTTCACCAGGTGGAGGGATCACTCAATGACTCATCACCATATTGATTTGTTTTTGGACTTTTCACCTATATATTTGTTTTCATCATCACCATTTAAAGGAATATTTATTTCTTTATGTATGATTTATTTGACCTGCACATGGTTGAACTTCACGGGACTTTTGTTCACAGATTAAGAGATTAATTTGAAAATCATTTTTGGTTTTCACCTTGTCACATTAACATTTATGTTTATTGTGTGTAGGATATAAATTTGATTGTGAACTCTTGGCAATAAAGGCAGCTCTGGAAGAATGGAGGTACCTCTTAGAATGGGCAGTGTAGCGGAGAAGTAGTTTAATCTACAGGGTCTCCGCTGATAGACAGGAAAACAGGTAATAATCCAAATAGGCAGGTACAGCATGCAACAATCCAGGTAGCGTTATACCATCCTTCCCTCCCAAGAACCAGACGACACATAGGCTGGGGGTCAAGACTAGAATGCCTTGTTTATTGAAAACACAAACACAAGGGATCTACACTCTGCCAAAACCCCTCCCTCTTCGAGACATTCCACACACAAAGCTGAACATCCCATAATAACCTTACTCTACCCAGACAGGAACAATAGGACAATAGAATGCAGGTATTTAACAATAACAGACCCCCACCCATCTCCTGAGGGACACTGCTCCCTCACGCTTTCAACACAAACCACACTCTTAGTGTCCATTCTGCTACAGGCAGCTAATCCCAATTCTGGTATCCATAGACCACAAGAATCTGGAATACTTGCAAGCTGCTAAACGTCTGAAGCCACATCAGGGCAGGTGCGTTCTCTTTTTCTCCCGATTTTCTTTCCATGTTACCTACAGACATGGATCAAAGAACACTAAACCAGATGCACTCTCCTGCATGTTCTGTGATGCAGAAAGATCTGTGGTTCCGGATACAATCTTTTCTACTGGGAACTTATTGTTGTTGCAAGACGACTTGTTACTACGAATTAAGCAGGCATCTGTGGGAATTCCATCACCTCCTGGAGTAACTCTGCAAGCTAAGGATGGACTTTTGTGGCATGAGAATAATATCTTCATACCTGAAATTTGCAGGTCACTATTGTGGGTCTCTGCCATGACCATGCTCTCGCAGGACATTTTGGAATCCATAAAACCACTGAACTGCTACAGCGTACCTTCTGGTGGCCTAGTTTGGAAAAAGACTGTAAGAAATATGTTGAAACCTGTGTTACCTGCATCCAGAACAACACAACCAGGACCAGGTCTTGGGGTCTACTCATATAGTTACATAGTTACATAGTAGGTGAGGTTGAATAAAGACAATAGTGCATCCAGTTCAACCTGTGTAGGTGTGTGTGGCTGTAATCATCTCACATACCCCTGAATGTTCTGATCCTTGAGATGTCTAATAGTCTTTTGAAAGCCACCATACTACCCGCAGAAACCACTTCTTGTGGTAGAGAATTCCACAGTCTTGTAGCCCTAACAGTAAAGAACCCCCCCACGTTGCCTGAGGTTAAAACGCTTCTCCTCTAATCGCATTGTGTGCCCCCGAATCCCTTCGACTGAACAGCTTTTTTTCTAAGCTGAGATCCCCATTGAGATATTTAAAAATTGCTATCATGTCCCCCCTCAGGCGTCTCTTCTCCAGGGAGAATAAATCAAGCGATTAGAGACGCTCTTCATAATCAAGGTCCTCCAATCCCCTAATTAGTTTAGTTGCCCTTCTCTGTACTCTCTCCAGCTCCAACACATCTCTTCTGAGGACTGGCGACCAGAACTGGACAGAATACTCCAGATGAGGTCGGACCAGAGTTTTATAAAGTGGAAGGATTATAGTCTTATCTCTGGAAAACATCCCTTTCTTTATGCATGCTAATATTACAGGGAGTGAAAGGCAAGGGTGACCAGCGCTATGGAGTCTGAGGTAGAACAGTGTATAACGAGTGTGAAGGTGTAAGCAGCCAACAACCAAACCCCAAAGGGTTAAGGATAAAATGAAATGTGCAACAAGGGTTGAAAACGGCGCTACCTGAAAAGTGATTGATAATATAGTGCAATAATGTGCAAATGCCTTATTAAAGGGAAGTGACACCGGCAAATAATAAATAACGTGAAAAATAATAATATTTCAAAAAAGTAGAAAACCACACATATCCTTATCAATAACCACAACCGATATGGTCTGTTCGTGTGTGGTGAATTTTATCTGTAAAGTAATAATAATAGTGCCAACAAGTGAGCAATTCTTATAGTGGGTTTATTCAAATAGTGATACAGTGTAAATCAAACAATATATAATACATAAATCCCTGGTGGTGAAGTGATGGATATAGGTGACCAAAGTGAATACTGAAGTGCTGTATTCCTTAGAAGTGTAGGTGTTGTAGTACCCCAGGTGACCACTAAGTGAGGTATATACGACCTGTTCACATGAAGTGGTCCCAAGAGGGGTGGCTAGTGGGGTCCTCTCCCTGTCCCGCAAGGCACCGGCTGGTAATCTCACGGAAAGAAAAGAAAGGGGAGCCCCATCAAGTAGTATGCAAGGTTAAACCGATGCAGAAAGCAGTAAAAACTCACGGTGAAGCTGCCTCGGATCAGTGTAGAGAGACGCCGGGAAGCTTCCACGTTCCACGGCTCCCAAGTCCGAGACCGGAAGTGACGTAATGACGCAATGGACCCGCCCTACGCGTTTCGTCAGAGGACGTCTGCTGGAGCGGCGTCACCATCACGCACTCCCGGAATCTTTATAGTCAGCCGATGTCATAGCAACCAAACGGCTACCCGCGGCCATCTTGGTGCTCCTCAATGAACTGCCGGACGTGCGCCATCTTGCTCACCCACTCCACAAGATGATTACGCACGGCGTTCAGACATATTAAGCAATTTTTCATACGGCTGCTATGTTTCACATCATGCGCAAAGCAGCTTTCACCGGATACCTACACGGAACTAGTCTGATTCTTGTGAAGCAAAACGTACTAATTAAAAAAGAAAAAAAGAAAAAAAGGAAAAATATATGTAAAAAACTTTAAACTTTAATGTAATTCCAAAAATAAAAAAGGTAAAGGAATAAAAGTTTTTATTTTGCAACTCTTGTGTTTCAATCTCCCCGGGAGTGGACACGTGTCCTATGCTCCTTTATTTATGTGAGAGCACCCCCTAGTGTGTATGGATATATTACCTTTTATTACACATCTTTTTTGTTTATCGCGGGGAAGGAGTTTACCAAGTAAAATAGATAAAATTATATGCAATAAATGTAAAAAATATAAAAAACTTATTAAAATTTATGTTTAAAACAAAGGGATTTTATATTGATAAAAGAGAGGAATTATTTAATATTTATTGGTGAGAAGGATGTTGGACGAGAAGGTTCAAATAAGATCACACTATATAAAAATTCAGATAAAAGAATAATGTTTCAAAGAGTAGGTAAAGACCGAAGGGGTCGCTTGGATAAATTGATTAAAAATCTATTTTAAATACTAATAACCTAGTGAGGGATTAAAAGGAATTGGAACGTATAATAATAAAATGAAGAAACATGGTGGGTTAAAAATAAGCAGGACGAAATGAATAAAATAATCATCCATGAGGAGACTTCTAGATACTGGAAGGGGTAACAATCCTTCCCATCGTCCTGCTTATTTTTAACCCACCATGTTTCTTCATTTTATTATTATACGTTCCAATTCCTTTTAATCCCTCACTAGGTTATTAGTATTTAAAATAGATTTTTAATCAATTTATCCAAGCGACCCCTTCGGTCTTTACCTACTCTTTGAAACATTATTCTTTTATCTGAATTTTTATATAGTGTGATCTTATTTGAACCTTCTCGTCCAACATCCTTCTCACCAATAAATATTAAATAATTCCTCTCTTTTATCAATATAAAATCCCTTTGTTTTAAACATAAATTTTAATAAGTTTTTTATATTTTTTACATTTATTGCATATAATTTTATCTATTTTACTTGGTAAACTCCTTCCCCGCGATAAACAAAAAAGATGTGTAATAAAAGGTAATATATCCATACACACTAGGGGGTGCTCTCACATAAATAAAGGAGCATAGGACACGTGTCCACTCCCGGGGAGATTGAAACACAAGAGTTGCAAAATAAAAACTTTTATTCCTTTACCTTTTTTATTTTTGGAATTACATTAAAGTTTAAAGTTTTTTACATATATTTTTCCTTTTTTTCTTTTTTTCTTTTTTAATTAGTACGTTTTGCTTCACAAGAATCAGACTAGTTCCGTGTAGGTATCCGGTGAAAGCTGCTTTGCGCATGATGTGAAACATAGCAGCCGTATGAAAAATTGCTTAATATGTCTGAACGCCGTGCGTAATCATCTTGTGGAGTGGGTGAGCAAGATGGCGCACGTCCGGCAGTTCATTGAGGAGCACCAAGATGGCCGCGGGTAGCCGTTTGGTTGCTATGACATCGGCTGACTATAAAGATTCCGGGAGTGCGTGATGGTGACGCCGCTCCAGCAGACGTCCTCTGACGAAACGCGTAGGGCGGGTCCATTGCGTCATTACGTCACTTCCGGTCTCGGACTTGGGAGCCGTGGAACGCGGAAGCTTCCCGGCGTCTCTCTACACTGATCCGAGGCAGCTTCACCGTGAGTTTTTACTGCTTTCTGCATCGGTTTAACCTTGCATACTACTTGATGGGGCTCCCCTTTCTTTTCTTTCCGTGAGATTACCAGCCGGTGCCTTGCGGGACAGGGAGAGGACCCCACTAGCCACCCCTCTTGGGACCACTTCATGTGAACAGGTCGTATATACCTCACTTAGTGGTCACCTGGGGTACTACAACACCTACACTTCTAAGGAATACAGCACTTCAGTATTCACTTTGGTCACCTATATCCATCACTTCACCACCAGGGATTTATGTATTATATATTGTTTGATTTACACTGTATCACTATTTGAATAAACCCACTATAAGAATTGCTCACTTGTTGGCACTATTATTATTACTTTACAGATAAAATTCACCACACACGAACAGACCATATCGGTTGTGGTTATTGATAAGGATATGTGTGGTTTTCTACTTTTTTGAAATATTATTATTTTTCACGTTATTTATTATTTGCCGGTGTCACTTCCCTTTAATAAGGCATTTGCACATTATTGCACTATATTATCAATCACTTTTCAGGTAGCGCCGTTTTCAACCCTTGTTGCACATTTAATATTACAGGGAGATGACTCAGGAAGTAATTGACAGGAACAGGATATAACCCACAGTGGAGCAGGCGACGCCCATAGAAGCCCAAACACCGCATGTGAAGGGAGGCAAGACAGAAGCACTGCAGCACGGAGGTAAGAATATACAGACAAAACTATAGGCTAACTTGTGACAGTACCCCCCCTCTTACGGGGCCTCCCCACTCATTTGGGCCCAGCCTTGAGAGGAAACTTCTGATGAAAAAGTTTCACCAAACGAGGTGCAGAAACATCAGTGGAAGGAATCCAACATCTCTCCTCAGGACCATATCCTTTCCAGTCCACTAGATACAAGAGCCTCCCCCTGGAGAATTTGGAATCCAAGATTTGCTTGATTTTATACTGATCTGAAGTACTGGCTATTGGAGAAGGACGACGAATAGGACGAGAAAACCTATTGATGATGTATGGTCTAAGGAGAGAAACATGAAAAACATTGGGGATTTTTAGATGTGACGGGAGACAGAGCTTAAAAGCAACAGGGTTAACCTGGCAGAGGATTGTAAAGGGACCAATGAAACGGGGAGCAAACTTCATAGAGGGTACCCTGAGATGGATATTCTTGGTAGAGAGCCAAACTTTATCACCAGAAAGAATTTTGGGGCTCACACGGCGATGACGATCTGCAGTTACCTTGTACCTGGAAGCTGCCAGATGTAAATTCTTGGAAACATCTGCCCAGATAGAATTGAGAGACCGTTGCACCTCCGCGGCCGCCGGCACCTCAGCAGAGATCGGAACAGGAAATGGTACTGAAGGATGGCGGCCAAATACCACGAAGAAGGGAGACTCACCAGTGCTGGCATTAGCATGGTTATTGTGGGCAAATTCTGCCCAGGGTAAAAGGTCTACCCAATCATCCTGATGGGCAGAAATGAAGGCATGAAGATACCGTTCCTCATTCTGGTTAACCCTTTCCGTTTGACCATTTGACTGCGGATGAAAAGCTGAGGAGAAATCCAACTTGATTCCAAATGACATGGCCAGGGCTCTCCAGAAGTGGGCCGTAAACTGAACTCCTCTATCTGAGACAATGTGTGAGGGCATACCATGGAAATGAAAGATTTCCCTAATGAAGATGGAAGCCAAAGTGACAGCAGAGGGTAGGCCGGGAAGTGGAGTTAAGTCATACATTTTAGAAAACCTGTCCACCACCACCCAGATAACGGTGGAGCCTGCTGATGGGGGTAGTTCTGATATGAATTCCATAGAGATGCAGCGCCACAGTACATCTGGAACAGGTAGAGGTAACAGGAGACCTGCTGGAGCTGAATAGTGTTGAGCGAACACGGACTGTATTATTTGTGTTCGTACCGAATAATTGGATTTTTGTTACCCGGACACGGACACGAACACTTTACTGTATATTCGGGTAAAAATCCGTGTTCGGTCGTTTTATTTCCGGGTTTTGCATGCTTTGGCGCGCTTTTCATGGCGGGCTTTCAACAGCCAATCAACAAGCGTTTAACTGGTGTGCCTAAGCCATCCCAGCCATGCCTGCAAATGTATCAGTAGCTGTGATTGGCCGTCTGAAGCATGTGACCAAGTCTTTATAAGTTCGAGGCAGCGCCGCTGCGGCGTCATTCTGCTGTTTAGATCAGGGAGAGAGCACACATCAACGTGCTGGCTGCTGATTAGGGACAGACAGGAAAAAAAAAACATTTGTGTCCGGATAGAATTGAGGGACAGGTCGGAGTGTGTTAGGCAGGGCGAGTTGTAGGCATTTTAGGGAGAGAGTCTGCTGATTTTAGGGACAGTGCGTTCTACAAACTACAATCGACATTGCTGTGTGGAGTGGGGTTTGCAGTCACCCGATCTACGATCTTATCAATCCTGTCAGGGAGAGAGTCTGCTGATTTTTAGGGAAAGTGTGTTCTACAAACTACAATCGATATTGCTGTGTGGGGTGGGGTTTGCAGTCCCGATCTACGATCTTATCAATCCTGTTAGGGATAGAGTCTGCTGATTTTTAGGGAAAGTGTGTTCTACAAACTACAATCGATATTGCTGTGTGGGGTGGGGTTTGCAGTCCCGATCTACGATCTTATCAATCCTGTTAGGGATAGAGTCTGCTGATTTTTAGGGAAAGTGTGTTCTACAAACTACAATCGATATTGCTGTGTGGGGTGGGGTTTGCAGTCCCGATCTACGATCTTATCAATCCTGTTAGGGATAGAGTCTGCTGATTTTTAGGGAAAGTGTGTTCTACAAACTACAATCGATATTGCTGTGTGGTGTGGGATAGGAGATAGGAGATAGGCAGGTGTCAGTGATCCACATCCATTTTGCTGTGTGTGGGCTGCAGTGAACACAATCTTTTTGGGGTGCAGTGAACACAATCTTTTTGGGGTGCAGTGAACGCAATCTTTTTGGGGTACAGGGAACACAATCTTTTTGGGGTGCAGAGCACACAATCTTTTTTGCCCACTGAGGAGGAGGGAGAAAAGTATTTTTCTATCAGGCACTGTGTGCAGCCTTTTTCCTTCAGCTGTGCTGTGCTGAGTGACTGATCATACACTGCTGTGTTCAGTTCACATGTGCTAATATTGAGTGGTTTCAAAAATCATACACTTTTTTTTCTATTCCACTATTCAATATACAGCCTTGGGTTAAAAAAATTAAGTTGTGGCCTGCAGCAGAGCTGAATGATATTTGGGGTTTTTGGGGTTCATCTCATACTTCTGAAGATTTGAGGGTGCTGCCTGTTCCATACTCCCCCCTACTCCTCATCCAGCCTTTTAGGGGTACAAACAATAGTAATTGGGGCCTAGTGTGGTTGTGTACGTGTGATATACATACACTTTTTTTGATCATATTTTCTATTCCGCTATTTAATCAAAAACCTTTGGGGATCAGTTAAATTGGGGGATAGTCTGTGTTGGTACGTGTGAGAGAGATCCACCTTTCCAAGTTTTTGGGGTTCATCTCATACTTCTGAAGATTTGAGGGTGCTGCCTGTTCCATACTCCCCTTACTCCTCATCCAGCCTTTTAGGGGTACAAACAATAGTAATTGGGGCCTAGTGTGGTTGTGTACGTGTGATATACATACACTTTTTTTGATCATATTTTCTATTCCGCTATTCAATAAAAACCTTTGGGGATCAATTAAATTGCGGGATAGTTTGTGCTGGTACGTGTGAGATCCACCTTTCCAAGTTTTTGGGGTTCATCTCATACTTCTGAAGATTTGAGGGTGCTGCCTGTTCCATATTCCTCCTACTCCTCATCCAGCCTTTTAGGGGTACAAATTGGGGCCTAGTGTGCTTCTGTACATGTGAGATACATACACTTTTTTTGATCATATTTTCTATTCCGCTATTTAATCAAAACCTTTGGGTATAAACAAATAAATTGCGGGATAGTCTGTGTCGGTACGTGTGAGATGCGCCCCAAAAATTGGAAAGGTGTATCTCATACTGCCGAGGATTTGAGGGTGCTTCAGTCTGCCTCCTGCCTGTTCCAAACTCCTCCTACTCCTCATCCTGCCTTTAGGGTACAAAAAATTGTAATCGGGGCCTAGATTGTGTTTGTACGTGTGAGATACACCGTTTTGTAAAATTTGTCCTATTCCGCTATTCAATATACACCCTGTTTGAGTGTAAAAAATTAAATTGCAGGATAGTCTGTATCGGTACATGTGAGATACACCTTTTTAAATTTGTTTGGCGCATCTCCTTCTACCACCGAGGATTGCAGGGCGCTTCAGTTTGCCTCCTGTTCCCAACTCCTCCTACTCCTCTTCCTCATCCTGCCTTTAGGGTACAAAAAATTTTAATCGGGGCCTAGTCTGTGTTTGTACGTGTGAGATACACCGTATTATAACATTTTTCCTATTCCGCTATTCAATATACACCCTTTTGGAGTGTAAGAAAATTGAATTATGGCATAGTCTGTATCGGTACGTGTGAGATACACCTTTTAAATTTGTTTGGCGCATCTCCTTTCACCGCCAAGGATTGCAGGGCGCTTCAGTTTGCCTCCTGTTCCCAACTCCTCCTACTCCTCTTCCTCATCCTCCCTTTAGGGTACAAAAAAATTTAATCGGGGCCTAGTCTGTGTTTGTACGTGTGAGATACACCGTTTTTTTTATCCTTTTTCCTATTCCGCTATTCAATATATATCCTTTTGGGGTAAAAAACATTAAATTGCGGCATAGTTTGCATATTTGACTGTCAGATACACCCATGCGATACGGTTGTTGTTTTGTTCCGCTATTCAATAAACACCTTTCTAGGGCAAGATCATAAATTACATAAATATGAGGAGACCGTCAAATAGGGGCTGTGATGCTGCTGGTCGACGTGGAGAGGACGTGGTCGATCTGTGCCAGCTACACGCACAAGTGAAACACCTTCCACAAGTGTGAGTAGGCGACAGAACCTGCAGCAGTATTTGGTAGGGCATAATGCGCCTCTAGACGTGATGAGGCCTGAAGAAGTACAGACGATAGTAGATTGGGTTGCTGACAGTGCCTCCAGTTCCTTCACATTCTCTCCCACCCAGTCTACTGCAGAAAGGTCAGAGTTGGCACCTGCAGCCGATGTCCAACCGTCTTTCACCTCACCCCCTTGCAAATCAGGCAAGCAGTCTGAGCCCCAAGTCATGCAGCAGTCTCTTCTTCTTTTTGAGGACTCTGTCAGCAGGGTTTCCCAGGGCCATCCACCTAGCCCTGCCCCAGAAGTTGAAGAGATTGAGTGCAGCGATGCCCAACCACTTATTTCTCAAGATGAGTACATGCAAGGACCATCGCAGCACGTCTCCGATGATGACAAAACGCAGGTGCCAACTGCTGTGGCGTTCAGCATTGTGGAGACCGACAAGGAGGGCAGGGGTGAAGACTGGGTGGAAGATGATGTGGAGGACGATGAGGTCCTCGACCCCACATGGAATGAACGTCATGCAGGTGACCTGAGTAGTTTGGAGGAAGAGGCTCTGGTCGCACAGAGCCACCAGCACAGCAGAAGAGGGAGCAGGGTGAAGAAGCGGAGCGGCCGTGCCCTAGACACTACGCCCGCTACTGCCCAACGCAGCAAGGGAACGAGCGCACCAAAGTCAGCTCAAAGGAGTTTTCTAGCGTGGAAGTTCTTTAGAAAATGTGCTGATGACAGGACACGAGTGGTTTGCACCCTGTGCAATCAGAGCCTGAAGCGAGGCATAAACCTTCTCAACCTGAGCACAACCTGCATGATCAGGCATCTAAGTGCAAAGCACGAGCTGCAGTGGAGTAGACACCTTCAAAACCAAGAAATGTCTCTGGCTCATCCTGCTTCCTCTTCTGCTGCAGTCTCGGCCGCTCCAGTCACATCTGTAGTGATACCGGCACCTGCCACCCCGCAAACAGAGGATCTGTCAGCAACACCACCACCTGGGTCACCAACCATCTCTACAATGTCCCGTGGAAGCGTTCAGCTTTCCATCTCCCAAACACTTGAGAGGAAGAGGAAGTACCCCCCTACCCACCCGCAATCCCTGGCCCTGAATGCCAACATTTCAAAATTCTTGGCCTTTGAAATGCTGTCATTCCGTCTGGTGGAGACGCACAGTTTTAAAAACCTTATGTCGGTGGCTGTCCCACAGTACGTCGTGCCCAGCCGCCACTACTTTTCCAGGCAAGCCATCCCTTCCCTGCACAACCAAGTGGGGGAAAAAATCAGGTGTGCACTGCGCAACGCCATCTGTGCCAAGGTCCACCTAACTACCGATATGTGGACCAGTAAGCACGGTCAGGGGCGTTATATCTCCCTAACGGCACACTGGGTAAATGCCGTGGCGGATGGGCCTGAGGCGGATAGCAATTTGGCGCATGTCCTTCCACCACCGAGGATTGCAGGGCGCTTCAGTTTGCCTCCTGTTCCTAACTCCTCCTACTCCGCTTCCTCATCCTCTACCGCCTCCTCATCCGGACAGCGTAACACCTTCACCACCAACTTCAGCACGGCCAGGGGTAAACGACAGCAGGCAGTTTTACAACTTGCCTGTTTGGGGGACAAACCACACCGCGCAGGAGTTGTGGAGGAGCATGGAACAGCAGACAAATGAGTGGTTGCTGCCAGCGAGCCTCAAGCCCGGCCTGGTGGTGTGTGATAACGGGCGAAATCTCATAGCAGCTCTGGGCCTAGCCGGTTTGACGCACATCCCTTGCCTGGCGCATGTGCTGAATTTGGTGGTGCAGAGGTTCCTTAAAAACTACCCCGATATGTCAGAGCTGCTGCAGAAAGTGCGGGCCGTCTGTGCGCACTTTCGGCGTTCTCACCCTGCTGCTGCTCGCCTGTCAGCGCTGCAGCGTAACTTCGGCCTTCCCGCTCACTGCCTCATATGTGACGTGCCCACAAGGTGGAACTCCACCTTGCACATGCTGCAAAGACTGTGCGAGCAGCAGCAGGCCATAGTGGAGTTTCAGCTGCAGCACGCACGCGTGAGTCGCTCTGCGGAACAGCACCACTTCACCACCAATAACTGGGCCTCCATGCCTTGTTGCGCTGTTTTGAGTACTCCACCAACATGGCCAGTGCCGATGACGCCGTTCTCAGCTTAACTATCCCACTTCTATGCCTCCTTGAAAAAACAATTCGGGCGATGATGGAAGAGGATGTGGCACAGGATGAGGAGGAGGAGGAGGATGAGGAGGTAACATTTCCAAGGCTTTCAGGGCAGTCATTCGCAAGGGGCTCCGAGGGGGGTTTCCTGCACACACAAACGCCAGGGACACAATTGTCCAGCAGGGGCACAGTTCTGGAGGATGAGGAGGAGGAGCTGGAGGAGGAGATGGAACCATGTTCACAGCAGGGTGGCACCCAGGACAGCTCATGGCCATCACTGGTGCGTGGCTGGGGGGATACAGAGGACACGGACGATACACCTCCCACAGAGGACAGCCTTTCGTTGCCTCTGGGCAGCCTGGCACACATGAGCGATTACATGCTGCAGTGTCTCCACAATGACCGCCGAGTTGCCCACATTCTAACTTGTGCTGATTACTGGGTGGCCACGCTGCTGGATCCCCGTTACAAGGACAACGTACCGTCCTTAATTCACTCACTGGAGCGCGATCGCAAGATGCGCGAGTACAAGCGCACGCTGGTAGACGCCATGCTGCTGGCATTCCCACCTGACAGCGGGGCCACAGTGGAAGCACAAGGCAGAGGAGGAGGAGGAAGAGGAGGAGGAAGAGGTCGCCAACGCAACCAGGGCACCGCCAGCACCTCAGAAGGCAGGGTTAGCATGGCCGAAATGTGGAAAAGCTTTGTCAGCACGCCACAACAAACAGCAGCACCAGCAGCTCATATGGAACGTCTTAGCAGGAGGCAGCATTTTACCAACATGGTGGAGCAGTATGTGTGCACACGCCTACATGTAGTGAATGATGGGTCTGCCCCCTTCAACTTCTGGGTCTCCAAATTGGGCACATGGCTTGAGCTTGCCCTTTACGCCTTGGAGGTGCTGGCGTGCCCTGCAGCCAGTGTATTATCTGAACGGGTATTTAGCACAGCTGGGGGCGTTATAACAGACAAGCGCAGCCGCCTGTCCAGAGACAATGTGGACAAGCTCACGTTCATTAAAATGAACCAGGCATGGATCCCATGGGACTTTTCCGTACCTTGTGCAGAATAGCGATGGATACCGACCTTACCCACCCATTGTTCCATTTTTGCTCTTTCTCACTCTTTTGGGGTGTACCCTCATTTAAAATTTGTGAAAAGAAGCAGTGTTGGCTACCTCGTCCTCCTCCTCAGGGCCAGATTAACGTAGGGGCTATTGGAGCTGCAGCTCCAGGCCCCTACCTTTTATATAGGCCTCGGGTTGGCCATATTCACTGTTACCGCTCTTCTGTCACTTGTAAACACAGAAGTCTGGCTTCTATGCTCGCTTCCCCAGGCAGCTCCCTCAGAACCTCCCCACACAGCACGAAGGCCGGACAAGGAGGGACAGTTGCCGATGCATGGATGTGTTTATGGGCTTCAGAGACAGCATCCCATGTTGAATTAGGCATGCGTGGCTGCACCCTTCCTCCTCTGGGTGCATGCCCTTAAGGCCCTTCAAAATCCTCAGCACCAAGCCCATGATGCTCTTAATCTGGCCCTGGTCCTCCTCCACCGCCGCTTCCACCTACACCGCCCATAGGTGTGCGCAGCCTATTGCATTAGGGTGTGCACCCCAAAGTTTAAATACACATGCATGTGTTTGCCTACATGTACATGGCCCCGATACATTACTCTCCCTGCTGGCAAAGTGAAATAGAGCAGAGCAGGTCCGAGGGAGATCTTTCCCATCTCCTCACTGGCAAACAGAGCGATAATGCTAATGTGCCCTAGGTGATTAGGGTGTGCCCAGGTACACCCGGCACACCCTGTGCGCATGCCTATGACACCGCCACATCCACCACCACCTCAACATCCCTCCTACTCCATATGGGCCTCGTCCTTCAGAGATGAAGAACATTGTTTTATTTTTCTGTTTTTTTTTTGTTGTTTTAAGTTATTTCCCTATCCACATTTGTTTGCAGAGCACTTGCCATGCTCTTAACTACGTTTTGCTGCCATTTGCAGCACTCTAGCCCTTTCTTTTGGTGTTTTACAGCCATTTTAGTGCCTGAAAGTTCGGGTCCCCATTGACTTCAATGGGGTTCGGTGTCCGGGAAAAGTTCGGCAAAAGTCCGGGACACGGACCCGGACTTTTTTTTAAAGTTCGGCCGAACCCGCCGAACACGGACATCCAGGTGTCCACTCAACTCTAGAGCTGAAGTAGAAGACTTAGACTGCATGCAAATGGATCAAGCCTGGACATATTTCTCAACATCCTTCTGGAGTGAGGGCCACCAGTAGTAACGCAGCAGGAAGGCACAGGTGCGTTGCACACCAGGATGTCCAGAGAGTTTAGAGTCATGTGCCCATTTGAGAAGCTTGGGGCGAAGGGAGGGCCTCACAAAGGTCTTTCCGGGAGGGATACGTGGAGACTGAAGGTGAGTGGAGGTCAGGAAACAATTGGCAGTAATAATACGTTCAGGTTCAATATGACACTCAGAGTCAGCAACGTCAAATGATCTGGACAAGGCATCCGCACGAGCATTCTTGGAGTCGGGCCGGAAGGTGATGTCAAAATTAAACCTGGCAAAAAAGAGAGCCCATCGTGCTTGCCTGGGATTTAAATGTCGGGCGAACAGCAGATACTGGAGGTTCTTATGATCGGTATAGATCAGAATACGATGAGGAGACCCCTCCAGTAGATGTTGCCATTCTTGCAGTGCCGGCTTGATAGCCAGAAGCTCCCGATCCCCGATGGTGTAATTTTTCTCTGCATCAGAAAACTTCTTAGAGAAAAAGGCACAGGGGCGGAGCTTACTGTCATGCCTTTGGAGAAGGACGGCCCCCACTCCCAAGGATGAAGCATCTACTTCCAAGAAGAAAGGCTGAAGAATGTCAGGACGTTTGAGAATAGATGCCGATAGGAAGGCCGATTTGAGCTTGTGGAAAGCCTCGACAGCTTCAGGAGGCCAGGTTCTGGCATTGGCACCCTTCCGGGTCAAGGAGGTAATGGGTGCCACCAGAGAGGAGTAATCAGGGATGAACTGGAAATAGAAATTAGTGAATCCCAAGAACCGTTGCGTAGCTTTTAGACCAGAAGGCTGAGGCCAGTTGGAGATGGCCTGAAGTTTGGCAGGATCCATAAGCAGCCCTTTATCTGTGACTATGTAGCCTAGGAAAGGAACTTGGGTTTGCTCGAAGAGGCACTTCTCCATCTTCACATACAAGCGGTGGTCCCGAAGACGTTGAAGAACCGTACAAACATGCTGGCGATGAGTGTTCAAATCTGTAGAAAAGATGAGTATGTCATCCAGATACACGATGTCACAAACATATAGGAGATCAGAAAAAATGTCATTAACAAAGTTCTGGAAGACAGCTGGGGCGTTACACAAGCCAAAAGGCATTACGAAATATTCATAGTGCCCATCTCTGGTGTTAAAAGCGGTTTTCCATTCATCTCCCTCTTGAATCCTAATCAAATTGTATGCTCCACGAAGGTCCAACTTGGTGAAAATATGAGCATCTCGTAGCCTGTCAAAAAGTTCGGAAATCAAGGGTAATGGGTACCGATTCTTAATGGTGATGGCATAGAGACCTCTATAATCAATGCAGGGCCAGAGTGTACCATCCTTTTTCTCCACAAAGAAGAACCCAGCCCCAGCAGGAGAATTTGATTTACGTATAAATCCTTTCTGCAGATTTTCCTGGACATACTTGGACATGGCTTGGGTCTCTGGGATGGAGAGAGGGTAGACTCTACCTCGGGGTGGTGAAGCCTCGGGTTGGAGGTCAATCGCACAGTCGTAGGGATGATGAGGAGGCAATCTGTCAGCATCTTTTTTGCAAAAGACATCTTGGAAGGCCAGATACTGCCGAGGAAGAATTGGAGAGGTAGAGACCTCAGCCACAGGTACACAGAGAGGTGGAGACACCTTAGAGAGACAGGTCTTCAACCATGGAAGTCCAAGAATGATGGGACTAGAAGACTTGGAAAGTATCAGGAAGGAGACCTTCTCCCGATGGACACCGACATGCATGGTGATGGAGGCTGTCCTGAAGCGTAGGGGTCCGAAGGCCAAGGTCGAGCCATCCACTGCCGAAACAGCTAGAGGCATAGCCAGGGGAACTAGAGGAATGCCCAGTTCAGTGGCCAAAGACTGCTCAATGAAATTCCCGGCTGCTCCAGAGTCTACATATGCAGAAACTTGATATGAATTTAGGGCCCAATGAATAGACGGGTATAACAAATCAAGGGTAGGTGGCAGAGTTCAGATTCTGGTCTAGATTGCCTCCCTCTGAGCGACCTAGACCCGAGAGGGGGCAGGATTTTATCATATGACCACCAGCTTCGCAGTAAAGACACACGCCGAGTCTCAGGCTCTCTTGTGGAGCGAGGCATGTCCGGCCTAATTGCATGGCTTCTTCAGAAGCCAATACTGCGGGAGAGATGGGTTGTTCCAGAATGTTCTGGACAACAGGAGCAAGGTGACCCACCGTGGGGTGACGTGACACAGTCCTTTCCAGATCTCGCTCCTGGAAGCAGACATCAATTTGGATGCTAAGGGAAATCAAGCCATCCAAGGTGGTGGGTATAGTTCTGCCAGCTAGTTCATCCTTAATACGATCTGCAAGACCTTGCCAAAATGTTGCAGTAAGAGCCTCATTGTTTCATGCCAGTTCCGAAGCCAAGGTGCAAAACTGAACTGCATATTGACCAACAGTCATGTTTCCTTGACGAAGACGAAGAAGGGCTCCAGAAGCAGATGAGGCCCTGCCAGGCACATCAAAAGGTATTACGGAAAGCTTGTAGGAAGGCAGAGAGACTGGAAATGGTAGGATCTTGATGCTCCCACAGCGGCGAGGCCCAAGCCAAGGCTGGTCCCGACAGGAGTGAAATCATGTATGCCACCTTGGAACGATCAGTAGGAAAGTAATGGCCTGCTAGCTCGAAGTGGATTAAGCACTGATTGATGAATCCCCAACAAGCTTTGGGGTCCCCAGAGAAGTGAGATGGCGGAGGCAGCTGGAGTTTTGCAGGACTGACCTCTGCTGGAGGGACTGCGGAAGCGGAAGCGACAGGGGCGGACACAGGAGCTGGAACGGAGGAAGCGGGAGTAGGCACAATCTGCAGCTGATCCAGATGGGAAGAAAGAGCCTGCAGACACTGCATAATCTGTTCTCGATAAGCCTGCTGAACTGGGAGGGGGCAATGTAAGAAATGGTTTGCTGCCCCAAACTCTGAAGTTGATCCTGAAGTGGCTGTGGTGTCTCAGACGAGCTCATGGCTTGAGCAAACTGTCAACGAGTCTGTGGTAGTGAGCCCTTATAGATCCCCAGCTCAGGATTCCCCAGGGTGCGGAGTCAAAGCCCCAGCCTGCTTCTTCACCAGGGCCCCGGATGGCGGGGATGGACTTGCAGCAGACTGGAACCAGGTCGCGGGCCCCAGGTAGGCCCAGCTGAGGATGTGGAGACCGCTGGCGTGTGCAGGGTAAACAGGAGACTATAAGGAGATCCAGGAGACAAGCCGAGGTCAGGACAGGCAGCAGACGAACATAGACGGAGAAACGAAGCCGGGTCGGTACACATGAGATCAGATACAATAGCCAAGGGATACACGGATGGGAGCTCAGAGAACAGCGATGTTGCTCAAGCAAGGAGCAGTGCACTGAGCATGTGTATATATAGGGAAGCATACAGGGAGGTGACCCAGGAAGTAATTGACAGGAACAGGATATAACCTACAGTGGAGCAGGCGACGCCCATAGAAGCCCAAACACCACATGTGAAGGGAGGCAAGACAGAAGCACTGCAGCAAGGAGGTAAGAATATACACACAAAACTATAGACTAACCTGTGACAGACTGGGTAACGCTGGTGCCATTGGCCAAGTTTGCATACAACAACTCAGAACATTCTGCTACTAAGCAAACTCAGTTTTTTGATAATTATGGTTACCATCCTTCTTTCCTGATCACTGCAGGTCCTGAGTCAGGGGCGTAACTACAGGGGTTGCAGGGGTTGCAATCGCAACCGGGCCCCATGCTCAAGGGGGCCCATGTGGCTCCCCTGTACACCTGAATAGGAGGGGCGGCGGGGGCAGCATGTAGAGACATCACTGTCCTCTTTTTCCTTCTGTAGCTGCAGGAGGAAAATGGAGGAGATTGGTTCCTCTGTACGCTGCCCCCCGCCACTTCTCCTATCCAGTATACTTGTGTTCTGCTGTCTCTGGGTCCCTGTGTGCTCCCCTGGTCCCCCCTTCTGTGCTGCCCCCCCCCTTCAGAATCCTCCCTTCCCTCTCCTGCCGGCTGCTGCAGAGAGGGGATGTGTCACAATAGAGAACCAGGAAGGGGTCGGTAAATATGTAATTTACAAGCTCCTTCCTTTTCTGAATGGACAGAGTCATAGTCAGTGACATTGTAAAAAAATTAAATAAAATGATAAAAATAATACAATTAAAATACCCAAAAAAAACAAACTACTGACACTAGTGGGTGAACTTCCAGGATCGCAAAGGTCACACTTGCGACAGGGCCCTGGCATTCCACCACCGTGGGTAGGCCCCAAGAGGGCAAGAAGGGGGCCCACTGCAGAACTTGTGAAAGGGTCCCGCTGCGGGACCGTAATAAAGGGCCCCGCAACTAGAGTAAAGGGCCCTAGGGGTCCAGGGGGCCCTTCATGGTTTCTTGCACCGGGGCCCTGAAGGTTCTAGTTACGCCTCTGTCCTGAGTGCCCTGTCCCTGCTGTCCAGGACACAGTAAACTTGTTTGCATCCAATAACGAATTGCTGCAAGAAACTATGGCTAAAGCACAGGAGACTAACAAGAAATTCTTTGACAAGAAAATAAGGGGAGAACTGATCTTGGAACCTGGTAACCAGGTATGGTTGGCTACAACAAACCTGAAGTTAACCTGCCGTTTAAGGAAAATTTAACTTCAGGTTTGTTGCAGCCTAAATACGTGGGTCCCTTTTCAGTAGAGGGCAGAATCAATGACGTCACCTATGAATTAGTGTTACCTGACTCCTTTAAAATCCACCCTGTTTTTCACCTATCATTGCTAAAACCTGCATTGCCAGATCCTTTCCCTGAAAGGAACAGTGGTCCTCCTGAACCTGTATTAATCGATGGAGAAGAGGAGTTTGAAGTGGAAGCAATTATTGATTGCAGGAAAAGAGGTAACCAAGTTCAGTACTTGATTAAATGGAAGGGTTACGGACCCCAAGAGAATTTGTGGGAACCAGTAAACAATATCCATGCAAAAGGTCTAATCCAAGCATTTAAACATAATCACCCGGAGAGACTGGCTTAGTTGGGCATCAAGCGGCTGCCCACTGGGAGGGGGCAATGTAAGAAATGGTTTGCTGCACACAGGCAAAGATGTGCTCCTGTTAAAGCACGCAGGGACTTGGCAATGGCGAATGTGCATGCGCAAACACGTACAGGCACACATACCGTTGTGCACTCACGTTCGTGAACATGTGACAGATACTGGCGCCAAATGGGCTATTGCTCAGCTATTGCCCAGCTCTTGCTCAGCTCCAGTGCTGCTTTGTCTTCAGCCTTGGCGAACCCGCAAACCTGTACTCTGCTTCCAAGATCCAGACCTGGCTTGTCTTGACCTTCCTCTGCTCTTCGCCTGCATTGACCCCGGCTAGTCCTTTGACGTCCGCTCCTGTCTGCGCCTACTGGCTTCTGCACTACCGATCGGCTTCAGACCCGGCTTGTCTTCTACTACGTTCCTGTCTTCCCCGAATCTGTCCGCCCTGTCTGTGAGGATCCAGCCAGCTTAACCTGCTATCCAGTCTGCTGTCTCCAGTACCAGCTGCCTGCACACCTACCTGCTAGCCAGACTCATCTGGCGATTCCCACTAGCGGACACCTGCTTGCTTCCAGCAAGCTTCAGGCACTCATGCTACTTTACACTCCGGTGCCTCCTGTCTGCACTACCAGGGGCCCCGAGTCAGAGGCGTAAGAGAGGCCTTCCTCACCATATCAGGCTCACCTCCAGGTACATAAAAGCTTGGAATAGGTTTTGTTTCTGTGAGTGCATTTGAGCTTTTTTTTTTTTTTTTTTTTTTTTTTTTTTATTACCACTTTTAACAAATTTACACTAAATCCATGGCACCCTCTTTTTAATCTCTTTTTATACATGTTGACCAGTGGGATTCCCCCAAGATCCTGTAATAGAGGTGCCACAGCCATGGACAGTGTTATTACCTCACATATGAACCTTTAAGGACTTGTTGCATATTAGGGATTCAATAGCCTGCATTTGCGCAACATTGATTTATTTTCTTCTGTCCAGAAGTTAAAGTTAAACCTGGAAATAGATCTTGCAACAAGATAATAATCTAATACGCACTAGTAAATTTGCCATAGAATGCTCAAAAAGAAAAAATGAAGGGTTATGGGCTAGCCTAGTAAAAAGCCCTGAATTGAATCCTATGAAAATGGTGTGTGTGTGTGTGTGTGTGTGTGTGTGTGTGTGTGTGTGTGTGTGTGTGTGTGTGTGGGGGGGGGGGGGGGGGGATTTGAAATGGGCAAGAAAGCCCCACAAAAATCTTGAACTTAAAGACATATTGCATAGAGGAGCTTGATTTTTAGAGATTGGTAAGCAGTTATGCAATATGCCTACAAAAAGTAATTCTGCTAAAAGGTAGCAATTCCATATTCTGCGGCTAAGGATGTAGTTCTCTTTTCTTAAAAACACCTTTACATCCATTGATTGAAATGCACATTTTCCTTTCTCTATAGGCACTGTTTAAAGAGGTGGTAAACCCCCGGATGAAAGAAAAAAAAAAAAAAACACCTGTAAGACAAAGGCATAATGAGCTAGTATCCATCACATACTAGCTCATTATCAAATACTGTACTTACCTTAGAAAGAAGCCCTTCCAGCAGCACCCGCTCACCGCTGAGATGGCTGACATTTTCCCCCGGTATTTCATCTGGGTTCGGGCTCCGCCGCTGTGAGTGGCTGTAGCCGCGATGAATTCACTCTCGCGCATGCGCATGGGAGCCGCCTGTTGGCAGCATGGGCTCCGAGGGTCCGGCACCATAACCCGGACCTTCAGAGCGTATGCGCCGATGATGTCATCGGCTGCATGCACTCTGAATATCTCCTAAACTTGCAGAGTTTAGGTGATGTTACATAGTTACATAGTAGGTGAGGTTGAATAAAGACAATAGGGATGATCGAACGGTTCGGGTCCACCATCGGTTCGGCCCGAACATTGGGTGTTCGAGGTTCGGCCGAATTTAGAACTTTTTGCCCAAAAAGTTCGGAATTCGGCAACCAGAACCGCCCAAAATGCAATGCTTCAGGAAATGGGCTTTAAAAGCCCATGATTGGACCAGAACCATTAGCAAAAGCCAATTGAAGGGGCAGGAGAATGCTAGGAATGTGATTGGAGTGACTAGGGGGTCCCTAGACCAATCATTAGTGAATACGATCCCCAGTATATAAGATCGCCCCCGCCATATTCCCAGCATTGTTATACTGGACATGGAAGAGAGTGGAAGCAGTTCTGTTAATTTTACTTTAAAAGTGTCATTTAGCTATTTATTAGTGTGAGGAAAGGGATATCTAGTGTAGTTAGAGTGCTCCTTTACACTTAAGTTAGCTTCAAAAATTTAGTTTCTGTAGGGAAAGTGTTAAGTGTCAGGGGACCGTAGTGTAGTGTAGGGTTAACTGGCAGTGACTGCTATGGCAGGGTGACAAAACCCTTCCATAGCAGGGTGACCGCTATAGAGAAATGATCATTTCTCTGAGTTGCTTTGGGACAGGATTATGGCTTCTCACCAGCAAGCATTTTTTATGCTGCAGGGGCTGCCACTGCCAGTGCTTTTTTGAGGACATGTTTGATGTCAGACATGACATCTGAACATGTGTATAGGGGGTATATATAGACATATATGTCTGAATATATACCCCTAGACATATATAGGTGTGATAGTAGCAGAAATAAATGCTTGCGCTAATGAAATCATTTACAGTAATATATTTCTGCTACTATCACACCTATATATGTCTAGGGGTATATATTCAGACATATATGCCTATATATACCCCCTATACACATGTTCAGATGTTTTGCCTGCCTCAAAAGAACCCCAAAAAAACGCTAGCGTCAAAAAAAAAAAAAAAATGCCCAGGTGTGTTTTTGCTGGCATTTTTTGGGGGGTTTTGGAGGCAGGCAAAACATCAGAACTTGTGCACAGTACCACTATACACAAGTTCAGATGTTTTTTCTGACTGCAAAGAACCCAAAAAAATGCCTGCTTTGAAACCGGCAAGGTGTTACAGCAGCGAAGCCATATTCCTGTGCTCAAAGTTTTCTAATACAAACAATCCTTTTTTTTCTGGTTCTGGACATGCTACAGAGCTGAAACTTCACAGGTACACCTTTTAGACCCCCCAGACACAAAATCACACAAAAGTTCTTAAAAATTGTCATTTTTGATAAAAAAGCCAATTATTGAAAAATTAAAAAAAAATAAAAAAAAAAAAAAGAGATTTTTTTTATTTTTACTTTGGATTTAGTATCTGGTGGGTCTAAAAAGTGTACCTGTGAAGTTTCAGCTCTGTAGCATGTCCAGAACCAGAAAAAAGATCATTTTTCAGTAGAGCAGGGATGGTGGGACCCCTCTTTTACACTTATATGATCTTTTTTTTTGGGGTTCTGGACATGCTACAGAGCTGAAACTTCACAGGTACACCTTTTAGACCCCCCAGACACAAAATCACACAACAAAGGTTCTTAACAATTGTCATTTTTGATAAAAAAAAGCCAATTATTGAAAAATTAAAAAAAAAAAAAATAAAAAAAAAAAAGAGATTTTTTTGATTTTTACTTTGGATTTCAGATCTGGGGGGGTCTAAAAAAGTGTACATGTGAAGTTTCAGCTCTGTAGCATGTCCAGAACCATAAAAAAAAATCGTTTGTATTAGAAAACTTTAAGCACAGGAATATGGCTTCTCTGCTGTAACACCTTGCCGGTTTAAGGTTTAATAGAAGGCATTTTTTTGGGTTCTTTGCAGTCAGGAAAAACATCTGAACTTGTGTATAGTGGTACTGTGCACAAGTTCTGATGTTTTGCCTGCCTCCAAAACCCCCCAAAAAATGCCAGCAAAAACACACCTGGGCATTTTTTTTTTGACGCTAGCGTTTTTTTTTGGCATTTTTTGGGGTTCTTTTGAGGCAGGCAAAACATCTGAACTTGTGTATAGTGGTATATATACACACATACATATATTTATATACCTAGACATATATAGGTGTGATAGTAGCAGAAATATATGCTTGCGCTAATGAAATCATTTACAGTAATATATTTCTGCTACTATCACACTTATATATGTCTAGGTGTGTATATAAATATATGTATGTGTGTATATATACCACTATACACAAGTTCAGATGTTTTGCCTGCCTCAAAAGAACCCCAAAAAATGCCAAAAAAAACGCTAGCGTCAAAAAAAAAAAAAAACCCCAGGTGTGTTTTTGCTGGCATTTTTTGGGGGGTTTTGGAGGCAGGCAAAACATCAGAACTTGTGCACAGTACCACTATACACAAGTTCAGATGTTTTGCCTGCCTCAAAAGAACCCCAAAAAATGCCAAAAAAAACGCTAGCGTCAAAAAAAAAAAAAAAAACCCCAGGTGTGTTTTTGCTGGCATTTTTTGGGGGGTTTTGGAGGCAGGCAAAACATCAGAACTTGTGCACAGTACCACTATACACAAGTTCAGATGTTTTGCCTGCCTCAAAAGAACCCCAAAAAATGCCCAAAAAAACGCTAGCGTCAAAAAAAAAAAAAAAAAAAATGCCCAGGTGTGTTTTTGCTGGCATTTTTTGGGGGGTTTTGGAGGCAGGCAAAACATCAGAACTTGTGCACAGTACCACTATACACAAGTTCAGATGTTTTTCCTGACTGCAAAGAACCCAAAAAAATGCCTTCTATTAAACCGGCAAGGTGTTACAGCAGAGAAGCCATATTCCTGTGCTTAAAGTTTTCTAATACAAATGATCTTTTTTTATAGTTCTGGACATGCTACAGAGCTGAAACTTCACATGTACACTTTTTAGACCCCTCAGATCTGAAATCCAAAGTAAAAATCAAAAAATCTCTTTTTTTTTTTATTTTTTTTTTAATTTTTCAATAATTGGCTTTTTTTTATCAAAAATGACAATTTTTAAGAACTTTTTTTGTGTGATTTTGTGTCTGGGGGGGTCTAAAAGGTGTACCTGTGAAGTTTCAGCTCTGTAGCATGTCCAGAACCAGAAAAAAAGATCATATAGGTGTTAAAGTTAAAGGAGGCTCCCGAACCACATCCCTGTTCTACTGAAAAATTATCTTTTTTTTTTCATGGTTCTGGACATGCTACAGAGCTGAAACTTCACATGCACACCTTTTAGACCCCCCAGATACTAAATCCAAAGTAAAAATCAAAAAATCTCTTTTTTTTTTTAATTTTTCAATAATTGGCTTTTTTTTTTATCAAAAATGACAATTTTTAAGAACTTTTTTTTGTGTGATTAATAGTTAATGGTTCATGACCCAGAACCCTAGGCACTTTTTAGGGGCATTTATTGGGTTTTGGGGCTTCAAAATGGTGTTTTTTGATTACCGAAGTTCGGGTCCCATTGATTTCAATGGGGTTCTGAAATCCGGGCCGAACTTTCGGGAAGTTCGGATGTTCTGGCCGAACCGAACTTTTCAAAAGTTCGATCATCCTTAAAAGACAATAGTCCATCCAGTTCAACCTGTGTAGGTGTGTGTGGCTGTAATCATCTCGCATACCCCTTATTACAGGCTTACCTGTAGGTACAAGTGGTATAACAAAGTTTAGAACCACTTTAAATTACATAGTTACATAGTAGGTGAGGTTGAATAAAGACAATAGTCCATCCAGTTCAACCTGTGTAGGTGTGTGTGACTGTACTCATCTAACATAGCCCTCAATCTCCTGGTCCTTGAGATGTAAGTCTAAGAGTCTTTTGAAAGTCACCATACTACCCGCAGAAACCACCTCTTGTGGTAGACAATTCCACAATCTTGTAGCCCTAACAGTAAAGAACCCCCCACGTTGCCTGAGGTTAAAACGCTTCTCCTCTAATCGCATTGTATGTCCTCGAGTCCTCATGCAATTCCTTCGAATGAACAGCTTTTCTTCTAAGCTGAGATCCCCATTAAGATATTTATAAATTGCTATCATGTCCCCTCTCAGACGTCTTTTCTCCAGGGAAAATAAATCGAGCGATTGCAGCCGCTCTTCATAGGTAAGGTCCTCCAACCCCCTAATCAGTTTAGTTGCCCTTCTCTGGACTTTCTCCAGCTCCAACACATCCCTCCTGAGGACTGGCGACCAGAACTGGACAGAATACTCCAGATGCGGTCGGACCAGAGTTTTATAAAGTGGAAGGATTATAGTCTTATCTCTGGAATACATCCCTTTCTTTATGCATGCTAATATTCTGTTGGCTTTGGAAGCTGCCGCTTGGCATTGCATGCTGTTGCCTAATCTATCATCAACTAAGACTCCCAGATCCTTCTCCATTTTTGATTCCCCCAAGGGTTCCCCTCCTAACGTGTATTGTGTTTTTATGTTTTTGGTCCCCAAGTGCAAAACCTTACACTTCTCCACATTAAACCTCATTTGCCATGTCGTTGCCCACTCCGTAATTTTGTCCAGGTCATTCTGTAGGATATCTGCTTCATGCTGTGCAGTTATTGCCCTGGCCAATTTTGTGTCATCTGCAAAAACTGATAACGAACTACTGATCCCGTCCTCAATGCTGTTTATGAATAAATTGAACAAGGTTGGTCCCAGGACTGAGCCCTGGGGCACCCCGCTTACTACCTCAGACCAGTCTGAGTATGCGCTGTTTATTACTACCCTTTGGACACGGCCTTTTAGCCAATTCCGTATCCAAGAGCAAACCCTGCTGTCGATACCTGCAGACCTTATTTTATAAATTAAGCGCTTGTGGGGAACTGTATCAAACGCCTTAGCGAAATCCAAGTACACCACATCCACTGGTCTCCCCCTATCTAGCTCACAGCTCACTTCCTCGTAGAATGCTAAGAGATTGGTTTGACAAGATCGCCCATTTGTAAACCCGTGCTGGTTACTACTGATGATGTTGTTGTCTTTAGCATACTCTACGATATAGTCCCTTATCATCCCCTCCAAAAGTTTACATATTATTGATGTCAGACTGACAGGCCTATAATTTCCCGGGATATGTCTCTGGCCCTTTTTGAATATCGGAATCACGTTAGCCTTCCTCCAATCCCCTGGTACATCTCCTGTCCTAATACTGTCAGCAAAGATCAGGAACAGTGGTCTAGATATAACCATACTGAGTTCCTTGAGCACTCTCGGATGTACGCCATCCGGGCCTGGTGATTTGTTTGTGTTAAGTTTATCCAGTCTTTCCCTGATTTCCCCCTCTGTTAGCCATAGTCGCAAGTCCTGTGTATTACTACTAACCATACAGTCATGGTCAGTGTACCCTTCCTTTTCCTGCGTAAAGACTGACGAGAAAAAAGAATTCAGCACGGTTGCTTTTTCAGTGTCCTCTGTAACCATCCTCCCATCATCGCTAATTATGTGTGCAATATGCTCTGCCCTAGTTTTTTTGCTGTTGATATATTTAAAGAATTTCTTTGGGTTTTTTTTACTATCCTCCGCTATTTGTCTCTCAAAGTTGATTTTAGCCATCTTGATTTCGTGTTTACACTTCTTATTTTCCTCCTTGTATTGCTGGAAGGCCGATACGGTGCCCTCTGATTTATATTTCTTGAAGGCCAATTTTTTTCCCCTAATAAGTTTTTTAACGCTACGGTTTAGCCAGCCAGGTTTGGCTTTGTCTCTTCTAAATTTATTCCCCATAGGAATGCACTGCAAGATGCCTTTGCTTAATATTGTTCTAAAGCATTCCCATTTTTCCTCTGTGGTCAGTGATCCCAGGGTTTGGTCCCAGTTTACCCTTTCCATCAATGAGTACAATTTTGGAAAGTCTGCCCTTCTGAAGTTTAGGGTTCTTATGTTCCCCACTTGCCTTTTTATATTGTTATTTATACTAAATGTGATCATCCTGTGATCGCTAGAGCCCAGGTTGTCCTGGACTCCTACCTCCGAGATTATGTCTGGGTCATTAGTGATCAATAGATCCAGGATAGCATTCTCTCTAGTAGGGGAATCCACCAACTGCGACATGTAGTTATCCTGTAAGGTTTCCGTGAATAGCCGGGCCTTATGCGAGTGTGCAGTCCCCTCTTCCCAGTCAATGTCGGGATAATTGAAGTCCCCCAATATGATGACTGATCCTAGTTTTGCCGCTTTACCTATTAGTGCTAAAAATTCCAGCTCTACCTCCTCCCCTTGGTTAGGTGGCCTATAGCAAACCCCCACAACTACTTTTCCCTTATCTTCTTCCCTATCGAGTTCAACCCACACAGATTCTAAATCCATGCTCATCCCATCCGTAATGTCACTCCTTTCTAGCACCTTTATATTGTTCTTGACATAGAGACATACCCCTCCCCCTCTTTTACCAACCCTGTCCTTCCGGTACACCGAATACCCTTGGATATTGGCCAGCCAGTCATGTGAGGGGTCAAACCAAGTCTCCGTTATTCCCACAAGGTCTATGTCCTCCTCATGTACTAACATGTCCAACTCATCCATCTTATTAGCTAGGCTCCTGGCATTAGCATATACCCCTCTTAGTTTTACGGAAGTTAAACGTGATTGGCGGTTTTGTTTATTTCTGTTTGGTCTGCTGTTCTCCCGCACAGACCCGCCAATTGATGTTGTTGACCTACTGTCGCTATTGACCCTACAACTGCCTTCAGTCCTCTGCTCCCTCCTGACTGATTCTATTTCTGAGCCCTCCCCCCCGTCTCCTAGTTTAAAAGCCCCTCCAACTCGGTGGCCATCTTTCTCCCCAAAAGAGCTGTACCGTCCCCATTAAGGTGCAGCCCATCCTTACTAAAGAGCCGGTAGCCGACTGAGAAGTCAGCCCAGTTCTCCAGGAACCCAAACCCCTCCTTCCTACACCAATTCCTCAGCCACTTGTTAACTTCCCTAAGCTCCTTCTGCCTCTCCTGTGTGGCTCGAGGTACAGGCAGTATTTCAGAGAAAACCACCTTGGAGGTCCTTTTCCTCAATCTATTACCTAAGTCCCTGAAATCGTTCTTAAGGATCCTCCACCTACCTTTAACTTTGTCATTAGTGCCCACATGCACCATGACCGCTGGGTCATCCCCAGCCCCGCCCAACAATCTGTCTGCCAGATCTGCGATATGCCGAACTCGGGCGCCCGGTAAACAACAAACTGTTCGGTTCACGCGATCTTTTTTACAGATTTCCCTCTCTGTCCTCTTGATAATTGAGTCCCCAACTACCACAACCTTTCTAACCTTTCCTGAGTTACGGCCCCCCTTCTTCCTGGAGCCGTCCCTCCCCTGGCAGCTGGGGGAGGGCGCATGCTCCAGCTCTGCCACCCCTGAGTTGATATCCCCCTCAACCTGCAACTCGGCAAACATGTTAGGGTGTACCAACTCAGGACTGGCCTCCCTGACTCTCCTCCCCCTAACATTCCTAACAGTCACCCAGCTGCGTACCTCTGCTGCTTGCGTCTCCTCTATTCCTTCCTCCTCTATGCTGACCCCTGCCAGCGCCTGATGGGTAAAGTCCAAGCTCCTTTCCAGGTTGTAGATGCCACGCAGTCTTGTCACTGTGTTCTCTAGATCCACGATGTGGGCTTCCAGAGCAACAAGTCGCTCACATCTTGCACAGCAGTATTCGTCCTCGATTGGTTCATCAAGGAACGTATACATGCCGCAAGAAGTGCACTGAGTGGCATCCCCAATCCTGTCGGACATTATTACCCTCTACTCTATGGGGATAATATTAACGACCTGCTCTTCCTTACCTACACTACCTCTAACTTCCCTGGTACAAAACCTGGGGTACCCACCAGTCGCTAATACCCTCACCAGTCACTAGATACTCACCAGTCGCAAGGATCCTCACCAGTCGCAAGATACTCACCAGTCGCAAGATACTCACCAGTCGCAAGGATACTCACCAGTCGCAAAGATACTCACCAGTCGCAAGCTACTTCACCAGTCGCAAGGATACTCACCAGTGCAAGGATACTCACCAGTCGCAAGGATACTCACCCGTCGCAAGATACTTCACCAGTCGCAAGGATACTCACCAGTCGCAAGGATACTCACCAGTCGCAAGGATACTCACCAGTCGCAAAGATACTCACCAGTCACAAGGACACTCACCAGTCGCAAAGATACTTCCAGTCGCAAGGATACTCACCAGTCGCAAGATACTCACCAGTCGCAAGCTACTTCACCAGTCGCAAGGATACTCACCAGTGCAAGGATATTCACCAGTTGCAAGGATACTCACCAGTTGCAAGGATACTCACCCGTCACAAGGTACTCACCAGTCGCAAGGATACTCACCAGTCGCAAAGATACTCACCAGTCGCAATGATACTCACCAGTCGCAAAGATACTCACCAGTCGCAGGGATACTCACCAGTCGCAAGGATACTCACCTGTCGCAAGGATACTCACCAGTCGCAAGGACACTCACCAGTCGCAAAGATACTCACCAGTCGCAAAGATACTCACCAGTCGCAAGGATACTCACCTGTCGCAAGGATACTCACCTGTCGCAAGGATACTCACCAGTCGCAAGGACACTCACCAGTCGCAAAGATACTCACCAGTCGCAAAGATACTCACCAGTCGCAAAGATACTCACCAGTCGCAAGGACACTCACCAGTCGCAAAGACACTCACCAGTCGCAAAGACACTCACCAGTCGCAAAGACACTCACCAGTCGCAAGATACTCACCAGTCGCAAGGATACTCACCAGTCGCAAAGATACTCACCAGTCGCAAGGATACTCACCAGTCGCAAGGATACTCACCAGTCGCAAGGACACTCACCAGTCGCAAAGATACTCACCAGTCGCAAAGATACTCACCAGTCGCAAAGATACTCACCAGTCGCAAGGACACTCACCAGTCGCAAAGATACTCACCAGTCGCAAAGATACTCACCAGTCGCAAGGATACTCACCAGTCGCAAGGATACTCACCAGTCGCAAAGATACTCACCAGTCGCAAGGACACTCACCAGTCGCAAAGATACTCACCAGTCGCAAAGATACTCACCAGTCGCAAGGATACTCACCAGTCGCAAGGATACTCACCAGTCGCAAGGACACTCACCAGTCGCAAAGATACTCACCAGTCGCAAAGATACTCACCAGTCGCAAAGATACTCACCAGTCGCAATGATACTCACCAGTCACAAGATACTCACCAGTCGCAAGGATACTTACCAGTCGCAAGGATACTTAACAGTCACAGGGATACTTACCAGACTTCCCAGGTACTCAGTTGCAGAGACAGTCACACAGCAGTCAGTCGCAGTACAGACAAACAGCTATTGATTTCTTACAGAGTACAGTCACACAGCTTTCCCCCTGTTTGCAGCTGGTTGTCATTGTTCAGCCTTGATGGTCATTTCACCATCAAACAAACATGGCGGCAGCAAACCATGTGCTCACATCTGTAGGCCAGAAAATCTAATGTTTGCATTTTACATATATTGAAAAAAATAACAATTCCAATAGAGAGAACATACTTTTTCACATATTTGTGACAGTATAAATGGAAAAAAATGGATTTTTGTCTTACCATAAAATCCTTTTCTCTGAGGTTCACTGAGAGACACAGCTTCAAGTCTTCAGACCATTGGGTCGCTCTCTAGGAGTAGGACTAGGCGGAAACCTTTTTGGTTACACCCCTGGGGGAGTCCCAGAGGGTATACCATCACTTCTTGCTGTAGGACACCAGTTTGTAACAAGCAGTGTCAGAAGAACAAATAACTTAACCCCAACAGAGGGGCGGGTGCTGTCTGTCAGTGAACCTCAGAGAAAGGGATTTTACGGTAAGAAAAAAATCTAGTTTTCTCTTTCGTTCACTGACAGACACAACTTCAAGTCTTCAGACCATTGGGATGTCCCAAAGCAGTGTCAACATGAGGGGTGGGAAAAAACACAGCAAACACAGAATTCCTAACAAGGCTAAACATAGCCAGCCAGGTAACAACAGGAGCTCAACTAGGAACAACTGCAGCTAACTACCAGGAAAAATTTTCACCCTCAAGAAGCGGAAGCCTCCGCAACCACAGCCTGCAAAACTTTGTGGCCAAACGCTGCATCCGAAGATGCAAGTACATTCACCTTTTAAAATGTTGTGAATGTGTGTACAGACAACAACGTAGCCTCCTTGCACACCTGGACCACTGATGCCTGGCGGAATGCCCAGGAGGCAATAAGCGCCCTCGTAAAATGCGCTTTAACAGTGAAAGGAGGAACCTGACCCTTAATAGAGTAGGCCTGCACCATCGTTTGCCTGATCCACTTGGAAATGGTTGCAGCAGATGCGGCCTGCCCCTTATGAGGTCCATCCGTAAGAACAAACAAGGAATCAGATTTGCTCATTGATTCAGTCACCGCCAGGTACACCTGAATCGCCCTTACCACATCTAAAGAATGCAAAGCAGTTTCCTTTGTTTAGGCTTAGGACAAAGGGATAGTAACATAATATCTTCATTCAAATTAAACCCCCGAGACAACCTTGGGAAGGAACACCTGACAAGGTCGCAACACCACTTTGTCCCTATGAATCACTAAGTAAGGTGACCGACAGGGCAACGCAGCCAATTCCGAAACGCAACGTGCGGAAGTAACAGCTACTAAGAAAAACACCTTCTGCGACAAAGCAGAGGAATTTCTCAAACATTTTCAAAGGGGGGCTTTTGAAGCACCGACCGAACCAAATTGAGATCCCACGGAGGTACCAGGGATCACACCGGAGGAACCAGATGGTGAACTCCCTGCACAAAAGCATGAACCAAGGACTTTAGAAAAAAATAGCCAAGGTGGAAATCTGGCCCTTAATGGTGCCCAGAGCCAAACGTTGATCTACACCCAATTGTGGAAACTCCAACAACGAGACACAGAAAAGGAGTGGGGAGAACCCCCCCCCCCTTCCCCGCGACTTTCACCAAGTAATGTACGCCTTCCAAACCAGATGATAAACCTTCCTGGAAGTAGATTTCCTAGCCTTCAACAGCGTAGGAATCACCGACTCTGATAGCCCTCTGTCTTTCAGCACCTGGCTTTCAATAGCCACGCTGTTAAAGCCAGCGACCGTAAAGCAGGATGGAAGATTGATCCTTGAGACTGAAGATCTTTCCTGAGAGGAAGCTTCCACGGGACATCTGCTACCAGCCTTACCAGGCCTGCGTACCAAGACTGGCGAGGCTAGTCTGGTGCCACCAAAATGACTGGAATAACTTCTACCTTGATTCTGCGTAGCAGTCTCGACAGAAGTTGTATTGGAGGAAATGCGTAAATCAGACGATACTGACCCCAAGAAGCCAGCAGAACGTCTGCAGTGTCGGCCAGAGGATTTCGAGATCTTGACATGAACCTCTGCACCTTCCTGTTGAGATGGGAAGCCAGCAGGCCCACATCAGGGGTCCCCCACATATACAACATACAGTTGGTGGAAAACCTCCAGGTGAAGAGACCATTCTCCTGGATCCAAAGGGTGCTGACTGAGATAGTCCACTTGCCAATTCTCTACCCCCGGAATGTACACCCACAGAGAGGGCCCACAAGATGCCAGCCATTTCCTGGGCTGCCAGGGCACTCGTCGTGCCCCCTTGATGATTGACATATGCCACAGCTGTAGCATTGTCCGATTGTATCTGCACAGGGCATCCCTGCAGATGATCTGTCCATTGAGACCAAGTCTGATCGCCCGAATTTCCAGGATGCTGAATCCAGACACCTTGGGCCGAACACACTCCCAAGACACTTCCCCATCCGGTCAGACTGGCATCCGTGGTGATTACAGTCCAACCTTTGAGGAGAGAGGTTGTGTGCAGCAGGAGCTCCCAGAAAGATCCAGAGCTTTCCATCTTAGGCCTGTGATGGCCTCAGCAAGCCCAGGCAGGGGGGGGGGGGTTCAGAGGAAATGGCCACTGGCCCCCTGGAGCTCTCCTTGGAGGACTGGCTCTCCAAGGTGGAGGCAAGGAGAGAGAAAATCAAATGCTTAATAAGCAAAGTTGCCTGCGTTTTTGAGGGGAAAATGGCCTGGCTGAGCGCTCTTCGGAATCTGAGGGACAGATCAGGAAGAAACAAGAGGGCCGGAATCAGTAAAGACATCATGGTCCTGAAGGATGAATGCCGGGGGCTGTGGAATCTTGTTGGTGACCTATCCCATGGTGGCCCTGGTGAGAAGGACTTTGTAACGGAACAACCGGCACCCTGACCGGGTACCTCCGTTGACGGATGCGCCTAGTGCTTCCTGAAGGCTCCAAGCACTCCACCAGACACCGTAACCGCCTCAGACCCCACAAACCGCCGTAGCTTGGTTAGGGTCTCGCCATCTCCTACCCACCCTGGACCTACGTCAAGGCTCCAGGTTCCCGTGGGTGAACCTCTCTTTCTCCAGAGAGGGCAGCAGGAACAAGCTCTACACAAGCTCTTATAAGAGCTTAGTGATTATCCAAGGGAGTATGTAAGACCATAGCAATCCCTTGTAGCATATTCCCCCAATAACAGACAGGACTCTAGATTTAGGGGGAACTAACTCAACTTTATTGAAAAAGAAACTTTTATACAATTTTCCCCCACAAAGTTACCGCCCAGGTGGACATTGTTGAAAACAGGCCCTGACATTCACAATCCAATCAAAACTGAGTTTTACACTAATACAGTGTACACAATCACTCCCCTCTGCCTGAATACAGAAGCATATGCAGATGAAACTGTATACAGGAACTAAACGAATTATCTAGCCATCTGGACAGAACAATGTGAGGTCATTAACATCTAACAATGAGACAAGTAAACCTTAACACAATACACTGTCACGAACCGGCAGGACTGGTAGTGGATCCTCTGGACCAGAGAGGCGATGGCACGGGTTGTACTAGAGGACCGGTTCTAAGCAGTTACTGGTCTTCACCAGAGCCCGCCGCAAGGCGGGATGGATTTGCTGCGGTGGTAACTACCAGGTCGTGTCCCCTAGTAACAACTCGACCCCTCTGGCAGCTGATATGGCGTGGTACACAGGGAGTAGGCAAGAGCATAGTCGGACGTAGCAGAGGTCAGGGCAGGCGGCAAAGGTTCAAAGGCGAGTAGTCGGTAGCAACGGGTTCGGCAACAGGCAAAGCAAACAAACACAGCAGGGAACGCTTTCTCAAAGGCACAAGGCACAAAGATCCGGCAGGAAGCTGTGGGAGGAGAAGGTATTTATGGGTAGTGCACAGGTGAAGCCTAATTAAGTCAGCACTACCTCTCACAAACCTTAACCCTTAATAACCACTTTAGGCCAGGCACCAATCACTGGTGCACTGGCCCTTTGAATCTAAGAGTCCCGGCGCGCACGCGCCCTAGAGAGCAGGGACGCACACGCCGAGACGCTGGAGTGCTGCCTGGAGGCATACGCTGTGAGCGCTCCGAGGCCAGCAGGAGGCCCGGAGCGCTCAGCGTAACAGTACCCCCCCCCTTTGGTCTCCCTCTCCTTTTGGTACCGAGGAACTTGAGGATGAGACTGCGGTCCAGGATGTTCTCCTCCGGCTCCCATGACCTCTCCTCAGGACCGCAGCCCTCCCAGTCGACCAAAAAAATTTTTTTCCCCCGGGAGATCTTGGTCGCCAAGATCTCCTTGACAGAGAATATATCGGAGGTACCGGCGACAGGGGTGGGAGAAACAAGCTTGGGAGAAAAACGGTTAAAGACAGCAGGTTTAAGAAGGGAAACATGGAAGGAGTTATGGATTCGGAGGGAGGGAGGGAGGAAGATGGAGCTGATAAGAAACTTGATTGATACGACTCTTGATCTTATAGGGTCCCAAGAAACGAGGGCCCAACTTGTAACTTGGGACCCTAAATCGGATGTACCTAGAGGAGAGCCACACCTTGTCACCCGGGCGAAATTCCGGAGGAGATCTGTGTCTCTTATCAGCTTGAACCTTCATACGGGTGGAAGCCTTGAGGAGAGCAGCGTGGGTTTCTCGCCAGATGGAGGAAAAGTCCTGTACAAGACTGTCAACGGCAGGTACAGAAGAAGGAGTGGGAGACTGTGGCAGAGGTGGAAGAGGATGACGGCCAAAAACTACAAAGAAAGGAAACTTGTTAGAAGCAGAGGATTGTTTGTAGTTGTAGGAGAACTCCGCCCAGGGAAGTAGAACAGCCCAGTCGTCATGGCGTGAGGACACAAAGTGACGCAGATAGTCACCCAAAATTTGGTTCACCCGTTCTACTTGGCCGTTAGACTGAGGATGGTAAGAAGAAGAGAAGTCCAATTTGATCCCGAGCTGAGCACATAGAGCCCTCCAGAATTTGGAGACGAATTGTACCCCACGATCCGAGACAATATGTTTGGGAAGGCCATGGAGACGGAAGATGTGCTGGAAAAATTGTTTGGCCAACATGGGTGCAGAGGGTAGACCGGACAGGGGTACAAAGTGAGCCATCTTGGAGAAGCGATCCACCACGACCCAAATAACGGACTTGCCATGGGAGGAGGGAAGATCTGTAATAAAGTCCATAGCGATGTGAGACCAGGGAACTTCAGGAACAGGTAAAGGCAAGAGGAGACCCGTTGGTTTCTGGCGAGGCGCTTTATCCCAGGTGCAAATCATACAGGCCTGGACGAAGTCCGAGACATCTTTCTCCAAAGAAGGCCACCAGTACCTTTGGGAGATTAGTTGGAGAGATTTTAGCACCCCCGGATGACCGGCAAAATGGGAGGCGTGGCCCCACTTGAGAATTCGCAACCGCTGACGTGGAGGTACATAGGATTTGCCAGGAGGAAGAAGGCGCAGGTCCACGGGAGCGACTGTAATAAGGCGTTCTGGAGGGATAATATATTGAGGTGTTAACTCGTCGCCCACCACATCAGAGGAGCGAGACAGAGCATCTGCCCTAATGTTCTTACAAGCCGGACGGAAATGGATCTCAAAATTAAAGCGGGCGAAGAACAGAGACCAACGGGCCTGACGGGGATTTAGTCTCTGAGCAGACTGGAGATAAGCCAGGTTCTTGTGGTCTGTGAAGATGTACACAGGATGTGTGGCGCCCTCGAGTAAATGTCTCCATTCCTCCAGTGCCAATTTAATAGCAAGCAGTTCTCTGTCCCCAATGGAGTAATTTCTCTCTGCGGGAGAGAATGTCTTTGAAAAGAAGCCACAAGTTGAAGTCTTGCCCCTGGAGGACTTCTGGGTGAGGACAGCTCCAGCTCCCACCGAGGAGGCATCCACTTCAAGAGAGAAAGGTTTGGTGGAATCTGGTCTAGAGAGAACGGGTGCAGAGGCAAAGGCGGATTTCAGGGACTGGAAGGCTTCCTCGACTTGGGAAGGCCAGGATTTGGGGTTAGCTCCTTTTCTTGTGAGAGCCACGATAGGAGCTACCAGAGTGGAATAGTGAGGGATGAATTGCCTGTAGTAGTTCGCAAAGCCCAGAAATCTTTGTATGGCTCGGAGACCAGAGGGACATGGCCAATCCAGAACCGCAGAGAGCTTGGCTGGGTCCATTTGAAGTCCTTGGGCTGAGATAATGTATCCCAGGAAAGGCAGGGAGGTCCGTTCAAAAATACATTTTTCAAGTTTAGCGTACAGGCGATTCCTCCTAAGACGAGTAAGGACTTGTCGCACATGGGCTCGGTGTTGGTCCAAATTGGAGGAGAAGATGAGGATATCATCCAGGTATACGACCACGCAGGTGTAAAGTAAGTCCCTGAAAATATCATTGACAAATTCCTGGAAGACAGCAGGTGCGTTGCAGAGGCCGAAGGGCATCACCAAATACTCAAAATGGCCGTCCCTTGTGTTAAAGGTGGTCTTCCATTCGTCTCCCTCACGGATACGGATCAGATTATAGGCCCCCCGAAGGTCCAATTTAGTGAAGATCTTTGCCCCTCGGAGACGTTCAAATAACTCAGAGATTAAAGGCAGAGGGTAACGGTTCTTGATGGTAATTTTATTAAGACCTCTGTAGTCAATGCAGGGGCGGAGGGAGCCGTCTTTTTTTGTCACAAAGAAAAAACCGGCCCCAGCAGGAGAAGAAGATTTTCTTATGAATCCTCTCTGTATGTTCTCACGTATATAGTCAGACATGGCAAGAGTCTCAGGAGGTGAGAGAGGATAAATTCTGCCCCGAGGTGGAGTAGAACCGGGTATCAGGTCGATCGGGCAATCATAGGGTCGGTGAGGAGGAAGAACCTCAGCTTGTTTCTTGCAGAAGACATCTGCAAAGGAATGGTATGGCTTGGGCAGCCCTGGAGGCGGAGAAACTTGCGGGTCCTGTTTGACCAGAGCAGGCTTGAGACAGCGGTCAGAACAGGAGGAACCCCAACGCAGGATCTCACCGGTGGACCAATTCAGGACAGGACTATGACGTTGAAGCCACGGCAGACCCAGGAGGAGTTCGGAGGAACAGAAGGGAAGGACAAAGAACTCCAAAGTCTCGGTATGAAATATTCCGATGTCCATCTGCAGAGGCTGGGTACGGAACTGCACGGTGGCAGAGAGTCTCTCACCGTTAAGAGTAGAGATGAAAAATGGCTTGGGTAGACGGATTACTGGAATACGGTACTTGTCAACCAAGGAGGCGTGAATGAAGTTGCCTGCTGAACCGGAATCCAAGAAGGCGGTTGCGGAGAAAGAGGACTTGGAAGAGATGATCAACTGCACAGGTATGATGAGACGTGGAGAGGAATAATCCACACCTAGCAACGCCTCTCCCACGTTTACTAGGTGCGAGCGTTTCCCGAACGCGGTGGACGGAGAGGACAATCTCTAAGGAAGTGCTCAGTACTGGCACAGTACAGACACAGGTTCTCATCTCTGCGGCAGCTTCGTTCTTGCGGAGTCAGGCGTGACTGATCCACCTGCATGGCCTCCATGGCGGGAGGCCCAGTAGCGGGTTGAGGTGGACGCAGAAAAACGGGAGCCAGACGAGGGTAACGTCTAGGACGAGCTTTTTCCTTTTCAAGGAGGAGTTCCTCTTGTCTTTCGGCGAAACGCTTGTCTATCCTAGTGGCCAGCAAGATGAGGTCACTAAGAGTGGAAGGAAGCTCACGTGCAGCCAGGACGTCCTTTATCTCGCTGTTAAGTCCCTTCTTGAAGGTGGCGCAAAGGGCTTCATTGTTCCAGTTCAGCTCAGAGGCCAGGGTGCGGAACTGAATGGCATAGTCACCCACGGAAGAATCTCCTTGGGTCAAGTTTAGTAAGGCAGTCTCTGCGTTGGTAACCCGGGCAGGCTCCTCAAAAACATTCCGGAACTCTAGGCAGAAGCTCTGGACGGAAGCGGTGGCAGGATCTGCGCGGTCCCATAGTGGTGTAGCCCAGGCCAGGGCCTTCCCGGACAGTAAACTGAGAATAAAGGCTACCTTGGCTCGCTCAGAAGGAAACTGGTCGGACAGTAGCTCGAGGTGGAGAGAGCACTGCGACAGGAACCCACGGCACTGCTTTGGATCTCCGTCATATTTGTCTGGTAGGGACAAACGGATTCTGGAACCGGTGGCAACTGCAGGCGGAGGTGCTGGCTGTTGCTGAGAAGGCAGGAGCTGCTGCAACATAGCGGTCAACTGGGCCAGCTGTTGACCCTGCTGGGCCACAATGGTGGTGAGGTCCGCTAGGCTTGGCAGGGGAACATCAGCGGGATCCATGGCCGGATCTTACTGTCACGAACCGGCAGGACTGGTAGTGGATCCTCCGGACCAGAGAGGCGATGGCACGGGTTGTACTAGAGGACCGGTTCTAAGCAGTTACTGGTCTTCACCAGAGCCCGCCGCAAGGCGGGATGGATTTGCTGCGGCGATAACTACCAGGTCGTGTCCCCTAGTAACAACTCGACCCCTCTGGCAGCTGATATGGCGTGGTACACAGGGAGTAGGCAAGAGCGTAGTCGGACGTAGCAGAGGTCAGGGCAGGCGGCAAAGGTTCAAAGGCGAGTAGTCGGTAGCAACGGGTTCGGCAACATCAAAGCAAACAAACACAGCAGGGAACGCTTTCTCAAAGGCACAAGGCACAAAGATCCGGCAGGAAGCTGTGGGAGGAGAAGGTATTTATGGGTAGTGCACAGGTGAAGCCTAATTAAGTCAGCACTACCTCTCACAAACCTTAACCCTTAATAACCACTTTAGGCCAGGCACCAATCACTGGTGCACTGGCCCTTTGAATCTAAGAGTCCCGGCGCGCGCGCGCCCTAGAGAGCAGGGACGCACACGCCGAGACGCTGGAGTGCTGCCTGGAGGCATACGCTGTGAGCGCTCCGAGGCCAGCAGGAGGCCCGGAGCGCTCAGCGTAACATACACATTACATTTCAATACACAAACAATAAGGAGGTCTGTCTGGCATGCAGGGATATGGAATACACACATTATCTAGGAGTCGGACTTCATGACAATGGAAATAAATCTTCATATTTCTATATGAAGATATTGCTGACAAATATGACTGTCCCGTCTGAAGCAATTCAAACCATTAATTATCTGTTTTTCACTTCCAGTGACGGTGAATACCGTCACAGACTTCCTATCAGCCATATCTGAAAGGCTGCAGAGGGCCAGTGCCGAGGGCAGCCAGTCCGTGAGGAGGTCCCAGCTTGCATCACAAGCAGCTAATGTGGAGGTAAGACCCGCCTGTAGCGAGGTTTGTGGTGCTAGCAAACTTGGGGCAGGGAGTGTGCCAGAGGCTTACGTGTTGGCAACCCAGGGTGAGCAGGCCTGCAGTGCTGCATGTGAAACCTCCTTACCTATGGTGGAGACAGTTATTGCCTCATCCCCAGCTGGTAATGCGGCTGAGGTTGTTGCAGCCGGGGTGGTGCAGGTTCCCATGGAGGTCGTAGGTACTGTGGTGACCCCTAATTTAAGGGTGCCTAAAGCCCCAGTGGTTGAAGTGGCCAGTGGTCCCTACGTGGATCTCCATGCTATGCCCACTACCTCCCCGCCTGTAATAAATAATCCTGGTGGAGTTTCCTTACCATCTCCAATGCAGTTGATGGCAGAGGGTCTGGAAGCGATGGATGTCGATGAAGCAGGCAGGCAGGAGAAACCAGATAGCTTGCTGGCCCCTGCTGCCTCGTTTCCCGGTGTTGCTGGAGTGCTGGGCTTGGTTGCTGATGCTCAATGTGGTGAGAAAGGCCCTAAAATGGTGGCCGTGGGTGGAGACAGCATTCCATGTGTCAGTCACTTCCAGTGTTCCGTGAAAAAACCCTACCTGTGAAAATTCCCTCCCCCCGTCACTTCCTGTGCACGTACGTCATTCAACAGCTGAGCCGCTTCCCACTGCGCATGCTCACAGCTGTGGAGGGTGGTAGGGCATTTTCAAGGGGTACTGTTTTGTAACGTTACACCGCATCAGCTGTTGCCACGCGTACATTAAATCATCTCCGCTCCAACATTAAATCATCTCCGCTCCAACCCATCTGACTTCCCTGATCTCGGCTCCAAAATGTAAAAGCGGTGGCGGGTCTATTAAAATATAAATCACGGAGCCAAGATCATGTGGGACGCCGCACCTACTGAAGGATGACGGGCGCCCGCAGGGAAATCTCAGGGTTGGAGCGGAGATGATTTAATGTGGTGGCTGCCCATGCGCAGTGGGACTCGCGGCAACAGCTGATATATGAAGTGGGGTAACGTTAAAAAATACTACCCCATGAAAATTCCCTACCCTCCACAGCTGTGAGCATGCGCAGTTACATACAGTGCCTTGCGAAAGTATTTGGCCCCCTTGAACTTTTCAACCTTTTGCCGCATTTCAGGCTTCAAACATAAAGATATAAAACTGTAATTTTTTGTGAAGAATCAACAACAAGTGGGACAAAATCATAAAGTGGAACAAAATTTATTGGATATTTCAAACTTTGTTAACAAATAAAAAACTGAAAAATTGGGCGTGCAAAATTATTCAGCCCCTTTACTTTCAGTGCAGCAAACTCTCTCCAGAAGTTCAGCGAGGATCTCTGAATGATCCAATATTGACCTAAATGACTAATGATGATACATAGAATCCACCTGTGTGTAATCAAGTCTCCGTATTAAATGCACCTGCACTATGATAGTCTCAGAGGTCCGTTTAAAGCGCAGAGAGCATCATGAAGAAAAAGGAACACACCAGGCAGGTCCGAGATACTGTTGTGGAGAAGTTTAAAGCCGGATTTGGATACTAAAAAGTTTCCCAAGCTTTAAACATCCCAAGGAGCACTGTGCAAGTGATAATATTGAAATGGAAGGAGTATCAGACCACTGCAAATCTACGAAGACCTGGCCGTCCCTCTAAACTTTCAGCTCATACAAGGAGAATATTGATCAGAGATGCAGCCAAGAGGCCCATGATCACTCTGGATGAACTGCAGAGATCAGATCTACAGCCGAGGTGGGAGACTCTGTCCATAGGACAACAATCAGTTGTATACTGCAAAAATCTGGCCTTTATGGAAGAGTGGCAAGAAGAAAGCCATTTCTTAAAGATATCCATAAAAAGTGTAGTTTAAAGTTTGCCACAAGTCACTTGGGAGACACACCAAACATGTGGAAGAAGGTGCTCTGGTCAGATGAAACCAATATCGAACTTTTTGGCAACAATGCAAAATGTTATGTTTGGCGTAAAAGCAACACAGCTCATCACCCTGAACACACCATCCCCACTGTCAAACATGGTGGTGGCAGCATCATGGTTTGGGCCTGCTTTTCTTCAGCAGGGACAGGGAAGATGGTTAAAATTGATGGGGAGATGGATGGAGCCAAATACAGGACCATTCTGGAAGAAAACCTGATGGAGTCTGCAAAAGACCTGAGACTGGGACGGAGATTTGTCTTCCAACAAGACAATGATCCAAAACATAAAGCAAAATCTACAATGGAATGGTTCACAAATAAACATATCCAGGTGTTAGAATGGCCAAGTCAAAGTACAGACCTGAATCCAATTGAGAATCTGTGGAAAGAACTGAAAACTGCGGTTCACAAACGCTCTCCATCCAACCTCACTGAGCTCGAGCTGTTTTGCAAGGAGGAATGGGCAAAAACTTCAGTCTCTCGATGTGCAAAACTGAGAGAGACATACCCCAATCGACTTACAGCTGTAATCGCAGCAAAAGGTGGCGCTACAAAGTATTAACTTAAGGGGGCTGAATAATTTTGCACGCCCAATTTTTCAGTTTTTTATTTGTTAAAAAAGTTTGAAATATCCAATAAATTTCGTTCCACTTCATGATTGTGTCCCACTTGTTGTTGATTCTTCACAAAAAAATACAGTTTTATATCTTTATGCTTGAAGCCTGAAATGCGGCAAAAGGTTGAAAAGTTCAAGGGGGCCAAATACTTTCGCAAGGCACTGTAGTTACATAGTTAGTGAGGTTGAAAAAAAAGACCTCAGTCAATCCAGTTCAACCTATGATGTGTGTGTGTGTTTGCTGTTTACATTACATTGTATACCCCTGTATGTTGTGGTCTTTAAGGTGCCCATCTAATAGTTTTTTGAAACTATCAATGCTCCCTGCTGATACAACTCCTTGCGGAAGAGAATTCCGCATCCTTACTGCTCTTACAGTGAAGAACCCCCTGCGTATTTTAAGGTTAAACCGCCTTTCCTCTAGTTTTAGTGAGTGGCCACGTGTCTTATTATATTCCCTTTCTCTGAATAGGTTTTTCCATATGCTAGGGTTACCAGTACAGTATTTGTACATTGATATCATATCCCCCCTCAATCGTCTCTTCTCCAGAGAGAATAAGTTCAGTGCTTGTAGTCTTTCCTCATAGCTGATGTCCTCCATTTCCCGAATTATTTTTGTTGCCTTTTTCTGGACTCTCTCCAGTTCCAGCACATCCTTCCTGAGGACCTGTGCCCAGAACTAGACAGCATACTCCAGATGTGGCCGGACCAGAGTCTTGTAGAGTGGGAGAATAATCTCTTTATTTCTGGAGTGAATCCCCTTTTTTATACATCCCAGTATTCTGTTGGCTTTGCTTGCAGCGGCTTGGCATTGCATGCCACTGCCAGGCCTGTTGTGTACCCGTACCCCCAGGTCCTTTTCCATCCTAGACTCACCCAGAGGTTCCCCCCCTAATGAGTAGCTTGCTTTCTGGTTTCTGGCACCCAAGTGCATTACTTTACATCTTTCAAAATTAAACCTCACCTGCCATGTAGTTGCCCACCCCATTATTTTGCTCAGGTCCGCTTGTAAGGTTTCCACATCCTGCCCAGAAGATATTGGCATGCTTAGTTTAGTATCATCCGCAAATACCGAGATTTTACTCGATATCCCCTCCTCTAGATCATTTATGAGTAAATTAAACAGGATTGGCCCCAGGACAGAACCCTGGTGGACCCCGCTTTCCACACCCGCCCAATCTGAGTACTCCCCATTAATCACCACCCTTTGCAACCTCCCCTGGAGCCAGTTCTCTATCCAGGTACTCACCTTATGGTCCATACCTACCTTCCTTAGTTTGAACAGTAAGCGTTTGTGGGGAACGGTGTCAAAGGCCTTTGCAAAGTCCAGATACACCACCTCCTCAGGCTTACCTTTATCTAGGTGGCAGATCACTTCATCATAGAAGGTTAATAGATTGGTCTGGCAAGAACGATTTTTCATGAATCCATGCTGATTACTACTAATAATCCCGTTTTCATTACTAAAGTCTTGTATATGGTCCCTTAACATCCCCTCAAAAATCTTGCAGACTACTGATGTTAGGCTGACCGGCCTATAGTTACTCGGGATATATCTCGGCCCCTTTTTAAATATTGGTACCATGTTGGCTTTTTTCCAATCAGCTGGCACCATACCCGTCTGTAAACTATCCTTAAAGATCAAGAATAATGGTCTGGCAATCACCTGGCTGAGCTCCATAAGAACCCTCGGGTGCAAGCCATCCGGTCCCGGTGATTGATTTATGTTAAGTTTCTCTAGTTTAGTTCTAAGTCTATCTTCTGTTAGCCATGGCGGTATTTCCTGAGGTGTGTTGTTTAGTTTGGCCTTACAAGCTGGGTTAGTGTTGCCCCCCCAATTCTTTTGTGAAGACTGAAGAGAAGAAATTATTTAACACTACCGCCTTTTCCCTGTCCTCTGTGGCCAAAACTCCCTTATCGTCTTTTATGGGGCCAATGTGTTCTGGCCTCGCTTTCTTAATGTTTATATACTTAAATAATTTTTTGGGGTTCTTTTTACTCTCTTCCGCTATATGTCTCTCGTGTTCTATTTTAGCCACCCTGATTTCGTATTTACATTTCTTATTACACTCTTTGTAATGCTTGAATGCTGCCAATGACCCCTCAGCCTTGTATTTTTTGAAGGCCTTTCCTTTAGCATTAATATGCATTTTTATGTTGGAGTTTAGCCACCCAGGGTTTAGTTTTGCTCTTTTAAATTTATTTCCCTTTGAAATGCACTGGTCAATCCCTTTAAGTATGCTCTTGAAGCACTCCCATTTTTCCTCCGTGTTCTTTGTTCCCAGGGTTCTATCCCATTTGATATTTTCTAGCAGAGAGCGCAGTTTTGGGAAATTGGCTTTTTTGAAATTCAGTGTTTTTATATTGCCCTTGTGTTTCCTAAAACTATAATTAATACTGAAACTAATTGACCTATGGTCACTGTTTCCTAAGTTGCCCCGTATTTCTATATCCGTGAGCAGATCTGTATTGTTGGTAATCAGTAGGTCAAGTACCGCATCTGACCCATGAAATTGTCCTGCAAAACATTTAGGAACTGCCGAGCCTTGGCTGAATGCGCGGTTCCTTCTGCCTAGTCTATATCTGGATAATTAAAGTCCCCCATTATAATGACATTTCCCATCCTTGCTGCCAATCCCATCTGTAAAAGGAGGTCCGTCTCCCCCTCTGGTTGGGGGGCCTATAGTATACGCCCAATATTACCTTCCCCACAGTGCCTTCCTTTTGAAGTTCTACCCATAGGGATTCTGCCTCGTTCATAGCTCCATTATTAATATCATCCCTCATATTTACCTGTACACTGTTCTTAATATACAGACATGCCCCTCCCCCTTTTTTACCTTCTCTATCTCTGCGATAAAGGGAATACCCCTGAATGGTCGCCATCCAGTCATGAGAGCTGTCAAACCAAGTCTCTGTTATCCCCACACAATCTAAGTCCTCCTCAAACATCAGTAGCTCCAGCTCTCCCATCTTGTTAGCCAGGCTTCTGGCATTGGTATACAAGCCTCGTAATTTTGACCGGTTACATATATCATTTGATGTTTTTAGGCTGCTCTTGTGATTTTTCCCCATACCCACCCTGGGTTTAGGAGCTCCGAACACCCTACCGCTAATGCCCCCATTTCTGCACTCTGAATCTTGCTTTCCACTGGCTAATTCTACATCTGTACCCTCCCCCCCATCACCTAGTTTAAAAGCCCCTCTAACTTTGTGGCCATCCTCTCACCCATTACGGCTGCACCCTCCCCATTTAGGTGCAATCCGTCCCTACCAAAGAGCCGGTGGCCAACTGAGAAGTCGGCCCAGTTCTCCAGGAACCCGAAACCCTCCTTACTACACCAGCTCCTCAGCCACTTGTTAACTTCCCTAATTTCACGCTGCCTCTCTGGTGTGGCTCAAGGTACAGGTAGTATTTCTGAAAATACTACCTTGGAGGTCCTACTCCTCAACTTAGCGCCTAAGTCCCTGAAATTGTTTAGGACTCTCCATCTTCCTCTGCCTATGTCATTGGTACCCACGTGTACCATGACAGCTGGGTCTTCCCCAGCCCCACCCAGTAATCTGTCCACCCGATCCGCGATGTGCCGAACCCGAGCGCCTGGTAAACAACAGACTGTTCGGCGCCCACGGTCTTTGTGACAGATTGCCCTCTCTGTCCTTCTAATGATTGAGTCCCCTACTACCATCACCTGTCTTTCCTTTCCCTTTCTCCCGGCCTCACTGGAGGAGTTCTTCCCCTGGCAGCTAGGGGCGTCACTCTGCTCCAGCAATGCTGGTCCCTGACTGGTTTCCCCAACATCACGCAACGGGGTGCATCTATCGGGGTGCTCCAGCCCAGGACCAGCCTCCTTGCCTTGTCCCCTTCTACCCCTCCTAACTGTCACCCCTCTACTCTGCTCTGATGCCTGCACCTCCAATACTCCACCCACCTCTGTGCAGGCCCCTGCCTGCGCCTGACGGGTACGATCCCCGCTCTCCTTCGGTATGGACATTCGCCTCAGTGTTGCCAGCTGCCTCCCTAGATTCAGGACCTGAGCTTCCAGGGAAGCAACGTGCTTACATTTTGTGCATTTGTATTCGCCCTCAATCGCATGATCGAGGAACGCATACATACCCCAAGATGTACAATGAGTCGCATTGTACCTACTAATCTAATCTAATCTAATGGGGATTTAGTAATTAGTCTGTCCTGTGTGGCTGTTTCCTAACTCTACCTTCTCACCCTCTGGTACTCCGCTACACTCACTTGACACTCAGTCGCACAACACTCACAATCGCACAGCCTGGTCAGTCGCACAACACTCAGTCGCACAACACTCACAGTCGCACAACGCCCACAGCCGCCCAACACTCACAGTTGCACAAAACTCACAGTCACACAACACTCACAGTCGCACAGCCCGGTCAGCCACACAACACTCTCAGTCGCACAACACTCTCAGTCGCACAGTCCGGTCAGACGCACAGCCCGGTCAGGCGCACAACACTCTCAGTCGCACAACACTCTCAGTTGCACAGCCCAGTCAGACGCACAACCATCTCAGTCACACAACACTCTCAGTCACACAGCCTGGTCAGACGCACAGCCCGGTCACATGCACAACACTCTCAGTCACACAACACTCTCAGTCGCACAACACTCTCAGTCGCACAGCCTGGTCAGTCGCAGAGCCCCGTCAGTCGCACAACACTCACAGTCGCACAGCCCGGTCAGTCGCACAACACTCACAGTCACACAGCCCGGTCAGTCGCGCACAATACCCACAGTCGCACAGCCCGATCAGTCGCACAGCCTGATCAGTCGCAGTCGTAGAGCACAGTCGCACAACACTCACAATCGCACAGCCCTGTCAGTCGCAGAGCCCGGTTAGTCGCAGAGCCAGTCAGTAACAGAGCAGTCAGTCACAGAGTAGTCGGTCGAAGAGCAGTCAGTCACAGAGCACAGACAGTTGCCTACAGTTCCTAGATATTCCCTTCTGGTTCCCCCCCACCAGCTACCAAACAGCTGATCAGTCACCTACTCACGTGCTGCTGTTCCGGGTCACCAGCTCACTCCCAGTCCTTCAGCCCCCCTGGCCGTCCTCCGCCACTGCCGCCGTTCGGTGGTCCCCCGCACGTCTCCCGCCGCAGCTCCTAATCACTCACACACACTCACAGCGCTGCACATGCTGCCACACACACATGGCTTCTGGCTTCTGGTCCTTCTCTCAGCGCCTCCACCGCACGTCCGGCTCACAGGAATGTCCCGTTGCGTCAGCAGTGTCCCTTCAGTCACTGGCTTCTGTCCGAGTCTCCCGGAGTGGGACGCTGCTCAGCTGTTCAATGACGTACATGCACAGGAAGTGACGAGGGTAGGGAATTTTCACGGGGTAGGGTTTTTTAACTTTACACCGGGTTCCACACAGGAAGTGATGTCAGGAATGATCATAGAGTTGCCTTGAGGACAGGAAGTGGTCAGAAATGATCATAGAGTTGCCTGGAGGACAGGAAGTGATGTCAGGAATGACCAGAGAGATGCCTGGAGGACCAGAAAGTGCTGGGGAAAACCCGGACTGGATCGTAAAGGATATAGACAGTGCTGTAAATGTTATGGAAAACCTGGACAGAGCTGCAAGCAGCATGGACAGGGGCAGTGTTATCATCCGGAAAATGTGCCCCTTCAGCCTGGCCAAGTCATTGATCAGGGGAACTGTGTTATTGGGGTCCTCCAGGATGACTGTCCAGTTCTTGACTGCATTAGGCAACTGGAGGAGCAACAGGTGTCAGCGTCAGTGTGTTAAAATTCTCCTGCTGTGTGCAAGGATGGCGCCACCTCTGGTTGGCCTGCTGACTGGGGGAACCTTAGCTGAAAATGCGGGGTCTCTGGTTGATGGGGTGGCTGACCAAGGTGAAGGGCGGAGCATGGTTACGGTTGTGGGTGGGGGTCGGTAAAAAAGATTTAAATATTGTGGAAATAAGGGGAGGTATGGGTGACGGTACTAGAGGGGCAATAGTGTCAGATTCCAGGGCCCTGGGAGGGGCAGCTGAGGGCCCAAGTACAGGGGTGGTGCCTGTGAGTCGGTGAAGGAGGGTGGGCCAGAAATGGCTTGGGGGTCTTCTCCAGAGGTGGTCCCCCCTGTAGCTGGAGGGCCTTCCAGACTTCTGGGTCCTTCTCAGGAGGGTAGGCTTCTCTCTGCTCTGCAGGAGGGATGCACCTTTTGCAAATATTATTGGTGTGCCCGCCAGGACTGACCATTTATATGGTCAATTTGGCTCCCGGGTTTTTCAGAAACCCCCTGGTGGGGCAGGTGCGGGGGTTTGGTCTAAGGGCGTAGGGGGGCCAGAGAGGAGACGCAGGAACGTGGTACAGGTGAAGTTCCATAGCTCGGGTTCCAGCCCAAGCAGGGGGCACGTGATTGATTTAGTCCTGGTTTGGGGTTTAGGGTGGCAGACTTGTTTGCTGTCATCCACTCCCACAACTCGGCCGAATAGAATATCAGTTTTGTGTTCCCTGTAGCCATGGAGCTTTTCCAAACTAAGTATGAGCTGGTCAAGGGTCATGAGTCCTGGAAAAACTTCCATCTGATCGCCCTCTCCAGGCAGGAGGAGGTTAAGAATGTCATCATCCTTGTTAGGAACGATTCTCTGCCCCCTGAGGACATCATGACCTGGCTGGGGAGGTATGGTCAGCTCTTGGCCCCGCTCTGGAAGAACTTGGATGAGCGGGGGATTTGGAGTGTGGCTTGGTCGGCCCTTGTTAAGCTCCAAAGGAGGGGCCTGACGGTTGCGCACATCCTTGCTAGTGCCTTTTTTGGCAGGGACCGCATTCTTGCCTTTTTCCCGGGTCAGCCGAAGCTATGTTTTAAATGTGGCAGCCCGACGCACTTCAGTGCAGATTGTGCCGTACTTAGGTGCGTGCAGTGTGGCGGCTCGGGTCACCTGGCAGAAGAATGCGCACTGATCAGATGTAACCTCTATGGGGAAATGGGGCACCCCTTTAGTAGATGCCCCAGGGCTTTTACGGGTCACACCTCAGGGGCCAGTGAGGCTCAGGCAGAAGAGGGGTAGGTGAAGACAGGTCAGGGTGGAAGGGAGGAGGGGGATAGGGTACGAGAGGGTAGGTCTGGGGAAGGTACAGTGGGTACGGAAAGTATTCAGACCCCATTAAATTTTTCACTCTTTGTTATATTGCAGCCATTTGCTAAAATCATTTAGGTTCATTCTTCTTCCTCATGAATGTACACATAGCACCCCATACTGACAGAAAAACACAGAATTGTTGACATTGTTGCAGATTTATTAAAAAAGAAAAACTGAAATATCACATGGTCCTAAGTATTCAGACCCTTTGCTTAGTATTTAGTAGAAGCCCCCTTTTAATCTCTCCCCTTTGAGGAGTCTTTTTGGGAAAGATGCAACAAGTCTTTCACACCTGGATTTGGGGATCCTCTGCCATTCCTCCTTGCAGATCCTCTCCAGTTCTGTCAGGTTGGATGGTAAACGTTGGTGGACAGCCATTTTTAGGTCTCTCCAGAGATGCTCAATTGGGTTTAAGTCAGGGCTCTGGCTGGGCCATTCAAGAACAGTCACGGAGTTGTTGTGAAGCCACTCCTTCGTTATTTTAGCTGTGTGCTTAGGGTCATTGTCTTGTTGGAAGGTAAACCTTCGGCCCAGTCTGAGGTCCAGAGCACTCTGGAGAAGGTTTTTGTCCAGGATATCCCTGTACTTGGCCGCATTCATCTTTCCCTCGATTGCAACCAGTCGTCCTGTCCCTGCAGCTGAAAAACACCCCCACAGCATGATGCTGCCACCACCATGCTTCACTGTTGGGACTGTATTGGACAGGTGATGAGCAGTGCCTGGTTTTCTCCACACATACCGCTTAGAATTAAGGCCAAAAAGTTCTATTTTGGTCTCATCAGACCAGAGAATCTTATTGCTCACCATCTTGGAGTCCTTCAGGTGTTTTTTAGCAAACTCCATGCGGGCTTTCATGTGTCTTACACTGAGGAGAGGCTTCCGTCGGGCCACTCTGCCATAAAGCCCCGACTGGTGGAGGGCTGCAGTGATGGTTGTCTTTCTACAACTTTCTCCCATCTCCTGACTGCATCTCTGCAGCTCAGCCACAGTGATCTTTGGGTTCTTCTTTACCTCTCTCACCAAGGCTCTTCTCCCCCGATAGCTCAGTTTGGCCGGACGGCCAGCTCTAGGAAGGGTTCTGGTCGTCCCAAACGTCTTCCATTTGAGGATTATGGAGGCCACTGTGCTCTTAGGAACCTTAAGTGCAGCAGAAATCTTTTTGTAACCTTGGCCAGATCTGTGCCTTGCCACAATTCTGTCTCTGAGCTCTTCAGGCAGTTCCTTTGACCTCATGATTCTCATTTGCTCTGACATGCATTGTGATCTGGAAGGTCTTATATAGACAGGTGTGTGGCTTTCCTAATCAAGTCCAATCAGTATAATCAAACACAGCTGGACTCAAATGAAGGTGTAGAACCATCTCAAGGATGATCAGAAGAAATGGAAAGCACCTGAGTTAAATATATGAGTGTCACAGCAAAGGGTCTGAATACTTAGGACCATGTGATATTTCAGTTTTTCTTTTTTAATAAATCTGCAACACTGTCAACAATTCTGTGTTTTTCTGTCAGTATGGGGTGCTATGTGTACATTCATGAGGAAGAAGAATGAACCTAAATGATTTTAGCAAATGGCTGCAATATAACAAAGAGTGAAAAATTTAAGGGGGTCTGAATACTTTCCGTGCCCACTGTAGGTCTGGGGGGGGGGGTGAGTCTAGGTTGGTGGTGGTGGGGGGTGAGTGTTGTCCCTGGTGCGGTTTCCTAGGGGGAAGGACCCGCAGTAAGGAGGAAAACGGCCTCCCTGGTAAAGCGGGTGGAGAGGAGGAGGCAGGTGGCTGCCTCTGGAGGAGGGGATGATGTGGCAGGGGGGGTTGTGTGGGCTGCGGGTCGTGAGATCACAGCCTCCGGATCCCCTGACCCAGGGGGATGGAGTGCTGTTGTGGGGGGAAGGGTCCTGATGGCTCCAATCTTGGGGCGCATAAGCGCCTGAGGGGGAGTTTGCCTGGGATGGTCAGTGGTCCCTCCAGTGAGGAAAGTGCTGGGGAGGTCGGTGACGATAAAGGGGGGTGGGAGAAGCAGGGAAAGAGGAAGCATAAGTCTCCGAGGAGAGGTGAACCTCAGGTGCCTGATGGGCAGGTTGGGGGGGGGGTTCAAAGGTCCAGGGGGCATGGAGGTTTTGTCCCTCTCCAACATGTACAGGGTCCTCTCCTCATCAGAATCTGAAGGGGAAGAGGAGGTCTCTGGAGAATGGAAGCATTGAATATACAGTAGGAGGGAGCATCACTGCCTTAATCATTAAGGATGGCTGTGCCCACTCCAATCCGGCTTGCGACTATTAATGTCGCAAGCATTCAGTCTACAGTTGCTCGTTATATGGCCTTTGATTTTCTCAGCCATTTTATTTTTGCAAGAGACCTGGCTGGCATCAGTGGCAGAGATGCACCTGGCAAAGAGGGAGTGGAGATGTGGGCCCTCCCTCTGGTCCCTTGTGGCTGAGCCTTGTAGTAGAGTTGCGGTCCTTTTTAAGACTGTTTCGGTAGACTGCCGACGAGTGATTGAGGTGGAGGTTGGTGGATGTTTGGTGGTAGACGCTGTCATGAGGGGGTTATCCCTTCGCCTTATTAAATTTTTATGGTCCGCAGACCAAGTGGGCAAGGAATAGCCTTCCTATGGCGGTCAAGCCTTATCTTTTTTTCATCCCAGCAAGTGTTTTATGGCGGCGACTTCAACGTCGTTACTAGGCCTAAAGACAGTGCCAGAAGCCCGCTGGGGTATGATAGTATATTTTTGAATAGTATAGTTAGAGAAACTGGATTGGTGGATGTGCACGTTCGTCACTTCCCCAGTCTCACTGGTTTCACTTATGCCCGAGGTAATTGTAAGAGTAGATTAGATAGTTTTTTTTTGAAGGGGGACTATGTCTTTGCGGCCCGGAGATGCAGGTGGTAGAGTTTTCCGACCACTGTATGGTGTCTGTAGCCTTGAATGTGTTTGAGACTCCCCAGAAAGGGCATGGAATCTAGCATCTAAATGGGATGCTGCTTGAGGACTCTTATGTCAGGAAAGCCTATGAGGACTTCTTCTCAGAACAAGGGAGACCTCGGGCTCCATGGTCCGGTCCATATCAGGGATTTTGGGTGTCGTGAGGGACCACTTTTCCGTCATCCTGGGGCTGCAGCGTCTAGATGAGAAGGCCAGGAGGTTCTTAAACGAGACTCCTTTAGGGGGGGAGTTTGACTGAGGACATATCAGTGGCTGAGGTATAAAAGACCATTGACTCTTTGTCATCTAAAAAGTCACCAGGGCCAGATGGGCTCACGGCAGAGTTCAATCAGACCTTCAAGGGCCTATTGGCCCCTCATCTGGTGGAGATTTTCAATCAGTGTTTAGCAGAGGGCCTTTTATCTCTCTCAATGAGAAGGTCAGCCCTGATTCTTTTATCAAAGAGGAAGGACACATCTGTATTCGAGAATTGGCGCCCTATCGCCCTTCTTAACACAGATAGGAAGCTGTTGGCAAAGGTCCTTTTCTTGTGTCTATCAGCAGTAACTGGTGGGGTACTGTCTGCATCGCAGCACTGTGCAATTCCAGACTGCAGCACCTTTAGTGCAGTCCTTGGCGTCCGGGAGGATGTGGAGAGGTGAAGGGCTGATGGGTGTGGACGGTATTTCTGGGCACTGGATCAGGCCAAGGCTTTTGATCGAGTTAGCCACAAGTACCTCTGGCTTCTTCTGGAAAGGTATAGTCTGCCGGGGCGGGTGATCAATTGGCTTTGTGTGCTTTATTGAGGGTCTGAGAGCTTCCCTCTTGTCAATGGCTGGGTGGATCAGTCCTTTCTTGTTGGTGCTGGTATCAGACAGGGCTGTCCGTGAGCCCGCTTTTGTATGTCTTTGCGGTCGACCCTTTCGTTAGAAGGCTAGATTGCGGACGCCTGAGGGGGGTTCTGGTAGAGCATGGTGATGGCCGGGGCCCGGCGTTGAGGGAGATCGCCTATGCAGATGATGTCTCGGTTGTAGTCACAAGTGGGGAGGAGTCCTGTTTTGTGGAAACACAGATCGGGAATTACTCAGAGGCGTCCAGTTCACTCGTGAACTGGGGCAAGAGTGAAGGTTTCTGGATAGGTAAGGAGGGTGTGCAGTTTCCCTTCCCGGACGTTTTTCCCCGTGCCTCATTTGGAAATCAAAGTGTTAGGTATCATTTTTGGCCAGGGGGACTACCCCAAACGAAATTGAGAAAGCAGATTGTTGGGTGCCGCCCAGAAAGTGGCAGCCTGGAAAGGCTGGAAGCTGTCGTTGAGGGAAAGGGTTAGTCTGATTAAAACATGTTGCCAGCATCTCTCTATGCGCGGGTTTGTGGTCTGTTTTTCCTGCTGTTGTGGGGAAACAGACTGAACCTGATTAAGAGAGAGGTCATGTACTGACAGAGGCAGCTAGGGGGGTTGGACATAGTCCATCCGGTAGGACTGCAGTCACTTCCGGTGGGACTGCTCTATATAAAGTCCCTTGGTGGCGCAGGAAGCCGGACGTGGCTCCCTGGACGCACCGGACCTTGGACCATATACATTGATTCCCCATTGGCTGGTTTAATCTGATATATAGGTAGGTGCCATTCATTTCTACATGGCGGTACTTAGTGGGTATAGGAAGGTAGATCCGTACTTGGTTGGTTAATACTTTGCCTTTTATACTCCCTGCTTTATATCTACTCTGCTCCCTCCCTTACCCTGCATCCTTATGGGTATCATGATACTGCGTAATTCGCAGCTCTGTACCCCCACTGGGGTTATTGTCCTCATTGCGGCTTAGCCTTGTTAGCTGTGGGTATGTGTGTGTGTGGGGGGGATGGCGGGGGCACTGTGAAGACCGGCTAGTCCTTTCTGTCTCCCATCCACATTTGTATATACCCTATGTTCACCTATAACCAATGACTATACCAGATTCTTTCTTCTTCTTTTTTATACATTAACCTTTAGAGAGGCATTTCTTGCCTGCTTCCTCGGCCCATTTGTCCGGTTGACACCTCCAATAGGACATAGAACCAGTCCAGTGCCCACTAACTGGGCGTCCCGGTTAGATGATTGGCCACATCATGTGTCATTTCTCCTCTGGGATTGCATCCCTGGTTATTTTCCCACGCCATGGGATCCTGCTTCACCTAGCGTGCTTTGGAATTTATATGATTGGGTAAGCACTGTTTGATTTTTGTACATATGGAAAGTTATGGTGTCGTTTGCTATGTATAACGGTTGTATGTATATGATTGTATACATGATTGTCTTCCCTTCTTTTGTGAATTTCTTTATTCAGTGCTCAGTAACAGTGTTATGACCTGCTTACTTGGTCCCTGACAAAGCTAATACAAGAGCCTCACTGCTCAAGCAAAACGCGTAGGATTTACCAATTTACACTGTTCCTACCCACAAACATGAAACTGTACACCTTTGATGTTACGTGTACTTTTTCTTTTTATGTTTGTATACTATGCTTTTAACTTGTATTGTTGAAGAATTTAATAAAGTTCTAATTTTAGGATTTCTGCAAAGTTCTGGGATCTCGCATGGAGGTCGTTCCATGGAGGACTATATGTCCGAGCGAACCTTAAGAACAGGAACCTGGGGGACAGAGGTTGTCCCCGTCCTGAATGTGGAGGGGTGCTGGAGACCATGGACCACTTTTTGGTCCAGTGCCCTTTCAATGTAGAGGTTCAGAAAAGGGTGCTATCGGCTACCCTTGTCCTTAGCCCTTTCTGGGTGGTTGTATGGCGACTTCAGGGTGAGGAGGGGCTTTGCGTTGTCCATCTTTTATCTAGTTAGTAATAGTGTTTTGTATTACACGTGGCACGCTAGGTGTTTGCTGTCCACTAGGGGCAAAATCCTGCTTGTCGGTGTGGTGGTTGATGACATCTTTGGTGAGTTGGTGAAGGTGAGGAATCTTGAAAGGAGCAAGGTTGGGCCAGAAAGATGTGCCCGTTTATGGAATGGATTTCACTTCCAGCCGCCTTGAGGCCGGCCTTGTTCCTTGGTGGTGGGGGGTGTACTATCCTTTAACACTTGTGTTTTCTAATTCTTTTTTTTAGGGTAAGGCTGCAAAGATCTGGTAAGCCTGGATGCTCCGTCCTGCTAAGGGTAAGTTGTGATGCGGGTTGCAAGTGGTTAAGAATTGGTGGCTTGGGATAGGTTATGTTGCGTTTTGGGTTTGTTAAGGGTGGGTTTTCTTGGAGTATAATATAGAGACTGTTGAGGTAGTGACCCTTATGTAGGCCAAAATTTGAGGCCCAGTGTTTCTATGGGCATTATATGTTATTTTGGAGTGTTTTGCTTTTGATTATGTAATGGAGTTGTTATCCTTTCCTGTCTGTAAATTGTATTATGGTAGCAGTTTCTTTTTAATAAAATAATTACAGTCCAATACAGGGAAAGAAAGGATTTCCACAGACGCAGAGCCGGGGAGCGGAGCCACCATAGAAGAGATTCCCTCGAACTCTTACTCAACAGAATCAGATTGTTCTATGACAGTGGATCCTTGTTCCATTTGATCAGAATCTCCCTTTGCAAAGATCTGGTGTGAAACTGCGCAAACAGAACTGCCTCAAATGTGGATACCATCAGACCCAGTACTTGCATGCAAGTCCTGAGTGACGATCGATGGTTGGAAAACAGGAACCGAACAGCATCCCTTAGCTTCATAAGTTTTGTCTGAGGAAGAAAAATCCAGGTTGACGCTGAATCCAACATCAGACCCAAGTAGTCCAGCTTTGTGGATGGAGACAGTGCTGATTTCTGAAAATACAGTGTCCACCCAAATTCCTGCAGAGTTTGCACGGTAACGTCCAAGTCGGCTTCTAGAGCCAAGGAAGACTCTGCACACACAAGCAGATCATCCACGTAACCTAGTACTGCAATCCTCTTCTGCCATAACAAAGCCAACACTGAGGCCAAAACCTTTGTGAACGCTCGAGGAGCTGAAGCGAGACCAAAGGGTAACACCACAAATTGAAAGTGCTACTCGCCCACGGCAAAAACAAAGAAAACTGATGCCCGACACATATTGGAATATGAAGGTAAGCGTCGTTGAGATCGATAGAGGCCAGCAGATCTCCTTGATGCAGGAAGGCTACTACAGTGCGGATAGATTCCATCCGAAATTTCTGAACCCGCACAAAGTGGTTCAGAGCCTTGAGATCCAAGATTGGACGAACCTTGCCTTCCTTCCTAGGAACTGTAAACCGATTTGAATAAAAAAGTTGGAAACGCTCCGACTCTGGAATCAGCACAATCACTCCTTGTGCTAACAGGTCCTGCACTGCTCGGTAGAGGCCCTGTAGCCGCTCTGGAGACCGGTGTAAGTTGGAAGGAAAGAACCTTGTCGGAGACAGGGACTGAAACTCGGTCTTGTAACCAAACCGAATCAGTTTGTGGAACCATTTGTCCTGAATGAGCAAGGTCCACGGATCTGGAAAGAAACAAAGATGTCCCCCCACCTCAGATGCGGTTGAGGGCCCCTTCAGGCTGGGGAAGGCTCGTCTGCGGAATCAGAAGTGCCAGCTTTGGACTTACCATTCCAGGGTCTCTTGGAGCCTCCCGCAAATTTACGGGTGGATCTCAGGCCCTTTTCCTATGGCCAGAGGATCCCGAGACCTTGACGAGAACCTCTGCCCCTCTGAGCGGAAAGAAGGGACCCCACTTATGGCGAGGTTCCTTTCCCTTAGCAGCCTGCGGAAGTAAAGTACACTTACCTCCCGTTAGACCCTTAATGATCTCTTCCATAGAGGCACCAAACAGACGGTCACCTACAAAAGTCAGCACCTTTTTAGAAGCCTGGTCAGCTGACCAGTACTTCAACCAGATCATGCAGTGAAGGATCACCACTGTTACAGAAACCCTGCTGACCAGAGGAGCCGCATCCAGGCAGTGGCGGTTCTACATTAAATTGCTCCCCGGGCAAGACTCCCTCCCGGCGCCCCCCCCCCAAAAAAAATAACATGACAACATAACAATAAATGCAGAGTGCCACAGCATTGCCCCCAATAAATGCAGAGTGCCACAGCATTGCCCCCAATAAATGCAGAGTGTCACAGCAATGCCCCCAATAAATGCAGAGTGCCACAGCAATGCCCCCAATAAATGCAGAGTGCCCCAGCAATGCCCCCAATAATTGCAGAGCGCCACAGCATTGCCCCCAATAATTGCAGAGCGCCACAGCAATACCCCCAATAAATGCAGAGTGCCACAGCATTGCCCCCAATAAATGCAGAGCGCCACAGCATTGCCCCCAATAAATGCAGAGTGCCACAGCAATGCCCCCAATAAATGCAGAGTGCCGCAGCAATGCCCCCTTTCAATGTAGAGATGCCAGCGTGCCACCTTTCAATGCAGAGCGCCAGCGTTCCCCCCGCGAGACCCGTCCCTGCACTTACCTCACTTCTCTTCACTTCAGTCCCGGATTCCCCCGTCTCCTCAGTCCTCCCGCGGCGCCTCCTCCTCGGCCAATGGCGTGGGGTTTGCCTTTTGGCCAATCAGGAAGCGGGAGGACCCGCTCCCTGATTGGCCAGGAGGAGGATCAGTGTGACAATAGCGAATTTTCATTCGCTATTGTCACACAATGGGCGGGCTCGGGGGGGAGCAATGCTCTGCGCCTCGGCTCGGCTGCCACAGTGAAATTATTCAAAGTTCCTCGGGCGGCCGGTACCATTTGATTCACGGACCGGTACCGGTCCGCGGCCCGGGGGTTGGGGAACACTGTCATGCCGCCCCCCGGGTGGCTGCCCCGTTCGCCCATGCCTAAAACCGCCACTGCATCCAGGAATGCATTACAAATATACTGTAACCCTTGGATCAACTGATCCGCCAGGCCTGCCAGGTCAGAAGGATGTTGACTCCTCTCCAAATCCTGACGCATACTCTTAGCCCATTCCGTTAAGGTCTGGGATACCAAGGTGATAGCAAAAACCGGTCTTAAAATTAAACCTGCCACGGTGAAGAAGTAGCGGACCAGAGCCTCAGCTCTTTTGTCCACGGGGTCCTTAAAAGATGGGGAATCTTCCACCGGCAAAAGTGTGGCCTTATTTAGCCTGGAAATCTGAGAGTCCACCAACGGTTGGGCCGTTAGTTTCTTCAGAAGAGACTCCTCAAAGGGATATCCTCTAGCCAAACAGTTAGGTATACCAACCAAGTGTTTTCGGGGAACCCTACTTACTAGTGACAATCTCGTCAAAATAGGCAGGAAAGGGAAACACCTTGTTCACCTTGGAAGATTTGCGGGTGCCAAATTGCACCGGCTTCATCGACTTAGCAGCAGCTGAGTCCTCCAACGTTTTCCGCACAGACACAAGCAGGGCCTCCACCAGCGCTTTTTCATTCACGGCTGCAGAGGACTATTAGAGCACATAGCGTGCGTGGACGTAGACCCAGTTGGCTGACTCTCATCCACAGCGTGCCAAATCCACCTCAGAGTGACATCTGAGGACGCAGAGGACACAGGTAAAGGCGGGGGGTGCTTCTTCCCAGATCTCCTTTACAGGGCCATAACCACTTTGGCTACTAGCGACTGCAGGGCTGCCGTCATGGCCGCCAGGGCAGACAGACCCAGAGGGTCCCGTAGCTTCTAGGAGTGGACAGGGTGGTGAAACATGCTCCAAAGGCTTCATGACTATAAAGGGTTAAATGGAAACGCTGCTCAGCAGAAAAAAAAATAAAAACATTTCGGAAAAAAAGGGAAGCCCCTTCCCCCTGTGCAACGCTGGGGGAACCACAAGAATCGGCACACCTGCGGCGCTGTATATAGCAGAGGAAGGACACATGCCCCCAGAGACTCGCCACCTGAGATGGAGAACTCCAAACACGGTCTGCCATAATGCAGGAAGAGGAAACACTGACCTGACACTAGAGGCCCCTACAGCCTCAGCACTGCATCAGACTACAGTCTGGCATTTTTTTTTCCAATTTAAATGGATTTTTTTTTTACTTTTTCTTTATTATTTTTGTTCCTATGTGAACTACAATCAACAGCCGGACCTTGGTGACACACTGGACATTCTAGATCCTTATGGTCTTCCCAGTCTGGCCTGTGAGCGCAACCCAACTATTAGCTCCGTACTAGGTTGGCCGTGACATAGCGAGTGAAACACCCAGTGTAGTCGCATAGCCCTAGTCACAACAACAGTTACGACCAAAGTCGCAGCGTACCTCAGGTCGCAGCATCCCCATTCCAAGATGGTGCAGTGGACTGCTGGGAGTGGCACCCACCTGGTGACTGTGGTATGGTGAGTAGTGTCCCTCCTTTCCTGCAGAATTTCTGGGGTGGTCGCGGGCCTCCCCCGGGGATGGTAGGCCCCTTCTGTGTCCTTCTTCCCCCTTATGTTTCCCCCTTCTCCTTTGCGGGGTTCCTCCTTAAGATTGTGCCCTCATCTGTCCCCATTTAAACTGGAAAAAAATGCCAGGACTGCAGATCCCAGCAGAGAGCCAGGTCCTTACTCCTGACTAAGCAGAAAAAACAGGTGTCCTACAGCAGGAAATGATGGTATACCCTCTGGGACTGCGCCAGGGGTGTAACCAAAAAGCATAAGCCCAATGGTCTGAAGACTTGTCTGTCAGTGACCGAAAGAGAAAAGTGGATTTTTGTAAAAACCTACCGTAAAATCATTTTCTCTTGAGTCCATTGACAGATTCCATTGGGTTATGCTGCACACTGCAATTCACCACGCCCATGGGGGCTGTCCCTATAGGCATAACCCCACACACCCTGCTCCAGCAAACCAGTTTTGTTGCAAGCAGTGAAAAGAAGACACAAACCATCCTCATATCACAGGGGCGGGTGCTGCATCTGTCAATGGACTCAAGAGAAAAGGATTTTACGGTAAGTTCTTACAAAAATCCAATGTTCTCTATTGTTCATTGACAGACGCAGCTCTTATGCTTCTTATACCATTGGGCGTCCCAAAGCAGTGTAGGCATGAGGGGTGGGGAGAACGCAACCAAATAGTAAACGTAAACTCCAAAGGCTAAACTTAGCCAACTGGGTAACATGAAGCTCAACCAGGAACAGGAGCTCACCCATGAAAGAAAAAACCCCTAAAGAGAAATAAACAATTCTCTTATGAAACAGCAGCCTGCAAAACCTTGCGGCCAAAGGAAGCATCCGAAGATGCCAACAAATCTACCTTGTAGAATTTTGTAAAAGTGGGCACAGATGACCAAGTCGCTGCTTTACAAACTTGCACTACTGAGGCCTGATGGCGAAAAGCCCAAGAGGCACTCTGCGCTTTAGTAGAATGAGCCTTCACAGGGAGAGGAGGAACCTGACCATTCAGTGAATAAGACTGAAAAACCGTCTGCCTGATCCATCTGGATATGGTTGCAGCGGATGCAGCCAAACCTTTTTCGAGGTCCTTCGGTAAGAGTCGGATTTCCTAAAAGACTCCGTTACCGTCAGATAAACCCTTATTGAACAAACCACACCCAGAGAGTGCAAGGCAATTTCCTTGCGATGCTTAGGCTTAGGACATAGGGAAGGCAACACAATGTCTTCATTGTGATGAAAATCCAACACCACCTTAGGAAGAAAAGACGGATTAGGTCAGAGTACCACTTTATATCTGTGAAGAACAGACAAAACTAGATTGAGATCCCACAGAGGCAATGGAGATCTCCTTCAGAGGAGCCAGATGACACACCCTCTGAATAAAAGTGTGAATCAAGCTATTAGTAGCCAAGGGACGTTGGAGGTAAATAGCCAAGGCCGACACTTGGCCCTTGATAGTGCCCAAAGCCAACCGCTGCTCAACCCCTTTTTGTAATAAGGCCAAAACCCTAGCTATAGAAAACAAGCGAGGGTGCAGCTTCACACCATGAAATGTACGATTTCCATGTACGACCATAGATCTTCCTGGACTTCGACTTCCTGGCCTTCAAAAGTGAAGGAATCACCGAGTCAGAAAGACCTCTATCCCTCAACACCTTGCTTTTAACAGCCAAGCCATTAAAGCCAGCGACCGTAAAGCAGGATGGAAGATCAGTCCCTGGGACAGCAGATCCTCCCGCAGAGTAAAGCCCCGTACACACGTACTGATTGTCGGCCGAACGATCGGCCGTCTTTTGTCCAGGGCTGTCCTGTCTGTTGAAAACTGCAAAAGACTGCACATGAATTTTGTCTGCCAACAACAGCCGACTGCAGAAGTGATGTCCTGTGATGGTTAACTTTCCTTGTCTTTTTTCTTTTCGGAGCATGCCCAGTCTTGCTAATCTGCTGTCTGTCGGCCAAAATCTGTACTGACTGGCGAACAATCGGCCGTTCTGTTGTTGGCCAACAAAAATTTTAATGCCTGCACGACAGATTCTGTTCGGCCCGAAAATGCACTGTTGGCTGTCGGAAGCATCATACTAACAAGCCTACAATCGGCCGATCGGTCGTCGGCCGAATATTTACGGCCGACAATCGGTACGTGTGTACGGGGCTTAAGTCTCCACAGAGCATCGACGACCATTTTTACTAGGTCTGCGTACCAAGACCGACGAGGCCAGTCTGGGGCCACCAGAATGACTGGAATTCCTTCTACCGCCACCCTGCGGAGAAACCTCAGAGTTTGATTGGAGGGAAGGCATAAATCAGCTGATACTGGCTCCAAGGAGCCACCAAAGGCGTCTGTGGCGTCGGCCAGAAATTCCCAAGACCTGGCCACAAACCTCTGAACTTTTTTGTTGAGGAGAGACGCAAACAGATCTTACTCTGGAGTTTCCCACTGGACACATAGGAGATGAAACAGCTCCAAATGAAGGGACCATTCCCCTTCATCCAGCACCTGACGGCTCAGGAAATCCACCTGCCAATTCTCCACACCTGGAATGTGGACTGCGGAGAGAGCAGGAACATTGTCTTCCGCCCATACCAGAATCTTGGCCACCTCCGCGGCCGCCAGGACACTCTTGGTGCCAGCCTGATGATTGATGTAATCCACAGCCGTGGCATTGTCCGATTGTATCCGAACTGGAGAACCGCATAGCCGATTCGTCCAGTGAAACAGGCAAAGCTTGATTGCTCTGTCCTCCAGAATATTGATCGGTAAGGAAGACTCCTCTGTCCACCAAGTCCCCTGGGTACAGAGCTTCCACAGCCTGTCGTCTGTGGTGACCACCGTCCAAAACAGTGGCAGGAAGGACCTGCTCTGACACAAAGCTGGCGACTGGATCCACCAGGATAGAGCAGACCCCGTGAGGTGGCTCTGTTGTAGAAATGAATGGGGTTTGGAGATAGAAATTCTCTAGGTGTGCTGAAGACTTCACTGCGTTGAAAAGAACACTTGATGATATTAATATGCGCCAAGCGCCATTAATCTCTTGTACCGAAATGTACATGTACAGCTCTTTTGTATAAAGTTATCCTAGCACGCTCAGCGACAAAGAAACAAACAGGCGCACGTTGTGTCAAATCAATGCCAACTGAAGATTCTCTGCCTTTAGAGCAGATCCCTAGTTTATTTTATAGTCAGAGAACAAAAGGGGTTTACAGGGGTGGTGGTGTCAACACAACCAATCACAGACATGTATACATTCAAAGTATCAATAGAAATGGGAGTGTATGTTCATGCACGAGTGGAGCCGCGTACCTGAGCTTCCCGCCGTTGGATGCACGAGTGACCATGCACTATTACTACAACTGAAACCCACGTGTAGGAAAAATGCCCACCAAACACTATGCAATTGAACTAGCGTGTATCTCATGAACACTGCCCCGCTAACACCTGTGCATGCACTCCCATTATAACCTGTTTAGAGGGAATCCTATATAATATTTTTCATAAAAACCATATTTGATAGTGATCATGCTAATGTTCCAGTGAATGAGACTTAATCTGCAAAAGACCATACAGTATTTCAATCATATGGATCAAGCATGACAGAAAGCTGCCAGCCATTAATCCTTGCAAAAAGGCAGATATTATCAAAACAGTCAGTAAATACCAAGGCCCCCGCTGACTGATATACAGTACATTTGTGCTGTGGAGTTCTACTTGCACTGCCATAGATCCGGACAGGCACCGCCGAAAGGGATGATCAGGCTACAAGTAGCGTGCAGTCTTCATTTACATAGTTACATAGTAGGTGAGGTTGAATAAAGACAATAGTCCATCCAGTTCAACCTGTGTAGGTGTGTGTGGCCGTAATCATCTCACATACCCCTGAATGTTCTGATCCTTGAGATGTATGTCTAAGAGTCTTTTGAAAGCCGCCATACTTCCCACAGAAACCACCTCTTGTGGTAGAGAATTCCACAATCTTTGTCAGGGATACAGCCGTACTGGCATTTCTGCCAGTACAAGTCATGGACGCTCCTGGCTCAATCGACACAGCCCTCTGCTGGCCCGTCAGGGAAATGACCGTAGGAGAACTGGCAACATTGCCAGAAATAGCAATGGTCGTTCCAGCCTCAATTGACACTGCCAATCTGCTGGCCTATAAAAGGTGGCCATAGGAGCAGACTCATTGCTGGATTATCTCTCAGCTTCCTGTGATCTTGTGCTTCCTGTTTCCTGTTTGGACTTCCTGTTGTGACCCGGCTTGTTTCTGAACCATCTGATCTCCTCCTGGTGTTTGACCCTCGGCTTGCCTCTCGGACTTTGCTCTTGCTACTACCTGCCTGTTTTCCCAGTGTATGACCCCGGCTTGCCTAAGGACTCTGTTTCTGCCTGCTCACCTGTGTATGACCCCGGCTCGTCCCTGCTCTGCTACTTACCTTGCTCTTGGACTGATCACCGGTGTTTGACCCTCGGCCTGGCTTTTACTACTCTTCTAGTTGCCTGCCTTACCCAGAGTTCCTGAAATCATCTGGTGTTCACCACAGGCGACCTGTGCTACTTGGGACGCTTCACCTCCTGTACCACTTCCAGGGGTGACTCGCACTGAGCTGCAAGGGAAGCCCTCTCTGCACTTAGGCCTCCATCCAGATTGTGACAGTATAATCCAGCCATGTCTGAGGCCGACAGAGGTGCTTCCCCGCTCGAGTCGCTATGTCAACAAGTCGCCACCCTGACCCAAGCAGTCCAGAGGCTTCAAGATGGCTACTTCCAGTTAGAAGGACATCTGCAGCATTTAACAACTTCTCCTTCTCCTGCTGATCCCAGCCAGCTCTCTGCCAGCTCCGCTTCTGCCTCCTCACAACAAGAGCACCCCAGTTCTCCACATTTTGCAATGGCACCTCCACCAGAGCCACGGGTGCCAACACCTGAACGTTTTCGCGGAGAACGAAAGAAATTCAGGTCCTTTAAAAATGCCTGCCTATTGTACTTGGCCCTCCAGCCTAGGACCTTTTCCTCCGAAACTGTGAAAGTGGGGTTCATAATCTCCCTACTATCTGAGGAACCCCAAACTTGGGCCCATAACCTTCTGGAACAAAAGAGTCCCACTCTGAATTCGGTGAACTCCTTCTTTGAGGCTATGGCTCAGCTTTATGAGGACCCCCAGCGTGCCGCTACTGCCGAATCAGGCTTGCATGCTTTACAACAGGGGAAACGACCAGCAGAGGACTATACTCTTGACTTTCGCAGGTGGGCCGCAGATACTGATTGGAATGAGGCGGCTCTCAAATATCAATACTGCCATGGACTGTCTGAAATCCTCAAGGATGAACTGGCTCGTGTCGATACCCCTGCTTCTCTCGAGGGTCTTATTCAACTAGCCATTCAATTGGACAGAAGTCTGAGAGAACGACGTTCTGAACGTTACCAAGGCTCCCGACCCACCTGGGTATTGCCTAAGGTTCCATCAGCTCCTGCACCTCCTACTGGGTCACCTGCTACCTTGAGCACGGATGGGGAACCCATGCAGATCGGCTTGATTCGCTCCTCCTTGACTCTTGAGGAAAGACAACGCCGCCGACAGGCCAACCTCTGCCTCTACTGCGGGGGGACCGGCCATTTCCTGCGCAACTGCCCTGTAAGACCCAGTAAGTCTTACCTACGAAGCTCTCCGAACTGTCAAGTCTCTGAGCATTCCTCCTCTCACCTTGTTCTCCCTGTCTCCCTACAGGTGGCAGAAGGGAAGGTTCGGCTCCTGGCGATCATTGATTCCGGGGCGTGCAGCTGTTTCATGGACTTTGCTTTGGCTAAGAAACTGGGTATCTCTTTGCAGCCGAGGGAACAAAGACTTGAGGTCCACTTAGCCGATGGTTCCCTTCCCAGCTCCGGTCCAGTTACCCGGGAGACCTGTCCTGTTCTAACTACATCGGACTCTGGCCATCAAGAGTTTGTTCGTTTCGATGTAATATCTTCACCCATGTTCCCCATCATCCTAGGACTCCCTTGGCTGCAGGCCCACAACCCTCAGATTAATTGGGTCAAGAAGGAGATCCTCTTCACTTCTGAGTACTGCCAGAATCACTGCCTCCCTCCCGGGCCTCATAGTTCTTCTACCTGCTTGGCGGTTCAACCAGTACCCGACACCCTTTCCAGCATCCCTGCAGCCTATCGGGAGTTCATGGACGTTTTTGATAAAAAGAAAGCCGAGGTCCTTCCCCCTCACCGCTCCTACGATTGTCCCATTGAATTACTCCCTGGAGCTGAGATCCCGTTTGGGAGGATATTCCCTTTATCCGAGAACGAACTTGAAGTCCTCAGAGTCTACATCAATGAGAACTTGGAGAAGGGGTTCATCCATCCCTCCTCTTCTCCTGCTGGGGCTGGCATATTTTTCGTGGAGAAAAAAGATGGCTCTTTAAGACCCTGTGTGGACTACCGAGAACTCAACAAGATTACCGTTAAGAACCGGTACCCTCTTCCCCTTATTCCTGAACTTGTTCAGCGCTTCCGGTGTGCCCGAATTTTCACAAAACTTGATCTCCGAGGAGCCTATAACTTAGTCCGTATCCGAGAAGGGGATGAGTGGAAGACAGCGTTCAGAACACGATTTGGCCACTTCGAGTACTTGGTCATGCCTTTTGGGCTGTGCAACGCTCCAGCGACTTTTCAACATCTCGTGAACGACATCTTCCGAGAATTCCTGGACAACTTTCTGATAGTTTATCTAGATGACATCCTCATCTTTTCTGCCACCCTTGAGCTCCATCGGGCTCATGTTAAAAGAGTGCTTGCTACCCTGAGGAAGTATGGACTCTATGTAAAGGCAGAAAAGTGCGACTTTGAGAAGGATTCCATTCAGTTTTTAGTACTGATTATCTCCACCAATGGAATCTCCATGGATCCTCAGAAAGTAAAATCTATTTTAGATTGGCCAGCCCCTTCCGACAAAAAAGGTGTCCAACGGTTTGTAGGCTTTGCAAATTTTTACAGAAGGTTCATGAAAGGTTTCTCCACGATCATCTCACCCATCACCCAGCTGACCCGCCAGCAGGTTCGCTTCCGCTGGTCACCGGAGGCCCAAGCAGCATTTGACGAACTAAGAAGACTATTTATCTCAGCACCTATCCTTCAGCACCCGGATCCGGCTCTGCCCTATATATTAGAAGTTGACGCTTCATAAATTGCTACTGGGGCAATCCTGTCCCAATGTCAAGGCCCGAAGGCGCTTCTTCACCCCGTGGCTTTTTCCTCCCGGAAAATGACTCCTCCAGAGAGGAACTACGATGTAGGTGATCGTGAACTTTTGGCTATAAAATGTGCCTTAGAGGAGTGGAGATATCTGCTGGAAGGGGCCGCCCATCCCATCATGATTTTCACTGACCACAGGAACTTAGAATACCTAAGAACAGCTAAACGTCTAAGACCTCGACAAGCCCGGTGGGCTCTGTTCTTTTCAAGGTTCAACTTCCACATCACCTACAGGCCCGGGTCTAAGAATGGAAAAGCAGATGCTCTTTCTCGAATGTTTCCTGACAACCCAGAGATGGTTGAACCCAATACCATTCTCTCTGCTCAAAATTTTTTTTTGCTTATCCAGCCTGACCTGAAGACTGCGATTAAGAAGGCCTCTGCTCAGAGTACAGAATCAGTAACTCCCCCCTTAAGCAGACGAGATGGATTCTTGTGGCATCAAGACAAAATTTTTGTTCCCCCTCAAGTAAGACTTCAGGTCTTAAAAAGCTTTCATGACCACAAGCTTGCCGGTCACTTCGGGGTACGGAAGACCCTCGAACTGGTCCAACGCCTCTTCTGGTGGCCCAGCCTGAATCAGGACTGCAAGGCTTATGTTGGTTCCTGTGTCACTTGCCAACGTAGCAAGGGGTCCAAAACCAAGTCTTGGGGCCTACTGAGACCTCTACCCATTCCTGAACAACCCTGGAAGAAGCTCTCTATGGACTTCATCGTGGATCTCCCACCCTCAGAAGGGTTCACCACTATTCTGGTGGTAGTTGACCGTCTTTCAAAGATGGCCCACTTTTTTACCCATGATCGGTACACCCTCTGCTCTAGATACTGCCAACGTGTTCATTAGAGAGATACTTAGGTTACACGGGCTTCCGGACAATATCGTATCAGACAGAGGTGTACAATTCACCTCTAGATTCTGGAGGGAGCTATGTAAATCCTTATCCATTGAAATAAGTCTGTCATCGGCTTACCATCCACAGAGTAATGGGCAAACCGAAAGAACAAACCAAACTTTGGAGCAATATCTACGATGTTTTTGCACAGGTTCTCAGGATAATTGGGTTTCTCTCCTTCCTTGCGCAGAATTTGCATACAATTCTCTACACTCAGCAACCAATCAAACCCCATTCTGGGCAAATTACGGGTTCCATCCCTCTTTCTTGCCTAACGTCATTCCTGAAACATCAGTCCCTGCAGTCCAGGATCGAGTAAGTTGCATCCAGGCCAACTACCAGTTACTGCAGGATTCCATACTCAAGGCCCAAAAGGACTATAAAAGATTCTATGATCTGAAGAGGAAAGGAAATCCTGATTACAAGATTGGAGATAAGGTATGGCTTTCTTCTATGAATTTGAAACTGTCTTGTCCTTCTAGGAAACTTGGGCCCAGATTTATCGGCCCTTTTGAAATCAAGAGGGTGATTAATCCAGTGGCTTTTGAACTGGCTCTGCCCAGTTCCTACAAGATCCACCCAGTGTTCCATACCTCTCTACTTAAACCAGTTGTACAGAGCACGTTCCCTGGAAGAGAGGAGCTACCTCCACCGCCGGTTTCAGTGGAAGGTGAAACTGAGTTTGAGGTTGAGTCCATCTTGGATTGCAGGAAAAGGGGTAGACAGACTCAGTACTTAATTAAGTGGAAGGGGTATCCCCCTGAAGATAATTCATGGGAACCCATGAGCAATATCCATGCCCCAAGGCTTATCCGAGAATTCCATAGAAGGTTTCCTGAAAGTCGGGCCCGTCTGGGCATCCGGAGGCTGCCCCTTGGGGGGGGGGGCACTGTCAGGGATACAGCCGTACTGGCATTTCTGCCAGTACAAGTCATGGATGCTCCTGGCTCAATCGACACAGCCCTCTGCTGGCCCGTCAGGGAAATGACCGTAGGAGAACTGGCAACATTGCCAGAAATAGCAATGGTCGTTCCAGCCTCAATTGACACTGCCCTCTGCTGGCCTATAAAAGGTGGCCATAGGAGCAGACTCATTGCTGGATTATCTCTCAGCTTCCTGTGATCTTGTGCTTCCTGTTTGGACTTCCTGTTGTGACCCGGCTTGTTTCTGAACCATCTGATCTCCTCCTGGTGTTTGACCCTCGGCTTGCCTCTCGGACTTTGCTCTTGCTACTACCTGCCTGTTTTCCCAGTGTATGACCCCGGCTTGCCTAAGGACTCTGTTTCTGCCTGCTCACCTGTGTATGACCCCGGCTCGTCCCTGCTCTGCTACTTACCTTGCTCTTGGACTGATCACCGGTGTTTGACCCTCGGCCTGGCTTTTACTACTCTTCTAGTTGCCTGCCTTACCCAGAGTTCCTGAAATCATCTGGTGTTCACCACAGGCGACCTGTGCTACTTGGGACGCTTCACCTCCTGTACCACTTCCAGGGGTGACTCGCACTGAGCTGCAAGGGAAGCCCTCTCTGCACTTAGGCCTCCATCCAGATTGTGACAGTATAATCCAGCCATGTCTGAGGCCGACAGAGGTGCTTCCCCGCTCGAGTCGCTATGTCAACAAGTCGCCACCCTGACCCAAGCAGTCCAGAGGCTTCAAGATGGCTACTTCCAGTTAGAAGGACATCTGCAGCATTTAACAACTTCTCCTTCTCCTGCTGATCCCAGCCAGCTCTCTGCCAGCTCCGCTTCTGCCTCCTCACAACAAGAGCACCCCAGTTCTCCACATTTTGCAATGGCACCTCCACCAGAGCCACGGGTGCCAACACCTGAACGTTTTCGCGGAGAACGAAAGAAATTCAGGTCCTTTAAAAATGCCTAGTAATAAAGAAATATGACCAGCGCTACGGACTAGGTGTTTGGGAGAGAAATATATTAGATAGAGGTGTAAGCTGCCCCAATCAGACCTTGGGTGTAAGGTGCAAGTGTTATAGAAGAAGTGTGAAGATTGGTGGTGGCGCTACCTCTGTATGTTGATGTATGGAGATGTTCCTTTTCGAGATGAACGAGCAGTCAGAGTAGTCAGCGGCGGGTGCCCTGAGTGCTCACATGAAAGGAAAAATACCCCATGGTGAATAATAGTAACATACAGTTGTAAATAAGCGGCGTAGTAGACTCACTCGTACAGTAGATCAGGGTCAGAATAGTCGTGTTCGCCGGGAGGCTTCCGCGTTCCACGGCCGACAACCGGAAGTGACGTTTGACGTCGGAGACTCCGCCCTACGCGTTTCGTCACAATGACGTCAACTGGAGCGGCGTCAACATAGCGTACTCCCGGAATATTTATAGCCGCCCGTATCCAGGTAACGGAGGGGACGGAACAAACACCGCCATATTGCTACTCCCTCTCCGGAAGCCATATTACTCAGCCACTAGCTTCATTATGGATGTGCAGGGGAACGGCCATACTTCATCATATCTGATCTCATTAATTTGTCCGAGTGTGCTACGAGCCTTTAGCTTACTAAAAACATAACTTTATTGTGATCATATAAAACATGCTAAAAAAGCCCGGAATATAAAAAGTGAAGAATAGATAAAAGAATATACATAAAAAAGAGGGCCATATCTACGTATATATCATACAAAGAATAAAAATATATATAAGTGTGAAGAAAAATTGTGAGATATATATACATAAATATATATAAAAACTAAAAAATACAAAATATAAAATATAAGAGAGTGTGTATACAGAAATCCTCGAACTATACAGGACAGGTCTTATGCAGTCTATGTAAACACGCAAGGGGCATCAAAAGTGGGGATGGTTCAGTGCGGATAAAAACTATATATTTTTGTGATACCTGTGCATAGGATACAGGACATGGAAAAGTATGTGCATATATATGTGTCAATGTTACTAGGTGAGGAGGAGAAACAAAAGAGGGTGGTACACACCAATGTGTCAGCGATCAATGATGCTGGATGAGAAGGTCAGGTGCCATGAAAAAAGGAAAAAAACAAAAAACACAAAACACAAAAAACAAAAAAAGGACGGAAAGTCCACATGTATATCCAAAGATGGATACTGATGTGAAAGAAAATTGTAATAGATACATGAAAAAGAATACGTACAGTGCGGAGCAAGAAAATTTTTTTAAAAAATATAAACTTATTTTGATGAGACTGATAAGCTAAAAGAAGTAAAAAATGTATATAGTATAAAATTAAATATAAAAAGGTAATTCATACAACTGTATCAAGGAGGGCATGGGAGGAAAAACAGAAATGTATTTGAAAAAAATTCAAAAAAAATATATATTCAAAAAAATATATATTCAAAAAAATATTCAAAAAAATGCTATATTCAAAAGAATATGAGGATGGAGCACTAAATTTTTATATTTAATTTTATACTATATACATTTTTTACTTCTTTTAGCTTATCAGTCTCATCAAAATAAGTTTATATTTTTTAAAAAAATTTTCTTGCTCCGCACTGTACGTATTCTTTTTCATGTATCTATTACAATTTTCTTTCACATCAGTATCCATCTTTGGATATACATGTGGACTTTCCGTCCTTTTTTTGTTTTTTGTGTTTTGTGTTTTTTGTTTTTTTCCTTTTTTCATGGCACCTGACCTTCTCATCCAGCATCATTGATCGCTGACACATTGGTGTGTACCACCCTCTTTTGTTTCTCCTCCTCACCTAGTAACATTGACACATATATATGCACATACTTTTCCATGTCCTGTATCCTATGCACAGGTATCACAAAAATATATAGTTTTTATCCGCACTGAACCATCCCCACTTTTGATGCCCCTTGCGTGTTTACATAGACTGCATAAGACCTGTCCTGTATAGTTCGAGGATTTCTGTATACACACTCTCTTATATTTTATATTTTGTATTTTTTAGTTTTTATATATATTTATGTATATATATCTCACAATTTTTCTTCACACTTATATATATTTTTATTCTTTGTATGATATATACGTAGATATGGCCCTCTTTTTTATGTATATTCTTTTATCTATTCTTCACTTTTTATATTCCGGGCTTTTTTAGCATGTTTTATATGATCACAATAAAGTTATGTTTTTAGTAAGCTAAAGGCTCGTAGCACACTCGGACAAATTAATGAGATCAGATATGATGAAGTATGGCCGTTCCCCTGCACATCCATAATGAAGCTAGTGGCTGAGTAATATGGCTTCCGGAGAGGGAGTAGCAATATGGCGGTGTTTGTTCCGTCCCCTCCGTTACCTGGATACGGGCGGCTATAAATATTCCGGGAGTACGCTATGTTGACGCCGCTCCAGTTGACGTCATTGTGACGAAACGCGTAGGGCGGAGTCTCCGACGTCAAACGTCACTTCCGGTTGTCGGCCGTGGAACGCGGAAGCCTCCCGGCGAACACGACTATTCTGACCCTGATCTACTGTACGAGTGAGTCTACTACGCCGCTTATTTACAACTGTATGTTACTATTATTCACCATGGGGTATTTTTCCTTTCATGTGAGCACTCAGGGCACCCGCCGCTGACTACTCTGACTGCTCGTTCATCTCGAAAAGGAACATCTCCATACATCAACATACAGAGGTAGCGCCACCACCAATCTTCACACTTCTTCTATAACACTTTAAAAATGCCTGCCTATTGTACTTGGCCCTCCAGCCTAGGACCTTTTCCTCCGAAACTGTGAAAGTGGGGTTCATAATCTCCCTACTATCTGAGGAACCCCAAACTTGGGCCCATAACCTTCTGGAACAAAAGAGTCCCACTCTGAATTCGGTGAACTCCTTCTTTGAGGCTATGGCTCAGCTTTATGAGGACCCCCAGCGTGCCGCTACTGCCGAATCAGGCTTGCATGCTTTACAACAGGGGAAACGACCAGCAGAGGACTATACTCTTGACTTTCGCAGGTGGGCCGCAGATACTGATTGGAATGAGGTGGCTCTCAAATATCAATACTGCCATGGACTGTCTGAAATCCTCAAGGATGAACTGGCTCGTGTCGATACCCCTGCTTCTCTCGAGGGTCTTATTCAACTAGCCATTCAATTGGACAGACGTCTGAGAGAACGACGTTCTGAACGTTACCAAGGCTCCCGACCCACCTGGGTATTGCCTAAGGTTCCATCAGCTCCTGCACCTCCTACTGGGTCACCTGCTACCTTGAGCACGGATGGGGAACCCATGCAGATCGGCTTGATTCGCTCCTCCTTGACTCCTGAGGAAAGACAACGCCGCCGACAGGCCAACCTCTGCCTCTACTGTGGGGGGACCGGCAATTTCCTGCGCAACTGCCCTGTAAGACCCAGTAAGTCTTACCTACGGAGTTCCTGAAATCATCTGGTGTTCACCACAGTCGACCTGTGCTACTTGGGACGCTTCACCTCCTGTACCACTTCCAGGGGTGACTCGCACTGAGCTGCAAGGGAAGCCCTCTCTGCACTTCAGCCTCCATCCAGATTGTGACAATCTTATAGCCCTAACAGTAAAGAACCCCCCACGTTGCCTGAGGTTAAAACGCTTCTCCTCTAATCGCATTGTATGCCCTCGAGTCCTCATGCAATCCCTTCGACTGAATAGCTGTTTTTCTATGCCGAGATCACCATTGAGATATTTATAAATTGCTATCATGTCCCCTCTCAGGCGTCTCTTCTTCAGGGAGAATAAATCAAGCGATTGCCAACGCTCTTCATAATTAAGGTCCTCCAATCCCCTAATTAGTTTAGTTGCCCTTCTCTGGACCCTCTCCAGCTCCAACACATCCCTCCTGAGGACTGGCGACCAGAACTGGACAGAATACTCCAGATGTGGTCGGACCAGAGTTTTATAAAGTGGAAGGATTATAGTCTTATCTCTGGAATACATCCCTTTCTTTATGCATGCTAATATTCTGCTGGCTTTGGCAGCTGCAGCTTGACATTGCATGCTATTGCCTAGTCTATCATCTACCAAAACTCTCACATTTTTCTCCATTTTTGATTCCCCCAAGGCATCCCCCCCCCCCAACGTGTATTGTGATTTTATGTTTTTAGTCCCCAAGTGCAAAACCTTACATTTCTCCACATTAAACCTCATTTGCCATGTCGTTGCCCACTCTGTTATTTTGTCCAGGTCATTCTGTAGGATATCTGCTTCATGCTGTGCAGTTATTGCCCTGCCCAATTTTGTGTCATCTGCAAAAACTGATATCGAACTACTGATCCCATCCTCAATGCTGTTTATGAATAAATTGAACAAGGTTGGTCCCAGGACTGAGCCTTGGGGGACCCCGCTTACCACCTCAGACCAGTCTGAGTATGCACTGTTTATTACCACCCTTTGGACACGCCCTTTTAGCCAGTTCCGTATCCAAGAGCAAACCCTGCGGTCGATACCTGCAGACTTTATTTTATAAATTAAGCGCTTGCGGGGAACTGTATCAAACGCCTTAACGAAATCCAGGTACACCACATCCACTGGTCTGCCCCTATCTAGCTCACAGCTCACCTCCTCATAGAATGTTAAGAGATTGGTTTGACAAGAACGCCCATTTGTAAACCCGAGCTGATTACTGCTGATGATGTTGTCTTTAGCAAACTCTACGATATAGTCCCTTATCATCCCCTCCAGAAGTTTACATACTATCGATGTAAGACTGACAGGCCTATAATTTCCCGGGATATGCCTCTGCCCCTTATTGAATATCGGTATCACGTTAGCTTTCCTCCAATCCCCTGGTACATTTCCTGTCATAATACTGTCAGCAAAGATCAGGAACAGTGGTCTAATCTTACTGAGTTCTTTGAGTATTCTCGGATGTACGCCATCCGGGCCTGGTGATTTGTTTGTGTTAATTTTATCCAGCCTTTCCCTGATTTCACCCTCTGTTAGCCATAGCAGCAAGACCTGTGTATTACTACTAACCATATAGTCGTGGTCAGTGTACCCCTCCTTTTCCTGTGTAAAGACTGACGAGAAAAAGCGTTCAGCACGGTTGATTTTTCAGTGTCCTCTGTAACCATCCTCCCATCATTGTTAATTATGTGTGCAATATGCTCTGCCCTAGCTTGTTTGCTGTTGATATATTTAAAGAATTTCTTTGGGTTCTTTTTACTATCCTCCGCTCTTTGTCTCTCAACATTGATTTTAGCCATTTTGATTTCGTATTTACCTTTCTTATTTGCCTCCTTGTATTGCTCGAAAGCCAATACTGTGCCCTCTGATTTATATTTCTTGAAGGCCATTTTTTTCCCCTAAGTTTTTTAACGTTACAGTTTAGCCAGCCAGGTTTGGCTTTGTCTCTTCTAAATTTATTTCCCATAGGAATGCACTGCAAGATGCATTTGTTTAATATGTTCCTAAAGCATTCCCATTTTTCCTCCGTGGCCAGTGATCCCAGGGTTTGGTCCCAGTTTACCCTTTCCATCAATGAGCACAATTTTGGAAGGTTTGCCCTTCTGAAGTTTAGGGTTCTTATGTTCCCCACTTGCCTTGTTATATTGTTTACGCTAAATGTGATCATCCTGTGATCGCTAGAGCCCAGGTTGTCCTGGACTCCTACCTCCGAGATTAGGTCTGGGTCATTAGTGATCAATAGATCCAGGACTGCATTTTCTCTAGTAGGAGAATCCACCAACTGTGACATGTAGTTGTCTTGTAAGGTTTCCGTGAATAGACGGGCCTTCTATGAGTGTGTAGTCCCCTCTTCCCAGTCAATGTCGGGATAATTGAAGTCCCCCAATATATAGTTACATAGTTAGTGAGGTTGAAAAAAGACATCCGTCCATCCAGTTGAACCTATGATATGTGTGTGTTTGCTGTTAACCGTACATTGTATACCCCTCTATGTTGTGGTCTTTAAGGTGCCCATCTAACAGTTTTTTGAAACTATCGATGCTCCCTGCTGATACGACTGCTTGTGGAAGAGAATTCCACATCCTTACTGCTCTTACAGTGAAGAACCCCCTACGTATTTTAAGGTTAAACCGCCTTTCCTCTAGTGTAGTGAGTAGCCACGTGTCTTATTGTATTCCCTTTCTCTGAATAGTTTGTTCCTTATGCTAGGATCGCCAGTACAGTATTTGTACATTGATATCATATCCCCCCTCAATCGTCTCTTTTTCGAGAGAGAATAAGTCCAGTGCTTGTAGTCTTTCCTCATAGCCGATGCCCTCCATTCCCCTAATTATTTTTGTTGCCCTTCTCTGGACTCTCTCCAGTTCCAGCACATCCTTCCTGAGGACTGGTGCCCAGAACTGGACAGCATACTCCAGATGTGGCCGGACCAGAGTCTTGTAGAGAGGGAGAATAATCTATTTCTGGCGTGAATCCCCTTTTTTATGCATCCCAGTATTCTGTTGGCTTTGCTTGCAGCGGCTTGGCATTGCATGCCACTGCCAAGCCTGTTGTCTACCAGAACCCCGCAGGTCCTTTTCCATCCTAGACTCACCCAGAGGTTCCCCCCTTAGTGAGTAGCTTGCTTTCTGGTTTCCGGCACCCAAGTGCATTACTTTACATTTTTCAACATTAAACCTCATCTGCCATGTAGTTGCCCACCCCATTATTTTGTTCAGGTCCTCTTGTAAGGTTTCCACATCCTGCATAGAAGATATTGGCATGCTTAGTTTAGTATCATCCGCAAATACTGAGATTGTACTAGATATCCCCTCCTCTAGATCATTTATGAATAAATTAAACAGGATTGGTCCCAGGACAGAACCCTGGGGGACCCCACTTTCCACACCCGCCCAATCCGAGTACTCCCCATTAATCACCACCCTCTGGACTCTCCCCTGGAGTCAGTTCTCTATCCAGGTACTCACCTTATGGTCCATACCTACCTTCCTTAGTTTGAACAGTAAGCGTTTGTGGGGAACAGTGCCAAAAGCCTTTGCAAAGTCCAGGTACACCACATCCACAGGCTTACCTTTATCTAGGTGGCAGCTCACTTCATCATAGAAGGTTAATAGATTGGTTTGGCAAGAACGATTTTTCATGAATCCATGCTGATTACTACTAATACAATTTTCATTACTAAAATCTTGTTTGTGGTCCCTTAACATCCCCTCCAAAATCTTGCAGACTACTGATGTTAGGCTGACCGGCCTATAGTTACCAGGGATATACAGTATCTCGGCCCTTTTTTTAAATATTGGTACCACGCTGGCTTTTTTTCCAATCAGCTGGCACCATGCTCGTCTGTAAACTATCCTTAAAGATCAAGAAAAATGGTCTGGCAATCACCTGGCTGAGCTCTTTAAGAACCCTCAGGTGCAAGCCATCCGGTCCCGGTAATTTATTTATGTTGATTTTCTCTAGTTTAGTTCTAAGTCTATCTTCTGTTAGCCATGGTGGTACTTCCTGAGGTGTGTTATTTAGTTTGGCCTTACAAGCTGGGTTAGTGTAGCTCCCAATTTTGTGAAGACTGAAGAGAAGAAATTATTTAACACTTCCGCCTTTTCCCTGTCCTCTGTGGCCATATTTCCTTTGTCATCTTTTATGGGGCCAATGTGTTCTGGCCTCGCTTTCTTACTATTATATACTTAAATCATTTTTTGGGGTTCTTTTTACTCTCTTCTGCTATATGTCTCTCATGTTCTATTTTAGCCGCCTTGATTTGGTCTTTACATTTCCTATTACACTCTTTGTAATGCTTGAATGCTGCCAATAACCCCTCAGCCTTGTATTTTTTGAAGGCCTTTCCTTTGGCATTAATATGCATTTTTATGTTGGAGTTTAGCCACCCAGGGTTTAGTTTTGCTCTTTTAAATTTATTTCCCTTTGGAATGCACTGGCCAATCCCTTTGTTTAGTATGCTCTTGAAGCACTCCCATTTTTCCTCCGTGTTCTTTGTTCCCAGGGTTCTATCCCATTTGATATTTTCTAGCAGGGAGCGCAGTTTTGGGAAATTGGCTCTTTTGAAATTCAGTGTTCTTATATTACCCTTGTGTTTCCTATTACTATGATTAATACTGAAACTAATTGACCTATGGTCACTGTTTCCTAAGTTGCCCCGTATTTCTATATCCATAAGCAGGTCTGTATTGTTGGTAATCAGTAGGTCAAGTACCGCATTGCTTGTTGTCGGTGCATTCACCATCTGACCTATGAAATTGTCCTGCAAAACATTTAGGAACTGCCGAGCCTTGGCTGAATGCGTGGTTCCTTCTGCCCAGTCTATACCTGGATAATTAAAGTCCCCCATTATAATGACATTTCCCATCCTTGCTGCCAATCCTATCTGTAAAAGGAGGTCCGCCTCCCCCTCCTCCCTCTGGTTAGGGGGCCTATAGCATACGCCCAATTAATACGCCCTTCCCCACAGTGCCTTCTCTTTGAAGTTCTACCCATAGGGATTCTACCTCGTCCATAGCTCCATTATTCATATCATCCCTCATATTTACCTGTACACTGTTCTTAATATACAGACATACCCCTCCCCCTTTTTTACCTTCTCTATCTCTGCGATAAAGGGAGTACCCGTGAATGGTCGCCATCCAGTCATGAGAGCTGTCAAACCAAGTCTCTGTTATCCCCACAAAATCTATGTCCTCCTCAAACATCAGTAGCTCCAGCTTTCCCATCTTGTTGGCCAGGCTTCTGGCATTGGTATAAACCTCTTAATTTTGACCGCTTGCATATATCCTCATTTGATGTTTTTAGGCTGCTCTTGTTATTTTTCCCCATACCCACCCTGGGTTTAGGAGCTCTGAACACCCTACCGCTAATGTCCCCATTTGTGCCCTCTGAATCTTGCTTTACACTGGCTAATTCTACATCTGTACCCTCCCCCCATCACCTAGTTTAAAAGCCCCTCTAACTTTATGGCCATCTTCTCACCCAGTATGGCTGCACCCTCCCCATTTAGGTGCAATCCGTCCCTACCAAAGAGCCGGTGGCCGACTGAGAAGTTGGCCCAGTTCTCCAGGAACCCGAAACCTCCTTACTACACCAGCTCCTCAGCCACTTGTTAACTTCCCTAATCTCCCGCTGCCTCTCTGGTGTGGCTCGAGGTACAGGTAGTATTTCTGAAAATTCTACCTTGGAGGTCCTACTCCTAAACTTTGCGCCTAAGTCCCTGAAATTGTTTAGGACTCTCCATCTTCCTCTGCCTATGTCATTGGTACCCACGTGTACTATGACAGCTGGGTCTTCCCTAGCCCCACCCAGTAATCTGTCCACCCCTGATCCGCGATGTGCCAAACCCCAGCGCCCGGTAAACAACAGACCGTTCGGCGCTCATGGTCTTTGTGGCAGATTGCACTGTCTGTTCATCTAATGATTGAGTCCCCTACCACCAGCACCTGTCTTTCCTTTCCCTTTCTCCCGGCCTCACTGGAGAAGTTTTTCCCTGGCAGCTAGGGGAGTCGCTCTGCTCCAGCAATGCTGGTCCCTGACTGGTTTCCCCAACATCACGCAACGGGGCATATTTATTGGGGTGCTCCGGCCCAGGATCGGCCTCCTTGCCTTTTTCCCTTCTACCCCTCCTAACTGTCACCCCTCTACTCTGCTCTGATGCCTGCACCTCCAATGTTCTGCCCACCTCTGTGCAGGCCCCTGCCTGCGCCTGACTGGTACGATCCCGGCTCTCCCTCGGTATGGACATTTGTCTCAGTGTTGCCAGCTGCTTCCCTAGATTCAGAACCTGAGCTTCCAGGGAAGCAACGTGCTTACATTTTGTGCATTTGTATTCGCCCTTGATCGCATGACCGAGGAACGCATACATATCACAAGATGTACACCAAGTCGCATCTCCACACCCCCCGGGCATTGTACCTACTAATCTAATCTAAAGGGGATTCAGTAATTTTAGTCTATCCTGTGTGGCTGTTACCTAGCTTCCTAACTCTGCCTTCTCACCCTCTGGCACTCCGCTACACTCACTTGACACTCACAGTCACACAACACTCACAGTCGCACCGCCCGGTCATTCGCACAACACTCACAGTAGCACAACACTCCCAGTCGCACAGCTGGTCAGTCGCACAACACTCACAGTAGTAATAGGTACTCACAACACTCCGGTAGTAATAGGTACTCACAGACCATCAGGTACTACACTGCACCCTCAGTCAGTGTTCAATCTCAGTCACCAGTCTTACTTACCTAGTGTGTTTCCCTTTAAGCCTGTCACTTGCAATTCCTGACGTTGATTCCTCCCTCCTCCCTCAGTCGGTCAGTCTTCCTCTCTGCACCCGCCTCCCTCGGTCACTTCCCGGTCAGCGTTTGTTCTACTAGTCTCCTCTGCTAAGAGAGGGGGGGGTTACCGACCCGCTCGCCGCCCGCTTAAACTTCTGGGGGGGTTCTAGCACCGCTCGCCACCACTCTACTGGGGGTGGAGGGGTTACTCACATGTGGTCAGTCATGCACCCGCTCCTCTCACTCGCACGCAGCCACTGATCCTGCGCTCTTATCTTCTGCTCCACAGCACCACCTGCTGGTCACCCTGACATATGATGACTGATCCCAGTTTTGCCACTTTACCCAACAGTGATATAAATTCCAGCTCTACCTCCTCCCTTTGGTTGGGTGGCCTATAGCAAACCCCCACAATTACTTTTCCCTTTTCTTCTTTCCTATGGAGTTCTACCCACACGGATTCTAACTCCATACTCATCCCTTCCGTAATATCACTCCTCTCTATCACCCTTACATTGTTCTTGACATAGAGCCATACCCCTCCCCCTATTTTTCCTACCCTGTCCTTCCGGTACACCGAATACCCTTGGATATTGTCCAGCCAGTCATGTGAGGGGTCGAACCAAGTTTCCGTTATTACGACAAGGTCTATGTCTTCCTCATGTACTAACATTTCCAACTCATCCATTTTATTAGCTAGGTTCCTGGCATTAGCATATACCCCTCTTAGTTTTGCGGAAGTTGATCGTGAATGGTGATTATGTTTATTCCTGTTTGGTCTGAGGTTTTCCCGCACAGACCCCCCAATTGACCTTATGGAACTACTGTCGCCGCTGACTCTACTACTGCCTTCTGTCCTTTGCACCCTCCTGACTGACTCTACTTCTGAGCCCTCCCCCCGTCTCCTAGTTTAAAAGCCCCTCCAACTTGGTGGCCATATTACTCCCCAAAAGAGCTGTACCGTCCCCATTAAGGTGCAGCCCATCCTTACTAAAGAGCCGGTAGCCGACTGAGAAGTCAGCCCAGTTCTCCAGGAACCCAAACCCCTCCTTCCTACACCAATTCCTCAGCCAATTGGAATGGAAGTTTTCCACAATTACAGGTCTTTCCTCAAGGCCAGTTAAAGCAATATATTATGTGGCGATTGGTATCGGCGCTACCTTACAGTATAAAACGTGACTTCCCCAAAGTGTAGGTGAAAAAATATATAAGGGTGTCAACAGAAAATGTTTTTTTGTGAGTAAATTAAATGAGATAAACAATCCGTGTGTTTATTAAATTTCAAATAAAAAACAAATATAGTGATACATGTGCAATATACATATCGAAATGGTGGAAAAAAAAGGAAATTATGGGGGGGGGGAGGGGGGAGGGGGGTGTTCCCACAACCACAAGTGTTATATCAGGTATATACTTTTTCTGATATATTTGTGCCACACAAGTATTGAAAATAAACAGGTGCTACTGTGCAGAGTTCGAAATGACCACAACCACAAGTGTTATATCAGGACTTTCTCTGATATATGTGCCACACATGTGCTAGAAATAAGCAAAAGCTGCTGTGCGGAGTCCAAAGTGTCCACTAGGTGGCGTCTGCAATACGACCTGTGCAGCTGTATGGGGGGTCTCTTCTTCGTATTTGGGGGAGCACTTCCGAGCCGGTGGTCTGGTGCCCTAAATGCTCATAACGAAAGAAGGCCCCAAAGTGAATAGATAATCCATACAATAGCGGCAAAAAAGCGCAGTACACTCACTGTTAAGATGATCTGGATCAGAGTAGACAAAAACAGTCCGCGCCGGGATGCTTCCGCGTTCCACGGCCGACAACCGGAAGTGACGTTGCACGTTCTAGACTCCGCCCTACGCGTTTCTTCAGAGGGACGTCAACTGGAGCGGCGTCAACTAAGCGTACTCCCCGACTTATTATAGCCGCCCGTATCCAAGCAACGGAGGGGACGGGCCGTCACCGTCATCTTGTTACACCCTCTCCGGAGGCCATATTGCTCCACCACTGGCTTCAATGCAAGAATTTGCAGGGGAACGGCCATATTCTCATCATCTCCGATCGATAGCTATAACCGAGTGTAATGCGATTCTGTTTGCCAAACGTATTTTTTCAAAAAATTCCTTTATTAATGACAACAATTTTAAAACCAAATCTCAAAAAACAACCTCAATAAATAGAGATTGATATTTTGAGAAATCTCATGAAAAAATATATAAAAATGCAAGAAATGAAAAAATAAAAAAGAGAAAAAATATAAAGGTCAGATGTAGCATAAACTTATTTAGACCGATATGTGGAACCCCATATGAAAAAAAAAAGGGGAAAAAATAGTATATGAAAGAAGTAAAAAAATGAATAAATATATTCCAGCGAATACTTATATTTAAAGAACCCGATGTGTATCGGGAAGAAGGACACAAGAAAGAAAAAAAAACAAAACAAAAAGTGATCCCTAATTACATTAGAAGAAAAGTGATGTATTGGATGGTGATGAGGAAAAAAAACTTTTATCGGGACCAAAGTGAAGAAAACATCTTAAGATTAAAACCAGAAATTAGTGATTTGTGAAAGGTGATGCTGGATGAGAAAGCTAAAGTGCATAAAGAAATTTTTTTGCGTAAAAGAAACAATCAAAGAAATGAAGGAGATTTTTTTCCAGTAGTTGTGTCATCATGATATTTGTGTTACTCTTGAACCAAAAATGATGCTGGATGAGAAGAACTAATTTAATTCCCACTATAAAGTTAAAAAAACTTTTTTGTAAAAAATGACACAAATAACATACCAAGGATAAAACTAAATAAAATCAATATTATGTTATATAAATTCTTTGTTTCATATGTAAAAATTATAGCAACAGGGTTAGACGTAAAAAATTTTTATACCCATCACATATCATGATGGTATTGGATAAGGAGGTAAATATATCAAAAGTGGAGGGACTCCTATAAGAGAGGCTTTAGTTGGACTGATGCTGGATGAGAAAGATGGGACAAATTCTAAAATTGTTTAAAAAATATAAGATATACAAAAAATAAAAAATAAAATGAGATAAAAGGATAAAATAAATTAAAAAAAAAAATTATATAAAAACCGACCAGGGGGATATTTGAGAAAAAATCCCAGTCCTAAAAAATCCCAGTCTTAAAAAACTTACTTGTCATAAAAAATATTTTTTTTTTTTTTCTGTAAACCACTCTTTAAAACCTCTCAAAGGAGGTCTAAAAGAATAAAAGTGTAAAAAAAGGGGAAGGGATTTTTTAAAAACAGAGCTTCTAAGAACCTTAAAGGGAATGCTAGACGAGAAAGCTTATGTGTCTGTGATGAAACAATTCAAGTCTATATCCGCATTTAACCCTTCCGGACGGAGAGATCTCATCATGTAAATCCACTTGGTCTCATTACGTGAAACCAATCTTCGTTTGTTACTGCCCCTCCAATCTCCTTTTATCCTATCTATTGCATAAAAGGTGAGTCCGGAGGGGTCCTTAGCATGTACCTCTTTAAAATGTCTCGAGAGGGTATGTTTTTCAAAGCCCTTTTTGATATTCTTGATGTGCTCACGTATTCTCACGTACAACTGGCAGGTAGTTCTTCCAATATACTGTAAGTGGCAAGGACACTCTATGACATATGTGACGTAAGAGCTCGTGCAAGTGATGGTGTCCTTGATTCTGAACTCTTCTCCTGTAGTGTTTGATTTAAAATGGGTAATTTTTCTGGGTTGTTTTCTATTTGTCCTACATGGTAGACACTTCTTACATCTAAAGAAACCATTGATGCTGGTGGGAAGGGTGATCTGTTTTGGGGGGTTGATGACATTTTTAACCAGTCTGTCTCTTAGTGTGGGGGCTCTTCTATATATAAAGGATGGTTTTTTTGGCAGGATCTTTTTGAGTGTTTGATCCGCTGTAAGGATAGGCCAATGCTTTCTTATTATTTTCTCGACTTCCTTATGTTGCCTATTGAAGCCAGTGATAAAGGCAAATTCATAATTGTTTTTTCTTTCTTTCTTCTCTTTATCTTTGATAAGTTCTTCTCTATTCATGTTCCTTACTATTTCCTTGAGGTTTTTTAGTTCCTTTTTGTTATACCCCTTTTCTATAAATCTTTCAATAAGGAGATCAGCCTGTATATCATAGTCTCGAGCATTACTACAGTTCCTACGAACCCGTAATAATTGCCCCTTAGGGATGTTCCCCAACCATTGCGGGTGATGGCAACTTCTTTTAGGAATGTAACCGTTTTTATCAGTTTTTTTAAAAAAAGTTTTACTAAATATTTTTCCATCTTGTTTAAATAGTTCCAGGTCCAGGTATGCTATTTGTTGTCTGTCCCAGTTCCCTGTGAAAGTTATTCCATACCTGTTTCCGCTAATCTCATCAAAGAAGTTTTGTAAGCTTTCTTCATCCCCTCGCCATACTAGGATGATATCATCTATATACCTTTTGTAATATTTCAGATTGGGTCTATCCACACTGAAGACCTGTTCCTCTTCCCATTTCTGCATGAAAATATTGGCGACGCTTGGTGCGTATTTGGCTCCCATTGCCACACCCTTTATCTGTTCGTAGTATTTACCCTTGTACCAGAAGTAATTTGAGTTCATAGTCATTTTGAGACCTTCAAGGATAAAGTGCATTTGTGCTTGTCTGAGGTCAGTATATTTATGTAGCGCCCAGTCAACACTATCTAACCCATCACTCTGTATGATGTTCGTATATAAAGAATTTACGTCTATGGTTACTAGAATGTCTTCTTCTGTGACAGTTATATTCTGAAATTCGTGGAGTAACTGTTTGCTATCTCTGAGGTACGATCTTCCTTTTGGTACTAGGGGTTGCAGGAATTTGTCCAGATATTCCCCCAGACGTGAATGTACAGAATTTATACCACTTACTATCGGGCGCCCTGGAGGCTTCTTTTCATCCTTGTGGATCTTCGGTAGGAAATAGATTACCGGTGTTCTGGCTGCTTCCAATTGGAGATATTCTGCCTCTTTATTGTTTTTTTTACACTTTATTCTTTTAGACCTCCTTTGAGAGGTTTTAAAGAGTGGTTTACAGAAAAAAAAAAAAAAAAAATTTTATGACAAGTAAGTTTTTTAAGACTGGGATTTTTTAGGACTGGAATTTTTTCTCAAATATCCCCCTGGTCGGTTTTTATATATATTTTTTTTTAATTTATTTTATCCTTTTATCTCATTTTATTTTTTATTTTTTGTATATCTTATATTTTTTAAACAATTTTAGAATTTGTCCCATCTTTCTCATCCAGCATCAGTCCAACTAAAGCCTCTCTTATAGGAGTCCCTCCACTTTTGATATATTTACCTCTTTATCCAATACCATCATGATATGTGATGGGTATAAAAAATTTTTACGTCTAACCCTGTTGCTATAATTTTTACATATGAAACAAAGAATTTATATAACATAATATTGATTTTATTTAGTTTTATCCTTGGTATGTTATTTGTGTCATTTTTTACAAAAAAGTTTTTTTAACTTTATAGTGGGAATTAAATTAGTTCTTCTCATCCAGCATCATTTTTGGTTCAAGAGTAACACAAATATCATGATGACACAACTACTGGAAAAAAATCTCCTTCATTTCTTTGTTTCTTTTACGCAAAAAAATTTCTTTATGCACTTTAGCTTTCTCATCCAGCATCACCTTTCACAAATCACTAATTTCTGGTTTTAATCTTAAGATGTTTTCTTCACTTTGGTCCCGATAAAAGTTTTTTTTCCTCATCACCATCCAATACATCACTTTTCTTCTAATGTAATTAGGGATCACTTTTTGTTTTGTTTTTTTTTTGTTTCTTGTGTCCTTCTTCCCGATACACATCGGGTTCTTTAAATATAAGTATTCGCTGGAATATATTTATTCATTTTTTTACTTCTTTCATATACTATTTTTTCCCCTTTTTTTTTTCATATGGGGTTCCACATATCGGTCTAAATAAGTTTATGCTACATCTGACCTTTATATTTTTTCTCTTTTTTATTTTTTCATTTCTTGCATTTTTATATATTTTTTCATGAGATTTCTCAAAATATCAATCTCTATTTATTGAGGTTGTTTTTTGAGATTTGGTTTTAAAATTGTTGTCATTAATAAAGGAATTTTTTGAAAAAATACGTTTGGCAAACAGAATCGCATTACACTCGGTTATAGCTATCGATCGGAGATGATGAGAATATGGCCGTTCCCCTGCACATTCTTGCATTGAAGCCAGTGGTGGAGCAATATGGCCTCCGGAGAGGGTGTAACAAGATGACGGTGACGGCCCGTCCCCTCCGTTGCTTGGATACGGGCGGCTATAATAAGTCCGGGAGTACGCTTAGTTGACGCCGCTCCAGTTGACGTCCCTCTGACGAAACGCGTAGGGCGGAGTCTAGAACGTGCAACGTCACTTCCGGTTGTCGGCCGTGGAACGCGGAAGCATCCCGGCGCGGACTGTTTTTGTCTACTCTGATCCAGATCATCTTAACAGTGAGTGTACTGCGCTTTTTTGCCGCTATTGTATGGATTATCTATTCACTTTGGGGCCTTCTTTCGTTATGAGCATTTAGGGCACCAGACCACCGGCTCGGAAGTGCTCCCCCAAATACGAAGAAGAGACCCCCCATACAGCTGCACAGGTCGTATTGCAGACGCCACCTAGTGGACACTTTGGACTCTGCACAGCAGCTTTTGCTTATTTCTAGCACATGTGTGGCACATATATCAGGGAAAGTCCTGATATAACACTTGTGGTTGTGGTCATTTCGAACTCTGCACAGTAGCACCTGTTTATTTTCAATACTTGTGTGGCACAAATATATCAGAAAAAGTATATACCTGATATAACACTTGTGGTTGTGGGAACACCCCCCTCCCCCCTCCCCCCTCCCCCCCCCATAATTTCCTTTTTTCTTCCACCATTTCGATATGTATATTGCACATGTATCACTATATTTGTTTTTTATTTGAAATTTAATAAACACACGGATTGTTTATCTCATTTAATTTACTCACAAAAAAACATTTTCTGTTGACACCCTTATATATTTTTTCACCTACACTTTGGGGAAGTCACGTTTTATACTGTAAGGTAGCGCCGATACCAATCGCCACATAATATATTTCACTTTCACCCTTGCACTTAAGGGTTGATTGGTGGCAGCTCACACCTTCTATTTACTTATCTATTTGTCCCCTCATATATCTTTAATCCATAGCGCTGGTCATCCTCCCTTTACTATACAGTTAAAGCAATATTCGCTGTGCATAGTGATTACCGGTAAACTGACACTGGGAGACATAATGGCAATTTAAGTAAAAACACATCCTAAAGAAATGTCCACAAATAGTAATAACATTTCCACAACAGCTCAAACATATCATCTTGTCTAAAGACCATGGATCCCTGTTCCATTTCGTAAAAATGTATTTTTGCAGAGGCCTCGAGTGAGACTGGGCAAACGGGACCGCCTCAAAGGGTAATACCATCAGACCCAGGGCTCTCATGCAAGTCCGTAGGGAGGACAGATCGGTTTCCAACAGCAACCTGATCGCCCCCTTCAACTTCTGAAGTTTTTCCAAGGAAAGAAAGACCCTCGCCAAGGCAGAATCTAGAGTCAGTCCCAGATAAGTCAACCATACTGAGGGCGTCAGAGCAGATTTTTTTAAATTGATCGTCCACCCGAATTCCTGAAGGGTCTGAACTGTAATTGACAGGTCGCCCAACAGAGCCGAGTGAGTGTCTGTGATATCCCAGTATCACAATCCCTTTCCGACATAACAAGACCAACAATGGGGCCAGAACCTTGGTGAAAACTCTTGGAGCGGAGGCGAGACCAAAGGTAACGCCACAAATTGAAAATGCCCCTCTGCCACCGCAAAGCGGAGAAATTGCTGGTGTTCCCCATAGATGGGGATGTACAAATACGCATCTTTGATATCGATGGAGGCCAGAAAATCCCCCTGATTCAAAGATGCCACCACCGACCGAATGGATTCCATTCGAAATTTCTGCACCCATACCAAGGTACCTTGAGGTCCAGGATTGGACGCACCTTGCCCTCTTTTCTGGGCACCGTGAACAGGTTTGAATAGAAACCTTGAAAGCGTTCCTGTGGAGGAACCGGCGTGATCACTCCTTGAGCAAGGAGATACTGCACAGCGTCCCTGAGATCCTTCAAACGATTAGAAGACATGCGAAGATGTGACTGAAAGAACCTGTCTGCCAGCCAGGACTGAAATTCAATCTTGTACCTGGAACAAATCAGTTTATGAACTCATTTGTCTTGAATAAAGTAAGTCCACCAGGGTTCCTGAATAAAGCGCAGACATCCCCCCACCCCAGAAACGGGTGAGGGCGCCCCTTCATGCTGAAGGGGACTTGTCCGCACAACCGGAATGTCTGGTCTTGGGCTTGCTTGACCAGGGCTTCTTAGTTCCTCCAGAAGCTATGAATGCCCCAGAGGCACGAAAACAACGTCTATGAGCGGTGAAGGAAGGCCCCCGCTTATTACGGGGTGCTTTACCTTTGGAGGATTGAGGAAGAAGAGTACTCTTCCCACCAGTCAGACCCTTGATCAACTCATCCAATGAGTCGCCAAACAATCGCTCTCCCAGGAAAGGAAGATCTGTTAAGGAGTTCTTGGAAGCCTGGCCAGCTTTTCAGCCACACCATGCGACGTAAGGCAATCCCCACAGCTGACACTCTGGCCACCAGGGGAGCCATATCCATGGACGCATCACACAGGAACACCAGGGCCTGGGCCATCTGGTCCATAAGTTCCATCAGCTCCAGGGGAACTAGGTCAGGATCCAAGTTCCCCTCCAGAACCTTCACCCATTCCATAACCGTCTGTGATATAAAAACAGACACAAAAACCGGTTTCAGGATAGAACCCGCCAACACATGAAGGTGGCGGGAAAAGGATTCTAGCCGCCTGTCCACCGGATCCGTAAAAACAGGGAATCTTCCACAGGCACTATAGTAGATTTGTTTAACCTGGAAACAGGATGATCCACCTTAGGCGGTACCGTCCAACGGTTGGAAACCATCTCAGCAAAGGGATAACGGCGTTTTATAGTAGTGATCGACCGATATCGGTTTTTCGTTGCCAATACCGAGATTTTGGCCAATGCATATCGGTATTGGCCGATGATGTTGTACATTTAAAAAAAACATTTTTTTTATTTTTTTTTGATAGGTACTTTTCTGGAGGGATCTTGGGGTCTTAAAGACCCCAAACCCCTCCTCTGCACTTAAAAGCATTCAAATTTGGCTGTTTTAAATGCTGTCATTTTTTTTTTAATCTGGCGCCAGACAATACCCGGTACATATCCATTCTGACTGAGAGTCCACCATCCGGTTACTTACCCTGTGTTCTCCATTTTAATCTTCAATTCTTTCTTCCCCCCTTTTTTTTTACAATCATTAAGTGTATGTGTGTTTTTCAGGCATGTTTTTTCATGCTTTTTATGTAATACCCAATAAATATGCATTTTAAACCTACTACTGTGGCGTTGAACAATTGACTATCTCATTTGGGCCCTCAAAACCCCATCTTTTTCTGTCCAATTTTTCTGTATATGTCCAGACTGGAGGAAGCCATATACTGACGGAAGCCCACAAGTACAGTGTGGGTCGGAGGTTATGTTACACTGGTTGGCAGTGGCGGGATGCTTCCTGCAGTCTAGGAAAGCCAAACATCCACTGGGATCCAAGGTCCGGATAATAGAAGAGCAGAGGTATCTGCCACCATGGAAGAGGAATTCGGAACGAGGTTGCGAGAGATGCAGATACAGCACAGGGGACCAGTGTCAGAGCAGGTCCTTCTAGGATGGTATGATTTAATCCGCTTTAAACTCTGGAAGGAAACACTAGCACGTGAGCAGCGACACCAGGGAAAAATCCTCCCCTCCATCCAGGAAAGGTACTAGTCGCAGTATGGATTATGGGTGCTGGTTTTGGGAGATAAACCGAACAAGAAATGGAAAGCTGAGTTATGCAGGCTTGTCCAGGAGGAGATACGATTGGACGAAAGCTACAGAGCTCTCTGCTGGTATGTAACCCAAGTGTGCCCATGGACAGTGGACGACAGCCCAACAGAAGCCTTTGGCTACGGTCGCCTGGGACTGTCAGAGACGTGGTCAGAGGACCCTAACTTTGGGAGTGATTTGGACTGGCGATTAGAGGAAATGATGGATTCCAGAGAAAAGATCCTGAACATCTCAGAAGTGCTCTGGGCACTGGAAGATATGGAGTTTCAGGCCATTCAGGAATGGGAGCTGGAGATCGCCTACAGATGGCTGCTAGACTCTGCTCAGCACCAGCCAGTGTTACGGGGAGAGGAGATTGTAGGTCCCTCGTCCCAGCAGCAGTCAACAGCACTGAGGGTGGAGACGGTCGGTCCCACTACCCAGCACCAGCCACGGATTACAGATTTACCTGACTTTTCATCGTAGGATGATATGGATGATAAATCACCTGCCAAATTGTTGGCACTGGGCCCGAGTGAAACCAGTCTGTGCCCTGGACTTTCAGAAATTCCAGAGACTGAGGATTTAGTAGACTTTTCTGCTGAGGAGGAACGTCTCAGTGAGCTTACAGCAGAAGAGGGGGCATCCAGGCATAGCGCTGCTGACCTCTGCCTGCAACAATTGGTGACCCAGGAAGATGTGTGCAAGGCCACTGACTTTTCAGTTTACTTCCCTGCGGAACAGCGGGCATCAGGGCCTAGTGGAGATGGTCGGTCCCCCTACCCAGCACCAGCCAGCATTACAGGGAGAGGAGATTGTAGGTCCCTTGTCCCAGCAGCAGCCAACAGTACTGAGGGTGGAGACGGTCGGTCCCACTACCCAGCACCAGCCACGGATTACAGATTTACCTGACTTTTCATCGGAGGATGATATGGATGATAAAATCACCTGCCAAATTGTTGGCACTGGGCCCGAGTGAAACCAGTCTGTGCCCTGGACTTTCAGAAATTCCAGAGACTGAGGATTTAGTAGACTTTTCTGCTGAGGAGGAACGTCTCAGTGAGCTTACAGCAGAAGAGGGGGCATCCAGGCATAGCGCTGCTGACCTCTGCCTGCAACAATTGGTGACCCAGGAAGATGTGTGCAAGGCCACTGACTTTTCAGTTTACTTCCCTGCGGAACAGCGGGCATCAGGGCCTAACATCACTGAACTCTGCCCATCACCAACAGAATCCCTAAGAGAAGAGGCAGCCGGCCTTTCTGCAACACCACTGACAGGGACATGGGATTTCCTGTAAGTAGCATCTGTGGAGTTACAAGAAACTTCTACTGCAGAAGCACCGACAACTGGACAGAGGGTCACACCACACCCGCAGCAGTTCCGGAGACCCAGGGTGAGAAGGTGGCGGTCACTCCCCAGCAGCAGACCGTGCCCCAGAATGATTGATGACACCAACCCAGCAGAAGAGCTGGCAACAGGGGAGAGTGCTGCTGGCCTCTGCCCTCAACTAACAAAGGATGGGTTTCCTGAGAAAGTGGATGGGACTACAGTCTTCGCTTGCATACACCAGGGATGCTGGGCAGTCGGCCCAGATCCCCAACAGCCTGACAAAGGGAGCCCAGCCACCCTGGCTTCTCTCCAGCAGCTGAAATGACTCCTGGGAGAAGGGCCAGTACACACTTCTCCCCAGCGGCGGGTATGTTCTATGAGAGAGGCAGAGGTTGGCTGGGTGGGTAACGCTGTGTTCCGAACAATTTGTTTGGGGTACTGTGTGGGTAAAGACATTGGGGGATGGGAACTATGGACTAACTTCTTAGTCAACCCGTTTGGGGTCTCCTCCTGCGTTAGTCTCCTTCGGAAAGGGGAGAGATGTGATGGGAGTCACTTTGGTTGGGGGGCTTGTGGAACCCAGATTACTTTAGAGAGGTCAGGAAACTCCTTGTCCAGCTTCCCCGTTCCCTCTTATGTGTAAGTCACCCTGTGTCTGGTCTGCACTAATCAGATTCGCTGTACAATCACACTGGACTCAGCCTTTTGTGTTACCCCAGTTATCCTGGGTTCTATATGTGTGGTTTGTGTTGAAAGAGTGAGGGGTTCTTTCACTTGGGACATAAATATTTCTGAACAGTGTCCCTCAGGAAATATATGAAGATGAACAATTTGACTTTTCAGATTGCTAGATAGTGGGATGGGGTTTGTTATTGTTAACTACCTGTATGCCTTTGTTCTATTGTTGTTCTGTCTGCCTTAAAGATCACTTTATTATGGGATGTATATGTGGATTGGCTGCTAATTCTATGTGTGTTCCTGCTATAGGCCTCTATAAACGTGCCACATCCCAAAAACGTATTTGTACAATGTGGGTTCCCCTAGGGGTGGGACTTTATAGGCACGGAAACGAAAAAAAAAAAAAAATCAAAATTGTTATAAATGATTTTATTAATACAAAAATCAGATTAAATATGCAATAGAAACAATAAGGTTAAATTAAAAACAAGGCAAGCAAACATGTATGTATGTATGATGATATAACTCAACCAACAAATCCAGACTATCCGACGCGTTTCGAGGTTTTAGGCCTCTTCGTCAGGGATGGAGCTGGAATTGTATCTGTAAGCGTAAAAAAAATATATATATAATATGCATAGTCTTAATAGATGGCATTTGCATGAAAAATGACATTGTAACATGTACAATCAAAGCTCTATAATAATAGGTTTCACTTACATGGTTGGTTTTCATAAAAACAAACAAAGCTTGCTAGTTCTTTTAAAAACGGCAAGTAGGCTATGACCCTGCTGTATGTTCATAAAATGCAGATTTTACTTAATGTATACGTCACAAGTAGGATGTGGATAAGACTGATGACAGAACACGCTCTCGGATGACACTTAGAGCAGCTGGAGTCCAAAATTGCTTAGCGGAATGGATAGGGCAATAATAATGCCCAGGCTGCAGAGGATAGAGAAACAATAACTCAGGATATAAAATGGCTCAGGATATAAAAAAGGTTTGCTGTAAATAATATATTGGATGGCAGATAGAAATTTGCCAAAAAGCATAATTACAATAAGCCTATTGTGGGATTAGAATGAAAAAAATTGTAATCACAAAATGTGTCAAAGTGTAGCAATCAATATGCTTAGAAAGGCTATGTCAGACAATGTAATTTGTTGACAAAAGATAGAAAGCTATACTTAGTTCTATTAAAGGCCAAACAAATAATAGAATAGAACTAAATATATCTTTCTGTCTTTTGCCAACAAATTACATTGTCTGACATAACCTTTCTAAGCATATTGATTGCTACACTTTTGGACACATTTCGTGATTACAATGCAACTTATTTTTTTTTTTCAGCTGGCTCTAAGTGTCATCCGAGAGCGTGTTCTGTCATCAGTCTTATCCAAATCCTACTTGTGACGTATGCATTAAGTAAAATCTGCATTTTGTGAACACACAGCAGCGCCTGGGTCATAGCCTACTTCCCGTTTTTAAAAGAACTAGCAAGCTTTATGTTTGTTTTTATGAAAACCAACCATGTAAGTGAAACCTATTATTATAGAGCTTTGATTGTACATGTTACAATGTCATTTTTCATGCAAATGCCATCTATTAAGACTATGCATATTATATATATATATTTTTTTAACGCTTACAGATAAAATTCCAGCTCCATCCCTGACGAAGAGGCCTAAAACCTCGAAACGCGTTGGATAGTCTGGATTTGTTGGTTGAGTTATATCATCATACATACATGTTTGCTTGTCTTGTTTTTAATTTAACCTTATTGTTTCTATTGTATATTTAATCTGATTTTTGTATTAATAAAATCATTTTTAACAATTTTGATTTTTTTTTTTTTCGTTTCCGTGCCTATAAAGTCCCACCCCTAGGGGAACCCACATTGTACAAATGGATTGGCTGCTAAGGGGGAGGGGGGGATTGTCCCACAGTGTATATCTCCCTGTGTTTCAATAAAGAGTTAGTTGCTTTCAGACACATACACGCTAAGTTCAGGCTAGGTTTTTGTATGGAGGGAGGCTGGAATCTCTATATATGTCCAGACTGGAGCAAGCTGTATACTGACGGAAGACCACAAACACGGTGCGGGTTGAAGTTCTGTTACAGGCTGCCAATGCAAATCAATGGGAAGCACAGGGAAAATGGCTGCCCCATACAAGACAATGTATTGCCCACACTAAAGATGGTGGCTCCCACAGCGCGCCATGCGGTCAGGGGACCACATTTCAGATGCCACAAAGAATCTACAACCAGACCCAGCAGGAAAAGGTGCCATTTCCACCCCCCAGGACACCAGGCGCTCCAGCTATAGCTCCTCCCAGGGGGCAGGGAAAGAAGACACAACCAACCTCAAAATAGAGGGGTGGGAGCTGCGTCTGTCAGAGGACTCAGTGTAGGCACAAGGGGTGGGAGAACGCAAACAAAGGTTAATGTATATCCAAGGCTAAACGTAGCCAAACAGGTTGACAACAAAGCTCAACAAAACCAAGTCTCTTTAGTAAACAGCAGCCTGCAAAACTTTGCGGCCAAAGGAAGCATCCGAGGATGCCAGCAAATCAATCATGTAGAAATTTGAAAAGTGTGCACAGACGACACTTTACACACCTGAGCTCCAGAAGCCTGATGGCGAAAAACCCAAGAGGCAATCAGCGCTCTAGTAGAAGATGCCCACACAGGGAAAGGAGGAACCTTACCCTGTAACAAAGAGGCCTGAACAATAGTCTGTCTGATCCACACTGAAATGGTTGCAGCAGACGCAGCCGAACCCTCCAGAGATCCCTCAGGAAGGATAAACAGAGAATCAGACATCTGAAAGGACTGGGTGGCCGACAGGTAGACTCTGACCGCCCGAACCACATCCAGCAAATGCAAGGCAAATTCCCTGGGATGCTTGAGCTTAGCACAGAGTGAAGGCAAACCAATATCCTCATTGAGGTGGAAAGCTGACACCACCTTAGAGAGAAAAGAGTGGTTAGGACGCCGAACAACCTTATCCCCGTGAACGACCAGATAGTTACATAGTTTGTGAGGTTGAAAAAAGACATTAGTCCATCCAGTTCAACTTATGATGTGTGTGTTTTTGCTGTTAACCATACATTTGAAACTATCAATGCTCCCTGCTGATACGACTGTTTGTGGAAGAGAATTCCACATCCTTACTGCTCTGACAGTGAAGAACCCCTTACGTATTTTAAGGTTAAACCGTTTCTCCTCTAGTTTTAGTGAGTGGTCACGTTTCTTATTATATTCCCTTTCTCTAAAAAGTTTGTTCCTTATGCTAGGGTCATCACCAGTACAGTATTTGTACATTGATATCATATCCCCCCTCAATTGTCTCTTCTCCAGAGAGAATAGGTTCAGTGCTTGTAGTCTTTCCTCATAGCCGATGCCCTCCATTCCCCGAATTATTTTTGTTGCCTTTTTCTGGACTCTCTCCAGTTCCAGCACATCCTTCCTGAGGACCTGTGCCCAGAACTAGACAGCATACTCCAGATGTGGCCGGACCAGAGTCTTGTAGAGTGGGAGAATAATCTCTTTATTTCTGGAGTGAATCCTTTTTTATACATGCCAGTATTCTGTTGGCTTTGCTTGCAGCTGCTTGGCATTGCATGCCACTGCCAAGCTTGTTGTCCACCAGTACCCCCAGGTTCTTTTCCATCCTAGACTCACCCACAGGTTCCCCCCAGTGAGTAGCTTGCTTTCTGGTTTCTGATACCCAAGTGCATTACTTTACATTTTTCATCATTAAACCTCATCTGCCATGTAGTTGCCCACCCCATTATTTTGTTCAGGTCCGCTTGTAAGGTTTCCACATCCTGCATAGAAGATATTGGCATGCTTAGTTTAGTATCATCCGCAAATACTGAGATTGTACTAGATATCCCCTTTTCTAGATCATTTATGAATAAATTAAACAGGATTGGTCCCAGGACAGAACCCACTTTAACCCCCGCCCAATCCAAGTACTCCCCATTTATCACCACCCTCTGGACTCTCCCCTGGAGCCAGTTCTCTATCCAGGTACTCACCCTATGGTTCATACCTACATTCCTTAGTTTGTACAGTAAGCGTTTGTGGGGAACGGTGTCAAATGCCTTTGCAAAGTCAAGATACACCACACCACATCCACAGGCTAGAAGGTTAATAGATTGGTTTGGCAAGAACGATTTTTCATGAATCCATGCTGATTACTACTAATACCGTTTTCATTACTAAAGTCTTGTATGTGGTCCCTTAACATCCCCTCCAAAATCTTGCAGGCTACTGATGTTAGTCTGACCAGCCTATAGTTACCCGGGATATATCTCGGCCCTTTTTTAAATATCGGTACCACGCTGGCTTTTTTCCAATCAGCTGGCACCATACCCGTCTGTAGACTATCCTTAAAGATCAAGAATAATGGTCTGGAAATCACCTGGCTGAGCTTTTTAAGAACCCTCGGGTGCAAGCCATCCGGTCCCAGTGATTTATTTCACAGATAAGGCGAACGGCAGGACAGAGCCACCACTCAGACACCCTGCGAGCAGAGGTGACAGACACCAAAAAGGCAACCTTCTGAGACAACAAAGGCAGAGAAATGACCCTGAAATTGTTAAAGGGAGGACATTGAAGAACGGACAGAACCAAATTCAAATCCCAAAGAGGTAAAGGGGATCTCCTCGGCAGAGCCAAATCACGCACCTCTTGAATAAAGGTGCGATCAAGGAATTTGTCGCCAAGGGACGTTGGGAGTAAATGGCTAGGGCCAACACCTGACCTTTAATCGTGCCTAAAGCCAAATGTTGCTCCACCCCCTTCTGCAAGAAGGCGAAGACCCTCGCCACCGAGAAGGAGCGAGGATGCACCCCCAGCGATTCACCCCAGGCAATATACATTGTCTAGGAACAATGAGAAATCTTCCTGGAAGTCGGCTTCCTATGTCTCAACAAGGTAGGAATCACAGAATCAGAGAAACCTCTGTCTCTCAACATCTGGCCTGCAACAGGCATGCCATCTAAGCCAGCGACCACAAGGCAGGAGGGAAGATCAGTCCTTGAGATAGGAGATCCACTCGCAGAGGCAGCCGCCAGGAAGCCCAGATGACCATCTCTACCAGGTCTGTGTACCAAGACCGGCGAGGCCAGTCTGGGGAGGAATGTGAACTGTGGAGAGAGCTGGAACACGTTCCCCGGCCCAAACAGAATGTTGGCCACCTCCCTGGCCACCCGGACACTCCTGGTGTCCCCTTGAGAAACGCCGTAAGCCACAGCCGTGACACAGTCACAGTGCACCCGGCAGTCAAGAGGACTCCTCTGACAGCCAGCGTCCCTGGGCACAAAGATTGTCCAGCACTCCACCCCAGCCCGATAGGCTGGCAGCCGTGGGGACCACTGTTCACAATAATGGTAGAAAAAGAGCCGCACTGGCTCAGAGCGGACAACAGAAGCCACCACGAGAGTTCTGACCATGTGAAACGGCCAAGACACATCCTGTCCAAAGACTGCGGATCCTTGGTCCACCTGACAAGAACCATAGCATGTAGAGGTCCTGAGTGAAATCGAGCAAAATGGGATCTCATCGAAATTCGACAACATCAGCCCCAGAGACCGCACACAAGTCTGCAGGGAGGATAGACCAGTGTCCATCAGAAACCTGGTCTCGCCCAGCAAGGTCTGAAGCACTAAAAACAGACCTCCCAGCCGGTTCGAGTGAGAACCGGCTCTCAACAGGAGATCGTCCAGATATCCGAGGATCGCCATCCCTTTGAGCGGAGCAAAACTAACACCAAGGTCAGTCAGGATGTGCTGGAACTGGAGAGAGTCCAGAGAAGGGCAACAAAAAGAATTAGGGGAATGGAGGGCATCAGCTATGAGGAAAGCCTACAAGCATTGAACTTATTCTCTCTGGAGAAGAGAAGCTTGAGGGGGGATATGATATCAATTTACAATTACTGTACTGGTAAGGACCCTAGCATAAGGAAGAAACTTTTTAGAGAAAGGGAATACAATATGACACGAGGCCACTCACTAAAACTAGAGGAAAAACGGTTTAACCTTAAAATACATAAGGGGTTCTTCACTGTCAGAGCAGTAAGGATGTGGAATTCGCTTCCACAAGCAGTCGTATCAGCAGGGAGCATTGATAGTTTCAAAAAACTATTAGATGGGCACCTTAAAGACCACAACATACAGGGGTATTCAATGTACTAATACACACACATCATAGGTTGAACTGGATGGACTGATGTCATTTTTCAACCTCACAAACTATAACTATGTAAGGCCAAAACCGCGGTGAAGACTCCGGGATATTGGGCACTGAAGTGGTTTGACTAAAAAAACCTTGAAACCTTTTCTGCCGAGGAACCGGCACAATCACTCCCTGAGCAAGGCGAGCTTTTCTTGCCCCCCTGGGATCCTACAAGTGATCCGGAGATAGACGGAAACATGGTGGAAAGAACCTGTCTGCTGGGCGAGACTGAAATTCGGCCTTGTATCCTGAACAAATTAGTTTGTGAACCCAATCGCCCTGAACTAGAGATGTCCAGGATTTGTGAAAGCAACGCAGATGTCCCCCCACCCCCGAATCGGGTGAGGGTGTCCCTTCATGCAGGGGAGGAATCTTCCAATGAACTGGACTGGCTAGTCTCGGGCTTATCCGACCCAACCTTCTTGATTCCTCTGGAGGCTCTGAACGGTTTGCCTTTTTCCTGCGCCCCTGAGGCACGATAAAGCCTGTGAGCCTTAAAGGAAGGCCCCCGCTTGCCGCGAGCTGCCTTACCTTTTGCGGATTGAGGGAGAAGAGTACTCTTAGACCCTTGATTAACTCATCCAAGGACTCACCAGACGTTCACCTACAAAGGGAAGATCAGTCACGGCCTTCTTAAAAGCCTGGTTCGCCGACCAGCTCTTCAGCCACACCATGCGGCGTATGGTGATTCCCCACCGCAGACACTCTGGCAGCCAGAGGACCCGTGTCCAGGGCCGTATCACACAGGTACACCATGGCCTGGGCCATCTGATCCGTGAGCTCAATTAGAGTTGAAGGAACCAACTCAGCGGTCAAGTTGCTCCCAAGTACCTTGACCCATTCCATCTCCGTCTGAGAAACCAGGACGGATGCGAACACAGGTTTAAGAATCAAACCCGCCAACAAGTGTACTTGTTGGTGGGAAAGATTCCATTCGCCTGTCCACCAAGTCTTTAAACACCGGGGAGTCTTCTACAGGTACCACAGATTTATTTAACTGGGAAACAGTGTGATCCACCTTAGGAGACACTGTCCAACGATTGGAAACTGAGTCTGCAAAGGGGCAATGACGCTAAAAGCGTTTGGGAACCGCCAGCATGTGCTTAATGCGCCTCCATTGCTCATTCACAATATCGTGAAAAACCTCAGGACAAGGAAAAACCTGACCCAACTTCTGGGCTTTGCGGGACCGGGGGGCTCCGCTCTGAAATAGCTCGCCTCCCACCCTGAGTGGGGGTGCTGCCAGTCAGAAGGGGGTTACGCTGCAACTCAGGGCGTTGCTGCTTCCCGGTGAAGAATCTGCTCGCAGGCTTGTCCCCATCCGACGGGGCTCTGTCATGGCGAGGACTGGGTGGACAACAACCTGCTCACACTCGTTGGCCAGGCTGGGAGACCATAAGGATCTAGATTATCCGATGCGAAACCCCAGCTCGGCTGTCGCTTGAAGTTCACCAGGAGGATCCCCCTGACACTGGCTAGCGATAGTGAGTAAAAATAAATAAACATTTTGAAAATAAAATAAAAACTGAGACTGAAGTCCAAGCAGGGAAACCTAGGTCCTACTCCTTCACTAGGCAGAGCAAGAAACTGATTTTAGAGCACAGTGTGTCTGGGGTAATGTCGTGAGGGACAGCCTCTTTAGGCGTGTCGAGTGAAAACTGTAAAGACTTTTCACTGCCTAGTCTACTCCTGTAGATGGCGCATTATTCATTAGTGAAGAAGCATTGAGAGCTGCGTCTGTCAGAGGACGTAAGAGAAAATAGCTTTTACAGTTTATACAATTTCTGTGTGTACAACTGTTACAGGACATAAATACTTTGCACAAAGGTGTAACATTTTAATCTCAACCATTTCAACTGGTTCAAAAAACACTTTTTGCTCACTCAGATATATTATTCATTTTATTTGTGAAATTAAGTATACAACTTTTAGCAGTATATTTTTTGAGTTTTTATTTCAGTGGATGTTGCATACAGCATATCAGGGGAGTCTAGTTTCACAAAATGGAAGACATCACATGGACCACTCACACTGCTACAAAAAAAATTAACACATGTAAAATTGTGCAGGAACTAAAACACAGTTTTGGTGAAAATGTTTACATCAATGTGAGGACTAAAACATCTCTTCCCTTGCATAAGGCCCTGTCAACCTTTCCTGTAGAGTGTCAGGGAAGAAACAAAACAATGTGTAAAGCTAAAAAAAAGCACAATCTGCCCCATGCTCACATGTCCGACAAAAGAAAGGGTCTGGTCAAGCATAGCAACCAAAAACATTCTTGCTTTACTTTTGCAGTAGGTAAAACATGAACGGAACAATGTTACAGGTACTATGGGCAACTAGAACACTTCTTCCTTTTAACTGAACTATTACTTGAAAGGTGTCAAATGCCTTAGCATGATTGATTTATGGACAATATTTGTAATGTCAAAAAGGCATCAGATAAGACTATAACAAATATTAAAATACTGGATTTTTGTGTTTGTGTGCATTTAACAGCTCTTCAAATTAAAGTTAATTACTTTAAAACCATTAAATCCATTTTGTATATTTAGGATGCTTGAAAAAGCTATGTTGAGCAATAATGCCCATATCTGGACAGAATCTAATAATCTAAAAATATCCATATATTTGTGTTTCTCAATATATTATTAGAACTACTCTGTTAAAAAAGTTGATACCTTTCTGTATAGTAAGCACTGTATAAATGAGCAGCTACTAAATATTCCAAACTTATCCTGGAATATACATGTTTTCTTTTTCCTCTTATTCCAACGGTTTGACTTTAAAGCTTAGTTATTTTTGTTTCTATAGAAACACTTGTCATTGAGACAGAAGGTTGTTTGCATCCAGGGCACAAAACATTACAAAGGGATACTAGATTCTTAGGATATCTATGCTGCAGAACATCTGAAGAACAAGCTTTTGTGGAGTGAGATGGGTTATGCTTCAAATTCCAGTCCAAGGCCCAGTTTGTGACCTCCAGCATTAATGTTCTTGCCATCCAATAAGGTAGATAAAATGAATTTGATACCTGAAAAACAAATAACTTATTTATCAAAAATGTCACATATTCTTCTGCTTTATCTCAATAGTATATTTATTTAAATTTATCCCAATAATATCACTCATTCTTCAGGTTCTTTAAGCTTTATCAAAAGTGTATTTTTTAAATGTGACTAACATTTTTTTTTTTTTACTTTTTAATTGGCTAGAGTAAGGGGGGCGGGGGGGGGGGGGGGGTTTAGAGCCTCTGTCAGGATATTTACTTCTATTTAAAAGCTGATAATTGCCAAGAATTCTTAAGTTTCATTGTATCTATATCAAAATATAACTTCATTTACAATTATAAAACTTTTGTGTTTTATGCAAAGGACCAAACCATATAAAAACACTTAAAGTACAAGGGCCCTGCTTATTCATTTGTAACTGTTTTTTTTTCAGTCTATACAGTAACTATTCACGCAGCATGCATATACAACTGATATATCACAATATTTCACAATATTGCACACAATAATATACATAAATATTTTATTAACACCATAATTGTCAACACTTTTAAATGTCTTATAACTATACAGTGTTCTTAGAAAGCATTATGCTTACCCTGTCAACTCCAATGGTCCTGCACTGCAATAGTTCCTCCAAGTGTTTAATATATTTTAAATTGTTAAAGCAGAACTGCTTATAAAAAAAAAGAAATTGCATTGCAATTGCATGGGTACAGGAAGATTTCAAGTGCAGCTCAGTTTACATTTTAGGCGTGCCTCGGTGACAGGATGCATTATTTCCTGCGTTTATGAAGGTATATGAAGTTACAGTGTCCTGGGCCAGCCAATCAAGATTGGCAAAGATGCCAAACACGTGACAATGGTGGAACCAGCTATAGAGCTTTAGGGCCTAGCATTACTGGGGGGGGGGGGGGGGGAGGTTAGTAAAATGGACTTTAGTTCCACTTTAATGCCAGGTATCAATCTTCCTACAATCGGAAGAGTCAAGACACATCCTTAGAAGAGTGCTAAACATATGTCACTTTATGAGGACTTTAGCCATCCTGTTGCAAGAGATAGTGTGTGGATTTGTTCAGTGTGATTTACTTCAACACTGACCTTCCGACCAAAAAAAAAAATGCAATTAGAGGGTCAGTGTCAAGATATATCCTAGCAGGGAAATCAACATACTATCTTTCCCAATAATATGGATAAAGTGCACCTAAATTGACATAGGTTTTTCTAGTATTGACTATTTTACTGCTTTTGTAGTAAAAGCATTATCTGACCATGATTCCTTTTTTTTTTTTTTATTTGACAATTTTTATTAAATTTTTATATACATACAAAACAAACAGATAATACAAAAAAGAAAAACAGGAGGGGGAGAGAAAAAAAAAATTCCCCCTCCAATACTTAAGTGCAAATTGTTGATACCCCTAATTATCTAGTGTATAACCTGTACAGCGCATGAATGCGCATTCGTGCCACCCACCCAATTCTCATCCACCTCTGGAACGGGGTGATGGTGAGTAGACCAAAACATCTAAGTAACTCAAAATCGTGAAAAATTGTGCTCAAGTCAAAAGTAAAATAACGTGAAGAAGAAGGGGAACATGCCCCTATTAAACACATATAAACAGTATCAATAACAAATAACATGTGAAATAGTGAATAGAATTATCCTCTGGGTATCTTTACCGAAGAAAAAAAAAAAAACCCCGGAAGACCCCTCCCCCCCAAAAGGAGAAGGGTATACCAAAGATCAAAAAAAAAAAAAAAAAAAGGAAGATATGGAGGGGAGAGAGAGGAGTCTAAATGGCATTTCTCTATGTTGTTGCCGTACCAATGAAATGCACCCATCGGGCTCTGGTCATCTGGTCAACGTAGTTGAAGTTCCTCCTGTAGTGGCATAGAAATACTCAACGCAGCTGACTTAGTAAGATTAATCTTATAATTGGCTAATGTGCCATATATTCGAAGAGCCTCCAGAATATTTGGAAGTGACACAGTTGGGTTAGTGACGAAGAACACAAGATCATCCGCGAATGCGGCCACCCTGTGCTGTTCGCCACCAATCCACATCCCTGTTATATCTAGTGATCTACGAATTGAACAAAGCAGTGGCTCAAGTGTTAAAATAAAGATAAGAGGCGATAATGGACACCCCTGCCTAGTCCCGTTCGAAATCAAAAAATAATCCGATCTCCACTCATTGGCACGTACTGCAGCTGAAGGGTTGGCATAAAATGATAGAATATATGTCAGCATCTGGGGACCTAATCCAATATATGACAGGGTGGCCTTGATAAAATTCCAGGCCACCCTGTCAAAAGCTTTTCCGTGTCCGTTGAAAGCAATACCATCCTGTTGTGTGATTCATTTGCCGCATGGATAATATCTATTACCCGGGTCGTATTATCCCTTGCCTCGCGTGATGATACAAAACCCACCTGATCAAAATGTATCAGGTGGGGAATGTAAGGCATGAGGCGGTTTGCGAGTATTTTTGCTATGAGTTTAATATCACAATTTAGAAGCGAGATGGGGCGGTAGCTGCCACATAATAGAGGGTCTTTCCCCTCCTTAAGTATAAGGGTGATATATGCCTTTAGTGAGTCTGTAGGCAGCTCAGACCCATCCTGAACTGAGTTCATATGCCTTAAAAGAGGTTGTGTTAAATGTGTCTTAAAGTGTTGATAGTAGGGTAATGTGAACCCATCTGGTCCAGGGGCTTTATGTGTTTTGGTCTGTGATATTGCAGCAACCAACTTGTTTTCTGTAATCTCACCCTCCATAGCTGATGTTTGTTCTGCCGACAACACCGGCATTCCGGAATCTCGAAGGTAGGACTCTATCTGTTTTAGCTTTTTTACATGGTCCAATTTCCCTCCCCCTGAAGTCTGTAAGTTATATAAGGAGTGATAAAATGAGCAGAATTCGCCTGCAATTGCCGACGAGGTGTGCACCTCCCCACCACCCGCCGTCCTTATGCGGGAAATATGTGTTTGTTTCCTTGGGCCCCTAAGTGCCCTTGCCAACATCACCCCTTGTTTATTTGCAAATTCAAAAGAATGTCTTTTGAACCATATCAATTTCTTATTTATTTTTTGAAAAAGAAGATTATTTAACTCCTCTCGCGCACAAGTAAGTGGGGCTAAGTGTTCAATGGCCAATGATCTTTTATGCTGTCTACTGAGATCTTCGATTTGAGAGAGCAACTCATTTACTTTTTTCTCCTGCATTTTTTTACGTTGAGATGCCAACCGCATTATGACCCCCCGTACCACACATTTATGCGCTTCCCAGATTGTTGAAGGGGGCAAGGTATAATCTTTATTTTCCAGGAAGTAATTGCCTAACGCCTCCTCTATTTTTGCCCTAATCTCTGGAAATTGTAATAATGACTCATTCAAACGCCACGAAGAAGGTCTAGGTGGCCTACAGTCCCAATCCATGCAAACATGTGCCGGAGCATTGTCTGACATGGAAAAGTCGTCAATACAGGATGAGAAAACTAGCGGTAAATCCGACTGGGGAATCAATATGCGATCAATTCGGGTGTAGGCGTTGTGGATCGGGGAATAGTAAGTAAAATCCCGTACATTCGGGTGCATTAGTCGCCAAGGATCAACCAGGTTTAAAATAGAGAGTTCTCGCTGTAGGCGTTGCAGCCGAGCATACGAGATGCAGGAAGACTTCTTTGAAGTATCCATTAAAGGTTCCGAAACAAAGTTAAAGTCTCCCCCCATTACTAGGTGACCTTCCCTAAATCCCAGGACAACAGGTGTAAACTGTTGTTGAAATGTCAGGTGGTCTGAATTAGGCAGATAAACATTCACCAATGTTAGTTCTGTGTGGCCAATACTCCCCTTCACTAGTAAATATCTTCCCATAGGGTCTGCCAGTTCCTCCTTTAGTGTCCACGGCATCGCTTTGGAGATAAGGATACTAACCCCCTTAGATCTAGCAATGGGAGAGGGTGCATGATATACCCAAGGAAAATCTCTATTACAGAGTTTAGGTAGGAAATTCTTACTAAAATATGTTTCCTGCAAAAATGCTATTTGAGTGTGACAGCGTTTTAATTCCTGCAACAGGCGTGTACGCTTCTGCGGAGTGGACAAACCCCTAACATTAAGTGTAGATATCTTACAGCCAGTATTCAGATGTCTATAGGAACTCAATGTTATAGGTATCCCCCCTTCTCCTCCCCTCTCTCCCCTCTCGCAGGCCCACTCGAGGCCATAAGCACGGTAAAAAAAAAAAAACACAAAATGTGACAAGTACCCCCCGCCCTCCACCCAACCCTTTATATACACTCAACTAGAAAAGAAAAAAACTTTGCGCAACCAGGCGTGTCCTAATATGGGGTAGGACTGACTCCGTGTGCAAAAAAGCTTATAAAGAATCCAAAACAAAAAATTATTTTAACAAAAAAAGAAAAAAGAAAGTTCCACCACTATGCATATGGAGCTTGTGGACGGAGCGGGCCCACCTCTAACACATATATATATATATATATATATATATATATATATATATATATATATATATATATATATATATATATATATATATATATATATATATATATATAGAAAGGGGGGGGGAGGAAGGTCCCCCGCCCCTGGAGGAAAAATAAAAAAAACCCCGGGGGGGAGGCAGGGAAGGAGGGAGGCACAGGAAGAAAGAGAAAAAATTCCCCCCCAATTCCCCCACCCCCCACAACACCTGAGATCCCGCCACTGACCAACTTAATTCATCATATGGCCTTATAGTTTAACCCTCCGTCCTCCTCTACAAAAAAAAAAAAGAAAAAATAAGAGGAGGAGGGAGAGGACACATGCCTGATACTACAGCATTACAATATATTTTAACCACAGCAATAAAAAAGAAAAGAAAAAAAAAGGAAAGAACCAGCAGAAAAATGAAGCAACGGCTCACAGTCCAAGGGATATTCAACACCCCCCAGAGAGGGCCCTGAGTCTATTTCCTGTATTCTAGATATGACTTCATTAGGGACCACGGGTCTTTACAGGTCCTAAGATGTAATAGGGGCTTCCTCTGTTTCTGTCCCTCCGGCTGCGTTGAGGGCGAGATAATGGGCCAGTTGGTAGAAGTCCTCCAGGGCCCCCACTCCCGTATACCCCCAGCCAGTCATGGACAGGTATTGGGGAGATCCCAAGAAATGAGATCAAAGCCGGCAGTTGGTCATGCCACCTTAAAACAAACGTTTTTTTATCTTGTGTGACCACTAAGTGGAATGGATGGCCCCAATGATAAGTAGCCTTTATCTTATATATCTCCTCTAACAGGGGCTTCAACATGGCCCTCATCCACAAAGTATTATGGGAGAGATCTGGTAAAAAAAAAATCACAATTGGGTTCCCTCAAAGTCCCATGGGCCCTGGCTCACGGCGCCATCACCTAGCCACACCCCCATCATGAGGAGGCATTTCCTCCATGATTCTTTACAAAGGTTGTGTGTACTGGAGTGAAGAAAAAACATCCTTTTGGGCATCAGTTGTTCCAGGCAACTTAAAGGATATCTAAACTAAAAACAAAAAATAATAAACTGCAGATTACCAGTTCTTAGATTAGGTGTTTGCAATATTTTTCTATTACCAGGCTTTTTTCACTTTATTTTCAACTGGTATTCCTGCAAATAACACACTATTTATCCTAGTGTGACCATGTTCACTCCTTCACTGAATCAGTAGAGGCAGCCATAGAATGGGGGAATAAGTAGTTTACAAAAGAAAAAATGGGAGTTTTGACTTATGGTATAAAACATTTTTCTGATGTTCATTGACCGAAACAAGATTCTTCTTAACCATCGGGTTATACTGACCCCCTACAGGATTAGGACACTATGCAGGAAAAAGCTTGATAACGCCTATGTTTAGTCCCAGGGGGTATACACCAACTCTCAGCTATAGGCACTCAGCTTTGTTACAAGCAGTGTCAGAAGAAAGCCAACTCCACACAGAGGGGTGGATGCTGTGTCCGTCAATGAACATCAGAGAAATGGGATTTTACGGTAAGTCAAAAATCCAGTTTTCTCTTTCGTTCATTGACAGACACAGCTCCTGATTCTTCTTAACCATTGGGACGCTGTAAAGCAGTGTTAAGCATGAGGGGTGGGAAAACATCAGAAAAAAACTCCCAAAGCTAACCATAGCTAACCATAGCAAACCAGGTAACATAGAGCTCAACCATAAACAACTGGAGCTCACCTGAAAAAACAATTCCCCCCTCAAAGAGGATCAGGTCCTCTAAACAGCAGCCAGCAAAACCTTGCGGCCAAAAGAAGCATCCGCAGATGCCAACACAACCGCTTTACAAAAACTTTGTAAAAGTGTGCACCGACGACCAGGTGCCCGCCTTGCAAAACCTGCATCACTGACGCTTGAAGACGGAAAGCCCAGGAGACACTAAGTGCCTAATTCATAGTACCGCTATTTGGCTAACGCCGGGATTTTTGCGACCTTGCGAATTTGAACGTATGAAATTTGTATTCAAAGTACCGCCGGCGGCCAATAACGTATAGTGTTAGATTCATTAAGATGCTACAACGTCAGGGCGTGACTTAAAAACAGGCTAGGTAAAAGCTGGAGTAATATTTTGCCAAATTTTTTTGAGTACCCCCAAAAATCCAAAATCAATGTGGAAGGTGTGGGAGATCATTTGGAGATGAATAGCTTTTAAACTGTGTCAAAAACTGACCTAGAAAGAGATTTCTGCAAAAGTTTAGAAAGTAAAAATAGCTCCTCAAGTCCCGAGCTGCAAGAGAGCTCATGTGTGCATGCGCAACGCCAACTAGGCTCAAAAAGTTGCGCTTTCACAAACTCAAGCATGCGGTTTGTTGAATGCAAACGAAAAATCCGCTGTATAGCCCATGTAAAATGGAATGAACTGGCAGATTTGAAAAATGCACATAGTTTATACGTCTAGCAAGTGATTCCTTAGTAAACACCATCACATTACCACGTTCTAGACACCTTTCCTGCTCAATCATATTTCACTAGAACAATCTTACATCGAACCTCCACATTATCTAGGGTATCCCACAAAATATTTAATCAGGAAAGACGTACCCACATGGAAGAAAAATAAATAACAAATATATTTTAAATAATCATTTTTTATTTTTTCCAAATGTATAGGAAATATATTTGAAATGCTACAATTTTGGCCATATTAAATATATTTCTAAATATTTTTTCTCTAAATATATTGGAAATACATTTTTCTTCCATATGGGTATGGCCAAGCTTTTGCATTTTAGTACACATTTTACTGCAGGTATATCCCCATACTTGGCTAATTAGCAAAGTATGGAAAACAAACAAATATAGCTCTATCTCTCAATATTGCTAGATATTGACTTTATGTGGCATCTTTTGTATTTAGTTAATGTCTTTATATTAAGAGTTTGGTGATACACATGGCTATGTCAAACAATAGCAAAAGTATTGATGCTAACATTTGGAGGGTTGGAAACCTCCAATTGTTGCCCATACAGAGGGCTCATTCTGGATTCGAACTCACAAACCTACAGCAGGAAGGCAGACTCCCTAATCATTGTGCTATTTCTCAGTCCTTACAATTCCAAATTTATTAGGCTATGTTCACATCTCGGCGTTGCTATTACAGGCGTTTTTATGGGCTTTTTTTCAGGCGTTTTTATGGGCGTTATTGCAGGCGTTTCACATGTGTTTTTTGTGCAGGCATTTTTAGATTGAATAGAGACCAATTGCTCACGGCGTCAAAACGCTCAGATGTGAACAGGGGCCATTGAAATGAATATGATTAGTCTTGTTGGGCGTTTTGAGAGCTGATCCTGGAGCAGAAAAACTCCCCAAAAACGCCCCAAAACGGGCTACGTTCACATGTAGGCGTTGTGGGCTGTTTTGGGGGCGTTTTTCTTCTATTCAATCTAAAAACGCCTGCACAAAAATGCATGTAAAAACGCCCATAACAACGCCTGATATAATCGCCACGCCAAGATTAAGGATGTTTATGAGTGATGAGCCTGATTTTTGGCTTAGCTATATGTTTAATCTTCATTCAAACAACAATCTGAACTCCCAAATAAATGCGCCCCCCCCCCAAATAATTTAAAACCCAAAATGTGTGTTTCACATTTCCCAAAAAATATATATTCCTCTCTCTCTCTCTCTCTATATATATATATATATATATATATATATATATACATACATACATATATACATATATACATATATATGTATATATCATGTAATTGTATGTATATATATATATATATATATATATATATATATATATATATATGTATACCTGTATATAAACATTATAAATAATGTTTAGTAAACCCTAAAAAAACATTTGTAATTTCACATATATACACATACATACATACATACATACATACATGTATTTTGTTGGTTTAGGTCTCTCTCTCTATTTCTATTTCCCTTTTTTATTCAACTGGGCATGCTCCAATACACACAGGACACACACAGTTAATTTTTCTCCTGGGCGTTACCATTACTCGGTGTGTGTTTTCCTGTACTATATAAAAAAGACTCAGACATGAGAGAAGATTTGGCCTGGCAACAGGTCCAATATATTGTGCATGGGACATGCTTTATGTTTAACATTTGGGGGCCTTTGTTATTTTTAGATGGGAGGTGGGATTTGGCTGTGTTGTCTGTTATGTCTAAAGACACATAGCCCACTTGACTCTCTGTAAGTATTTCTTGGTTTTAACATAATTGTGTATTGGTTAGTCAATCTGCACATGTATCTGAATATTCTTGGATCTTTGTCGATGTATATGGTATAAATTTTGTACAAAGTTAATGTTCGAAAATATGTTAAATTTGTGTTGCTTCACTGGGATACTTTGGAGACTGTGCCAAAAAAATGTCATGTGAAATGTTTGAGCTGTGTATCCTGTTTGTAATAAACATTGATGGTGGTGAGCGGCCATGTTTCCAATGTCTTCTCAAAACATTGTTCATGTGTATAAATAAAAATGTCTTTTGGTCTCCACAAATGTATGTTATGTTTTTTTTGCAATGTTTTTTAGACATGCAGATTGTGTATAGGCAATGGTTACTTTTGTTCGCAAATTCGCTAACATTGGAAAAAGCGTTCTCACATTTCTAAATTCAACCGGAAACGACACTATTATTGGATGCACACATTTCCGGAATGTGTACAGTTCCTCTCGCAATTCTGAGCAACATGGCGCCCTCGCTCTATACTGCCGATGTTGTGGCGTTCATCTGCAAGGTGAGAGGTGTGTGTGTGTGTGTGAACATGAATGTGCGAGATCTCTGTTAGCCAGTGGGGGGGTCTGTCGCCTATATAGCGGGTGTGCAAGTAATTTTTGGCTTAGTGTACTTTCCCACGCGTGCACTTCCTGCCTAATAGACATCAGTTCCCCTATTCTAGAAACTTCTAGTATGTGAACCTGTTCCTATATCTATAGTGTCATAATCTTTATCGCTATGGCACGTGTATGTGTATATATGTATGTATGTATATATATATATATATTTATATGTGTATATATATTTATATGTGTATATATATTTATATGTATATATATATATATATATATATATATATATATATATACTTTTATGTATATGTATATATTTATATGTGTATATATGTATATAATTAACATTTGGTCAAAATTTTACAAACAACGATCAGTTACATATTGCTAAGACGTTTTGGAATCTGTCTAGATAAAGACAAATGGATTGCCCCTTTTCATAGATGCAAGATTAGAAACATGATATTCCCTAAATAAATTGAAACAAAAATTTTAGGTATAAATACATACATACACACTGCAAGCTCTGGTGGTCGACAGTTTTTTTTTTTAAAAGGTGTTTATTTAAATTTTTGCAAAACAACAACAGAAACACAAGGGCAGACAATGCCCATAAAACAAGTATGGAACAAGCATGTAAAGTATACCAGGGTATCAGAAGACATTGTAACATAAACAATGTGGGGGGGGGGGGAAGGGCCCTAGCGGCCCAATTCAAGGGGGGGGGGGAACAAAGGGGGATGCGTACCAAAAAGTCCAGGAGAGCCAAGCAACTGTAAGGCTACACGCCCAACAGATCACCATAGTAGAATAACCCTCTAGGTTGAACACAGGTGGGGGAGGGAAAAAAGGACACACCAACAAGATTAACAACACCACCAAGAAACTAAAACACACAACGAAAGACTACACCATACACACCAACACATCCGCATTCACACACCTTCCCCTACCCCCAGGTACCCACCCCCCGGGGGGGGGGGGTATACTACATACATCTTATTCAATAGGATAAACCGCATGACATGCGGGGCCACCCAGATTCAGTCAACAGATAAGCTGGAGGGCAGAGGGGCATCAGCCCAGTACGAGTCCTCCACATCAAGCCAAGGTTGCCAGGCGTTAGTGAACTTTTTAGGACACCCTCTACTCTTATAAATTAGTTTATAAAGCGGTACATCACTACGCACCAAAGCATAGAACTGCTGCATGGTAGGCGGTTCAACACTCTTCCAATGTAATAAAATAAGTTTCCTAGCATAGAACAGTAGGATGCGGAGCAGGATCCTAGGACATACACGATGTATAATATCATTCAACACACCCAACAGGCCTACTTCAGGAGTACGAGGGACCGATAAATGCAGTTTATCATTAAAAAAAGCAAAAATAGATGTCCAGTAACCGCTAACATGGGGACAGGACCAGAATATGTGAAGCAAGTCCGCTGCATGACAGCCGCACCTAGGGCAAGTGGCTCCCGGGGCTACCCCCATACGGACCAACTTCTGAGGTGTATAATGCAAATGATGGTTGGAACTTATAAGATCCTGGAAGCAAACCTCCGTGACCTCCTCCCAGGCCTCCTCTGTCAGCTCAGGCAGGAGTGCGACCCACCGGCCCATGGCCAATTTAAACGGGTCGGCACCCGCCGCCTGCAACCTCATGTAAAACATAGTGACCATTTTGTTCACCCCTGGGATAGACAATAATAGCTCCATCGGGGACTCCCCGAGCTCCAGGGTCAGCCCAGCAAACTGTGCACGGGCGGCGTGGCGTAGTAACAAGTATTTAACGAAAAAATGGTTGCTCACACCATGGCGGGCCTTCAGGTCATCAAAGGAGACAAAATGAGTCGACCGAAAGACATGGGAGACATGAGTCACCCCAAGTCCAGACCACCAGCCTGAATCCGGATGACCATAGAGCTCGGGGAAGTTGAGATTATCCCACAACGGGGCATTGGGAGACACAGCGGGCGTCTCCACTAGCATTGTGTTACCAGCGTGCCAGGCCAACCACCCTACCTCCATAGGAGAGGCACGAGAGCAGCGTCTGGGGACCGATCTGTGGAGAGCATCCAGAGCCTGTGTTTGCGAGCCATGCATGGCCAATACGAGAATGGTGGAGGAGTTCCCAGGAGAGTGGCCAAGGCAATCATATAAGTAAGCTGGGACGCAAAAAAATACTTATAAAGGTCTGGACACGACAGGCCCCCCTGGAATTTGGAGGTCTGGAGAGAGGACCTAGCTATGCGAGGGCGGGAGCCCTGCCAGAAAAAAGTAGTAAGGGCAGAATCAATTTTGTTGAACAACCGCCTAGGTAGAAAAACCGGGGAAGCCCGAAAAACAAAGGAATTTTGATAAGTAAATCATCTTAAAAATATTAATCCTGCCAATGAGATTCAGCGGCTGCGAAGACCAGGTACGCAGCCGAACCTCCATGTGCGAAATAATAGGCTGAACATTCAAAGAGCTATAAGTCTGGAGATCAGTATGCACTTGTATCCCCAAGTACTTAAAGGCAGGAGACAGGGGAACTCCAAAACGCTGCAAAAAACTATAATCCGCGGGCGGGCCAAGCGGAAAACCGATTTACCCCATCCCACTCTAAGGCCAGACACCCCGCCAAACTCCTCCACCACTCCCATCAAGGCTTCAAAAGAGGACTCAGAACCATCAAGATATATAAGGGCATCATCCGCGTACAGCGATATTTTCTCCTCCAGGCCGCCACAAATGATACCACCCACTGCCACCGTCTGTCGCACCACCAGAGCCAAAGGCTCAATGGCAAGGGCAAACAGTGGCGGCGACAGAGGGCAGCCCTGCCTAGTACCTCGGTGGAGGGAAAAGGTCGCAGATACATCCTTATTTGTACAAATTCTGGCAAGCGGCCGCGAGTAGAGCAGACGCACCCATTTTATAAACGGGAGGCCAAACCCCATCTTCGACATGACCTGCCAGAGGAACTCCCATCTCACAATATCAAAGGCCTTCCTATTATCAAGAGACAACACCAGGCCACTCCTCGCCTCCTTAGTTGCAGTGTATTGATGCAGATGAAGCCGGCGGATGTTATCATACGTACTCTTCCCAGGCATGAACCCATTCTGATCAGGATGGACAAGGGTAGTTATAACCTTGGCAAGGCGGGTAGCTAAGAGCTTGGCAAGGATCTTTACATCACTGTTAAGCAGCGGTATAGGTCGATACGAGTCACACAATAATCCATCCTTGTCCGGTTTGGGCAGGACCACTATGAGGGTCTCCCGCATAGATGCCGGGAGTTCACCCTCATCAAGGGCCGCCGCATAGAGGTCCTGCAATCTACTGGCAAGGTCCCCGGGGTACTCCTGGTACCACTCCGCGGGCAAGCCATTAAGCCCAGGGGTTTTATTGGAAGGCAGGGAGCCTATAGCAGTCTCCATCTCTTCAGCAGTCAGAGGGGCGTCTAGCAGCAGCCTGTGGGCCTCGAACAACATCGGAAATTCCAACGAGTCTAAAAACCCAACAAGCTCAGCCTCGTCAACCGTCCCCTGCTCCGAATACAAATCAGAGTAAAAGGAGCGAAACGTCTCATTAATATGCAGTGGGTCCGCCGACACCGAGCCATCAGCCGTCCTAATCCGGGCAATCGAACGGTCCATGTAGTCCGCCCTGGAAAGATATGCCAAAAGTTTGCCATTCTTTCCACTATGTTTGTGAAGTCTAGCAGCAAGATAGAGTTGCTGTTTACGGGTCATGTCAACCAGGTGTAGCTTAAGGGCAGTATGAGCCCCAACCAGGGCGTCACGAAGAGCAGGAGTAGGGTCAGCAGTGTAACGAGCGCGCGCAGCGGCCAAGGAGTCCTCCAGCTCTCGCAAAGCGGCCCGGCTGGAACAGCGATGGGCCGCAATGCGCGAGATGTATGCCCCCCGGGTAGAGGCCTTAAAGGCATCCCAGAGAGACCCCGCGGTAGAGGATTGGGCATTAAACTCCCAGTAGGTATCCATATCCTGAAGGACCAGGTCCCGCAGTTCAGGCGCAGAGACCCATAAAGGGCTGAGCCTCCACATCCGAAAAGCGACCCTATGGCCTAACGTCAAGTCAACGCTAAGTATAGAGTGGTCTGATAGTGTCTGAGCGACATAATCCACGGAGTGGACCAGTGACGTCATGTCAGGTGAAGTCAGGGCATAGTCAATCCTGGAAAGAGCATTGTACGTTTTAGTTTGGCAAGAGTAAACCCTCGCCACCGGGTGGCGCAGACGCCAGACATCCACATAGTTATAAGAGGCACACCACTGACTGAACAACCTAGACTCATGCTGGAGGGGCCTAAAACGGTCCAGGACAGGGTCCAGAACCGAATTAAAGTCCCCCAGCAGGAGAGTGGGAACACAGGGTAACTCAGCCAACCCCACACTCAGGTCTGAGAAAAAAGCAGCCGTAACAGGGGGAGACACATACACCACCACCAGGAGGAACTGTACCGCATGAATGTGGCAAAGTAAAAAAATGTAGCGGCCAAACGGGTCAGTGATCACCCTGGAACACACAAAGGGCAACCCCTTACGGATCAGGATGGAGACCCCCCTAGCGTAGTTGAAATAAGTGGAGTGGTAAGAACTAGGGACCCAATGTTTGTGCAACGCACGGGTGCGAGAGCCAGTCAGGTGCGTCTCCTGCAAACACAGGACATGCGGCTTATGGCTCTTCAGGAAATCAAATAACATGGCCCTCTTAAATTTGGAATTAAGACCCCTTACGTTCCAGGAGACACACGTGACCCGTGACATAGAAAAAGCGTCAAAAAAGCAAGGAAGGGGTGCAATTCCAAAAAACCTGTATCCCCCGATACAGCTGCATGACCCCAGGGGCAGAAGAAGGCAACAAAAAAACAGTCACACATTTGCACAGCACACACTCGGACACACACCCAACAAAACAACAAAGACATAAGACAATAGGGGGACAGGGCTAACAAAAAGAAAAATAGCCCCAGCCCCGGGTACAAGAACAACCAGGGAAAAGAAGAAGGAGGGGGGAAAAAACAAAATAACCCCTCAGAATCTCCTGCCCGGCGCCTAAAAGAAAAGAAAAGAAATCAAAGCAAGGCGCGGGCTTTATCCCAAAACTTTAAAGCTATCTGGAGGCGAGAGAACGTGGCCAGCCAGGGTCAGCCGGCTAAGACCAACCTGGGCAGTGCCCCCAGCATGCAAGGAAATAAAGTACTCAAACTTTAACGTCAAACATCCATCAAGTCAAGGGGAAATAATTGTTAATAAAAGGGGGGAGTCAAAACAAGGCAGCCCCGAGTACACAGAGGGGGAGCTCCCCTCACAACAGGGCTGTAAGGCATCCAAACACTCCTGTAAAAAAGGTTCCAAGAGGTCCTGGACGGGAGACGGCCATCTTGAAATTGACCCAAAGTTTCACCCGAGAAGACAGATCAGGTAACAGGGGTACGGTGGCCAGATGCACTGTCTTGGCGAGGCAGGGACTCCAACCAGGAAACAACAGCAGCAGGAGACTGGAAGAAATGTGCTTTATCTTGATAGGTGACTCGGAGGGTAGCAGGAAACATCATGGAGTATTGCATAGCCCTTTCCCGGAGCATTTGTTTGGCCTGTTGATATTTAGCCCGCAGAGTGCGGACCACCGGAGAGTAGTCTGGGTAAAGAGAGACCACCATTATTAATCTTCAGGTTCCCCTTAAGTCTGGCAGAACGAAGGATAGAGTCTCTGTCCCTGTAGTTCAGGAAGCGAATGATCACTGTGCGGGGGAGGGGGGGGGCTGCCCACAGGGAGAGGCCTACCTGGAACTCTGTGAGCCCGCTCTATAAAGCATGAGGACAGGGAATTTCGACCAAACTCCTCCTGGAACCAGCTTTCCAGGAAGGACACAGGGTCAGACCCCTCAACCCGCTCTGGCAGCCCCACCAGCCGAACATTGTTACGGCGTAGACGGTTCTCCAAGTCGTCCATCTTGTCTTCCACACTTTTAAGTCTCTTCCCGCACTGTCTCAAGTCAGGGACCAAGGGGTGTACGGTATCCTCCAAGTCACTAATACGGCGCTCAGTCTCTGTCACACGGTCCCGGACCTTGCACATGTCTTGGCGCATGATGGTAATGTCCAATTTAAGCTCTTCCACCTTCCCCATCAGGTCAGAGTGATTTACCTTAAGGGCCTGCAGGACATTCTTCAGGGTGGGTTCCTCATCCATCCCATCCGCACTAGGGGACGTCTGGGAGAGGAGCTGCGGAGGAGCGGAGGCACCCGGTGAGGGCGGTGGAGAGGCTCCGGATGCCTCCCCAAACCGATCCGGAGTGGAGGCCGGGGAAGGCAGAGGCATGGTGGAGCGGCGGCCATCCTGATAGGACAGGGTGGCAACGCTCATCCTGGCCGGAGGTTGCTTTTTCCTCTCGCCCATCCACTGAAACAACGACCGGAGGTGCCAAGATTAAGGTACCGAACTCCCGCAGCAGAAATAACCAAAAACGGAGAGTAGAATCCAAAGGATGGAGCAGGATTGTATCAAGGGGAGCTCAGAGCCACCAAAAGCACGTCCGCTTACATGTCCCGCTTGTGGTCGACAGGTTTGGCTGAGAGTCACCATCATAAGATGGATGTGCAGACAGCAGCTAATTTGTTCCCCTGAGATGGAATGAGTGATCACAAAAATCTGGCCTGGTCATGTCTTCAAAGGATTGCATTGGAGAAATCAGCAAAAAAGGCAAGACATGAGTGTGTGTTTACTTGATAATGATGTGATAACACTGCGAGTTGCCTGCATGTTCATGGATCGCATTCACAGCACAGGCATCTCACACTGCCATATGTGAATCCATGGGGGTGTCCATTGCAAGTTAACAACACCCCCAGATCAGATTGCTTTGGGATTTTACAGGTCGAACATGAATCGGATGGCACTGCTGTGAACCACTATGCGATCCAATTCTGCTGTGGACCACAAAAAAGGATTGTGTGTGATTTGACTGTGATTGTGTTGATAATTCTGCCACATTAAATTGATCCAAATTTGTTATGCCAATTAGATTCAAATTGTATTGTGTATGGGCAGCCTAAGTATTCACACAAGTCATCCCAGTGTGAAAAGGGCGTCAACACATCATTAGCTTGATCAATAACGTATGTTTGTGTCGAGACTTCCATGTTAGCTCTAACATGTGATCCCACAAATTCCATTGGTACAGATTCCAAGATGTGAAAAGAGTCACTTTAGCATGTACATGATAAAACACCTCAAAAATAAAACATCTTCGAAAGCACCAACAATAGAGATTGTGCCCTTTCTTGCTTGTCTAGCTTTTGGGAAGTAATAAATAGGCAAAAAGTTGTGCTCAGGGAATGTCAGAGCTCCCCTCTAAACTAACATCTCTAGGCACCCTGTCACCAATAACATAAATAAGCGTGTCCATATCTTGGACATGGGCATTCTTCCAGGGAAGTCCCCTAAAGGCTTTACTCATCTCTGTGTCTATGAGACTTTGAGATGTAATTTTTCAGGAAAAAAGTGTGTTCACCTATCATAGGCCCTCACCATTTCAAATGCCCCTCCCTCCTGTCAATGAGTATTGTGTTAAGTAACACATAACTAAAGTACTTAGTAGACTTTTGTTTGTGTGGGGTGGGGACAGGATCTGCTTGTCAGATTAGTAATGTGGCTTCCCCTCCCCAAACACTAGCCATGGTGATGTGTATAAGCCTACACGTGTTGTTATGATACTTTGAGGTGTGTATTGAATGGACAATTGACACAATGCCAACATTATGTTGAGGTAATCACCAGTGTGGGTCAATCTATGTCATGGAGCTAGATTAGGACATTGATGTATATGTATCACCAGAAATGGGATTCTTTGTTCTACAATATCTAAAAGACGATCTAGCATGTTTTTGGAATAATTGACATTTTTGGACATAGGTTGACTCAAACATACATTGCTCTTTCCACAGCTCCTCCTCCTCTGGGGTTATGATAACCTAAACACACACCTTCACACCAAACACAGCATCCTGTGTCCTGTCCGGATGAGGCTGCGGCGGATATTTCACTTCCGTGCCCTTTTTGTGGACCTGCAGCGGGCTTGGAGTGATGCAAAGAGACGCTCACCCAGACTGCTGCGAAAAGCAGTGGAACAAATCTCCGGTAAGTAAAGATATACATTACATGTGACCAGATATGTAATTAATTTTTGGGTAGGCGGGCCTGTGTTTAGGTATGCAACAATCCACCCCCCCCCCTTCCTTTGGCCCCTACCTTTACCACCTCCATCAAGTGTCTCTTCACAACCTTTTTTACTACTATGTACATTGGTCTTTTATTTGGTTCTTCTTTATCTTCTGCTTCTAGCCAAAGCGGACGGACGACACCCGGTGGTGTGTTTCGTGAAGAAGGGGAGGAGGAGGACTGCCACACTGCAGTACGTCGTCCCTGGGAGCGAGCCGCTAGACCAGCTCAGAATTGTTGATGGTAAGCAGAAACATTTTAATTGTAGAAATGTCAAATATAAAATTTTTGTAGGTTAGTGATCAGGACTAATAATGTTGTTGCATTTGTTTGAACCTATGTATTTGTATGTAGTTATCTAACACTTCATGCTGAACTGTGTTAGAGCAACATGATAACAGCAAACTACTCAGGAGTGGAGGTGTATAAGCAATGTTGACAAATTAAAGTCATTGTATAATACTCGAAAAGTGTGTAGATGTGTCCATGGTTAATTTGCTAGATTTTCCTAAATGAAACTTTACATGGTCAATGTGTAAAATCAAGGGCTGATTAACAAACTTTATCATCTGCTTTCTGGAACTCAGACTAATGTGACTGCAGAGTGAACACATGATATGGGGGGGGGCCCATTGTGAATGGATGTTGGCCTCCTGTTTCTAAACATGGTCAATGCATCTCATTGATGTAAGTGCTCTTCTATGTGCAGAATTGTAGGGGCATGAAGTATGGTGCTAGCATGTTGAGAGGTTGCTGCCTATTTGTGTCCAAAAATAGTGTGTAAATTGTGATGTTGATTTTTTTAGAAACAAGTGACGAGGAGCTGGAGGCTCAGCCTTCTCAGGCCCACTGTAAGTAATGTGGATGTGCTGGTGTGTTGTGTATTAGGTCTAACTTTGAGGAATGATTTTTTGTTTTGTTCTCTTTTGTGGTTGATGTAGCTTCAGCGAGAGCGGAGCCTGAGCAGGCAGGCCCAAGTAATGTGGCCCCGGGGCAGGACCAGGAGGAAGTGGGTGGGCAGGACCAGCCTGAATTGTCCCTCAGCAATGAGAACATCAGCTCTCCTCAAATAGGAAGTAAGTACGCTACATGTGTTTGTGTGTTCAATGTGTCCTGGTAAATATAAGGGCTGTAATATATATATTTTGCCATTGGGGTTATGTAGCAGCTGACATTGAGGATGTTTGTTGTGGAGGACTGGGGAAGAGGGGCCGCTGCTTACCCAGTCCACTGTAACTACTACCTTCAATGTTTAGGGACAACTTTCTGTTATAAAATAGCTGTTGTCCAATGATTGTATTCTTGTCTTTGTGTTTCTAGGATCTCCAACACCATCACCCCATGCAGGGTCTCCACAATTGTCCCCCACTCCAGGGGTGGAGGATCATTCCTCCACAGTTTTGGCTGGCTCCCTGAACAAGACTGTAAGTACATTAAATGTGATTATCACATGTATTGTGTGTGCTAGGATGATGTGTATCTATGATAATGTAAGTTGTAGTCAAAGCAAGTGCAGTTTTGCTACGTGACAGGAAGGTTGATAATGAAACACTATTGCTTAACCTTTATGTTTGGAAGGTGGTATTGGGGAGCATTACTGGTCATGTTAGTCATTGTTTGCTTTCTCAAGCCACCCTCCTCTAAATTGGTGTTATGTTCCCTACAAAGGAAATGGCGTTCTTTGGACTTCTAATTAGTTTGTGACCATGTTAATTAACTCATGTCCTGATTTGGACAACACTTACAATTTGTGTGGCTTGGCTTGAACATTGTGTGTGTTTCACAATATGTCAAAAATGCTCATCCCCCGGGAATGTCTCAAATTCTAGCTAACATTTTGCTTTTTTTTTTTAACAGCTTCTCATGACCAAAGGCCATCTGGCTCATTGGCCACACTAAACATGGCTAATGGTAAGTAATGTGTGCTTTTGCTGTAATGTGTGTCTACTTAGTAAGTGGAGAAATACTACATGTGTATGTCCCCGATCAGGCTTCAAGTAGTTGTAAAGGCAGCAGGTTCTTTATTTGAATGCATTCTATCCATTACTATTGCAAGTATTTGTTGTAGATATGCCCCCTTACACTTACCAGGGCCCTTTTCTTACTTCACTAATTTTAGAGCAAACACTTGTCTGATCCTGACTCCCCCTCCTCCTTAGCTGAGGTGACAGCATGCCAAGATTGCCTCCCGATGCTGTTACTCCAAATCATTGAGACTATCGGAAGGGAGGGGGGCCAGGCTGGCTCACAGCGTAGTGCCTGAACACACACAGGGTGCTTGGCTTCATCTCAGGTGCCTCCATAGCAAGCTGCCTGCTGTGGGGTCAATCAACAGGAGGGAGGTGCCTAGAAGGGTGTAGAGGGGCCATTTTAAGAGGAGGATCATGACTGCTCTCGTCCAAAACAAGCAACAGCGGGTAAGTATAACCTGATTTGTTTAGCCCAGCCATCCAAAAAGGAGATGTTCCCAACATTTAGAACAGGCAGGGCTGAGGCAGAAACACAATCAGCAGGAAAACATGGATTACATATATTAAAGGCTACAACCTTCACCCAGAAGCCTTAAGCTTGCAGTATAGAAATCAAACTCCCTACACCAAAAAGGCAATAACTCACACTTTCAGGGGGGTGTGGAGGGGGAAGGAGTGGCTGATCCAGCTTTTTCTAGTCTGCCTAACCTACATTTAGTTGGAGTACATTCCTTGATAAACTTTTTTTTTTCTCTCTCTTAACACAGTTATGCGGCAGCCAAGCGGATCTTGGCTGGGGAGGGATCAAGCTGTGAAAACCTTTGGCATCCGTCTTCCAAGGGGCGAGTCTCTACAATGTGTCTGTTTCAATCTATAGAAAGTAGGAGGGAGAGAGTAATCAATCCCAAATTATTATGGTGATAGAGAGAGATGTGTGCACATGTATTGTGGGAAGCAATTGAATACCACACCTTACATTTGTTCTAAATGTTTGATTGTGTTGACATGGAAAGCCTTTTACATTGCTTTGGTGGAACTGCTACTAATATTCCAAGCCATCTTGTGTAACCTTTAGAACAATTTGCCCTGGAAGTTGGAGTTCAAGGTTTAGGTCCTAGTAAAGCTGGAGCACCTAGGATGTATGTGGTAACACCAACAAAGTGCTTACTCCACTGTCATCTATACCATCTTCATGCTTCAATGGTAAGAAATGAAAGACCACACCTAAGGTTGCTAGACCTCCTCCCTTCCCAAACCTGTGATGCCTCAAATTATCAGCCCAATAGGGAAGCTCTGTTCCTGTGTGTATGCAATTGTCTAGCATTCCAAAACAATCCATATCCAAAGAGGTTGAAGTGAAATATTTTTTTGGGTGGACTATAGAATTCACCTTACAGCTGCCCAAAACATGTTTGTGTATAACGCTTTTGATTGTAAATATTTAGACCAGCAATATATCATATTTTCTCAACAATGTTGATAAAAGCCACCCAATAGACTCCAACGCATATTTGTTGATGCCCATTTCGTACAATCCTGGTTTGCCTCATTTTGCCTCTAGATAATTATCCTCTCTTTTTCTACCCAGGGCACACAAAACTCACCGAGGAGGTGGCCATTGAATACCTCCAGTGGTGTGGGGATCGGATAGCCGACTTGGAGGGGAGGTTTGGGGTTGATCCTCACCCCAGAGATCCATTTGTTCGGGATGTTTTCCCACTACATTAAATGTTGTTTTTATGTTTTAATGTTGCACGTTGCAACAGAATGTTGTAACTATTTTGTTTTTAAAAAATTATATTTTTAAATATAAAAATTTAATATTACAAATGTATTAAAAATACAAAATATGTATGTTTTCAAGAAAAAGAAGTTTGTGTGTTTTTCAACATTGAATCTGTTGTGAGTTGGATTTGTTTAGTTTATTCTGAGTGGGGTGTTCTGTAATTGTTTGCATGTTGGCTTTGGTTTCTGTTCTCCATGAGACCTGGAATCAGGCTACATTTGAAGGGAGACCTTTTTTTTGGGTCATCATGTGAAGATTGAGTTTATAAAAATCTAATGTAACCATATGTTTGGAGATCGAGAAGCACGTGTGTAGAAAGGCCTACATTAACCAGGGCCCTTACTTGGCCAACAACACTCCCAAAATACCAGAGATCAAACAACAAATAATTGTTTTCTTGATAAATTTATTGAATCACCTAAATTTAAGAAATCATATCCTGCCACCCTCAAATTTTAAACAAAAAAATGGCGGCCCCACAATTTGCCCAATGGTCCCATATATAAATAACAAATATATAACAAAAATATCCAAAAACACTAAAAGCAAAAAAAAAATTAAGGTGGTAGCTGATGAGGTCTGGTTTGTTGAGCCAAAAGTAAGTTATGCTCCGGGGTCAGATGCAGCAGTTGTGCCATTTGAACGAGGGCCTGCTGTGGGGTCTGTGGCTGCGGCTGCGTCTGCTGCTGTAGCTCCACCCAGGCTACTTGTTGCTGCTGGTGGTGCAAGGGTTGTGAAGATGTGTGGGGACTTGTGCTGGATTGTTTGATGGTGTGGGCCACAGTGCGGGGGTAAGTGAGATGTCTGAGTGGTGACAAATAAGGGGGACGGCCTGGGGAGGAGTGAACCGAGAAAGGTGTGGAGGGAGTATAGTCTGTTGGAAGGGGTATTGTGAAACCAGTTCCCAAAGAGGTTGTGCAGGAGGATTGCTCATTGAGGGGTGTGAGATTTGGAAGGGACTGTGAAGTGCTGGGAGTGGCTACAGGAGGAATTGTCCCCTCCCCAGCTGCCTGCCCAGTGGCCAACACTGGCATCGCCCTCCCACTACCACAACCTGCAGTGGCAGGCAATTGTGCTGTTTGGGAGGGCTCTGCCAATGGGGCATCTTCAGCTCCAACCCGGCGTTGGCGTGTGACCAGCACCTGAGTGTCGACACTTTGCCGATCCCGTGCATGCTGGTCTGCTAACCTTAGCAAACAGTCACGCATATCCTGTTGAACCTGTACCATAGTTGCCTGATTTCTGGCCATCATTGCTACAGATTCCTGTATGAGCCCTAGCAACCGTACTAACTCGCTAAATTGATCAGCAGGCCTCCTTGACTCATTTTGGAGCCGATACTCGGCAAGCAGCATCTGGGCCACATCCAGCAGAGATGGACGAGGTGGGGTAGGTGACAATCCCGCTGCATCCAATGCTGGCTGAAATCAGAAGAAAAAGACCAAATATTTACAAAACATCATTACAAAAGAGTTAAGATTGGTTTGACAACTTAATACCCCAAGCAGAACTTAAAACAGTTGGATGTGCTTCTAATAAGTACTTGTTCATTGTAATGTTATCCAAGCTACCAACACTTCTGATAATGGGTACATATTATGTTTGTATTACTAATATTACAATGGCAAAACAGTTTCTACATGAACCAGTTCAAAACTAACCCTGGTCTGGTAGGTTACTTCAGGTTTAGTAAAGTCTGTTACTACACCAATGACTTTCAACATCTAAGTAAGTTGTGTAAAATCTGGCCATAAATAGGCTACATGACACCCCCACAAAAAGACACATATGAAGTTTGACATGGAAAATCAAAGACTGACAGGACTTTAAAGGTCCTGTATGTTTGATAAACTTTTGTGGCCCCGGAAATTATACAATAATTCCCTGACGTTCTGGATCTAATTCTTGTGGTGCTGGTGAATCGTCAGAATGTCCTTGCACAAATTTCACACAGACAATGTAAGCCACATGTAGCCCAAAAACAGTACTACCATTGAAATTTATCTTTTGCACCTTGTTCCCTTATATCACATACCCCAGCATTGGATGCAGAATCATCGCCAGCTCCTGATCCAACTCCAGCTGCTCCTTCAAGAGGGGCCTGATGTTCTTTGAAAAAAAATAAAAAAAAGGTTTAGTAAATAACCTTATGCAGTAATGATTTAGGGCAGATTTCCATCCTAGCTTCAGGAATTAAGCATTGAGGCCAAACATTCAAAAGTGTTTTCCTGGGCTCATAGGACACTTGCTAGCACCCTCCCAAAGGATGAGAAGGCATGGTCAGAATACTAAATAGAGCACCCATGAATGATGACAACAGTGTTTTGCAGGGTCGACATCTAAAAGCCAACACTCTTTCTAAAGAAATTACATTTGCTTCAACTGGGTTAATAATAACATTCCTAAAAAGAAAAATTTGCAATACATACCAACACCTTCCTCCAGGCCTTGCTGCACTGGGGGGGTTCCCTGCTGCTGCTCTTCTGTAAAGAGAACATAGCAATATGAGCTATCTTTGAAAGGATAAAATAGACATCTACATTGTTTAGCACAGTACGATATGGGACCTACCAGGAGGAGGGTCAACACTGATGTCACCAGCCGTGAGTCTGTCTGGGTCGCCAAGCTGCATGGGCTGTGGAGGGGCTGAGATCCGTGCTACAGATGAACAAATTGCAGGTTTTGGAAAAGAAAAAAGGACAATTTGAAGGCCAAGTATAAAAGTCAATTCATGTCACACATAGGATAGTAGTTCATATATTCACAACAACTCACACAATTTGCATCCAAGTTAATAACCTACCTTGGCGCAAAGCATCCAAATCTTCGTCCTCTCTGGAAAAGATTGTGTCGGGGGCCAAGAATCCTCAAAAAAGGCAATTGAAAAGGCCAGAGAGAACATTCTGCAACTGGATCCAGCTGACCTTGTCGGTCATAAAGGCCCTCCGCAGCCCATGCAGTTAGCTTCTTCCGAACGGACCCACGGATGTCGTTGACCCTCTTCCACACACTGTCAGTAGAGCGGCGTGCAGCACCCAGTGCATTTACGGCATCCCGGATTTCATCCAACAATCGTAACCTCTCACTGACAGAGGTAGCCTGGGCCCCGGTCCCTTGTAGGCGATCATATCTTGACATATAGGCCTGGACCAGGACCCGGCTCTCATTGAGGGAGAAACAGGGACGCCGGGGGACGGAGGACAAGCTGCCTCTTCACTGCCTCAGTACCCTCTCCAGGACTACTGGGAGAAGAGGCAGCTTGTCCACTTGGTGGGGTAACACCCCCCACCCGGCTTCCTCCTCCGGGATGGAGACGGTGGACTCCCTTCTGGATACAGCTGGAGCCTCCCTCACACCAGAGCCAGACGATCTGCCCACCCTGGCCACCCTGCCTGCTACCCTACTACTCCTCCTCCTAGTCCCTCAAGTGGGTGGGGCCATGGGAGCACGAGGTGGGCAGGTAATCTGGCTGTCCAGCAGCAGCAAATAGCCTCAACGCCACAATCTGCAATTAAAAAAAGAGAAAAAAGGAAAGATAAAAGAGAAAAAACCATGAGTTTTACAATGCAAAAATATACAGTATAATTAGTGAACATTTACAGAAAACACTTACCAAAGCTAGCCACTGATTGCTTTCCAAGCCGCGTTGGTGGTGGTGGTGGTGGCCGAAAGTATAGCCCAATATAGACTGCAAAGAGAAAAAACAATGAGAAATCGCATATGCAACAACACTGCACGAGGCCCTTAAAACACTAACCTTAGGGCACTACACGGGCTTGCTTGGTGGTGCTGGTGGTGGCAGAAATGATAGCCTAGGAGGCTTCAAAGAAAAAAAATAAAAAAACGAGAAAACGCATATGCTAAAACATTGCACGAGGCCCTTAAAACACTTACCTAAGGGCACTACACGGGCTTGCTTGGTGGTGCTGGTGGTGGTGGGAGATATTGAGGCAAAAGGAGGCTGCAAACATTAAACATACATGAGATATCGCATGACCTACATGCCTGCACATGATAAGAAATTACACTTAGCAGGAAAGCAAAAAGGGGGTCTTTGGAAGCTGGGAAGGTAAGGGGGCAGGTTTTCACACCAAATATAGACTGTAAACATTTAACAAACATGAGAAAACACATGTAAAACCACCATGCACATGGGGGCAACTGACAATGATTAAAAGACACTTGAGGGGTTCCCGAGGTATTGTGGGTTGGAGGGGATTCACCATAGACAACTAAAGCACACCCAAGATAAGTAAAAATTACATACTTCAGGAAGCAATAATGGTGAGCAAGACCACACAGACAGACAGATTATATATATATATATATATATATATATATATATATATATATATATATATATATATATATATAGAGAGAGAGAGAGATACAATTGTCTTACCTAAAGATGATGGAAGTTGTGGGTCACGGGGTCTTGCTAGCAGACTTCACTCTGTTACATCCATCAGCCATATTGGCTATGTGCTTATTTTATAGCTGGCTCACAGGTGTGGCAATTAGCGGCCGTTTGTATATATACCTGCGCATGTGCGAATTCACGCGCTCAAAATGGAGAACCAAAGCCTTTTAGAAAGTGCGATGTTTGCATTTATCGGTGCCCTGTTTGAGGAGGACATAGCACAGGAGGCAGCAGAAGGTGGGGAAGCAGGTTCTGGGGAAGCAGCTGCAGCAGAACCTCCAGTCAGTGTGCCCTTACCTCACCAGCCATGCATTTTTGCTCCAAGGCTATATTTGGACAAGCTGCGGGATTCTGATATCAGGAGGAAGTTCCGGCTCGAGCGAGGAACTATTCTACACTTCTACCAGCTGATAGAGAACACAATTACATCGGACACACAGCGCGGCCATGTGGTGCCCGGCATGGCCAGGTTGCTGGCCACTTTGTATATCTTAGGGCGTGGCAGCTTCCAAGCCACTTCTGGAAGTATAATGGGCATTAGTCAGCCCACAGTTTCCAGGGTGTTCATGTTGGACATTGATGCCATTGTGGAGATTGTGCCCCACTGGCCACAGAATGAAAACGAGTGGAATGAAGTGAAGTTGGGTTTCTACCAGCGGGCACATATGCCGCAAATCCTAGGGGCAATAGATGGCACCCACATAACCATCAGGCCACCAAGGAGCCACGAAATGAACTACCAGAACCACAAGCAGTACCACTCCCTGAACGTCCATTTGGTGTGTGACGCCAAACAGCGCATAATGAGTGCCAACACAGGTCACCCAGGGTCGTGCCATGATTCCAGGATGTAACAAAACAGTACTCTGTACCAGCAGTTTGAAAGTGGCGAAAAGCCAGAAGGGTGGCTTATTGGTAAAGTATTATTTTGTCACAACTACATAAACTGTAAGGTTACATAGACATATGAATAAGCTACATCGGTGTACACCCTGATAAAAGCAAAGCCTACATAAAATGTATGTGTTATGAGTTGGCAGGCTGTTTTCACACAACCAGATCATCAGCCTACCAGCTCACAACAACAGAAACATTTCCAAAGTTGTCTTCAAGTCAAATGAAGGTGGTTACCCAATGTGTAAATGGTGTCCTAATGCCACACAAGCAAAACATAAAAGTGATTCCAATGGTATCAGTGGCGGTTTTAGGCATGGGCGAACGGGGAAGCCGCCCGGGGCGGCATTTTTTCATGACACGTGGGGGGCAGCATGACAGTGTTCCCCAACCCCCGGGCCGCGGACCGGTACCGGTCCGTGGATCAAATGGTACCGGGCCACCCGAGAAACTTTGAACAATTTCACTGTGGCAGCCGAGCCGAGGCGCAGAGCATTGCTCCCCCCCGACCCCGCCCATTGTGTGACAATAGCGAATGAAAATTTGCTATTGTCAAACTGATCCTCCTCCTGGCCAATCAGGGAGCGGGTCCTCCCGCTTCCTGATTGGCCGAAAGGCAAACCCCACGCCATTGGCCGAGGAGGAGGCGCCGCGGGAGGACTGAGGAGACGGGGGGAATCCGGGGACTGAACTGAAGAGAAGTGAGGTAAGTGCACGGACGGGTCTTGCGGGGGGAACACTGGCGCTCTGCATTGAAAGGTGGCACGCTGGCATCCCTACATTGAAAGGGAGCAATGCTGTGGCACTCTGCATTTATGGGGGGCAATGCTGTGGCACTCTGCATTTATTGGGGGCAATGCTGTGGCACTCTGCATTTATTAGGAGCAATGCTGTGGCGCTCTGCATTTATTGGGGGCAATGCTGTGGCGCTCTGCATTTATTGGGGGCATTGCTGTGGCGCTCTGCATTTATTGGGGGCATTGCTGTGGCGCTCTGCATTTATTGGGGGCATTGCTGTGGTGCTCTGCATTTATTGGGGGCATTGCTGTGGCGCTCTGCATTTATTGGGGCAATGCTGTGGCGCTCTGCATTTATTGGGGGCATTGCTGTGGCGCTCTGCATTTATTGGGGGCATTGCTGTGGCACTCTGCATTTATTGGGGGCATTGCTGTGGCACTCTGCATTTATTGGGGGCATTGCTGTGGCACTCTGCATTTATTGGGGGCATTGCTGTGGCACCCTGCATTTATTGGGGGCAATGCTGTGGCACTCTGCATTTATTGGGGGCAATGCTGTGGCACTCTGCATTTATTGTTATGTTGTCATGTTATTTTTTTTTTTTGGGGGGGGGGGGGGGCGCCGGGAGGGAGTCTTGCCCGGGGAGCAATTTAATGTAGAACCACCACTGAATGGTATTGCCATATCCTGAAAGTCCTTTGCATAAGTGAGTCAATATTGGTTTCCTCACTATAGTGTAAGATATCTTCCAGAAGTAATGCCTATGCTAATCTAATTGTAAAAAAATATGGGGAAAGGTGGAACTTTCAATAGAAAGACACCACTTTTGGTCTCCTTTTTCCCATTTAGATTAGGGATTTAGGCAGTTAGACATAGTTGAGATGTTTCATATGAGTTTTTGCACACAGATGAGCAGGTTGTTTTTAAAAATGCATCATTGTCTCCCATTTTGATGAGTCATCTAAAGTCACATGATATGAAGAACTAATGTATATTTTTTTGTCTTTTCAGGGGATGCTGGTTACCCGCAGCGGACGTGGCTGATGGCTCCAATCAGGTACCCCCAGGGCCGAGCACAACAGAACTACAACAGGGCCTTCCGGAGAAGCCAGAGTATCATTGAGTTGACCATAGGTCTTCTCAAATCCCGGTTTCTCTGCTTGGCCCGGCCTGGGGGGGAACTTCCGTACTCTCCTCAAAAGGCTTCCAGGATCATCCTGGCGAGCTGAGCTGCGTGTTGCACAACATGTGCATTGCCCGGGATGAATCCTGGGAGCTGACGGAGGAGAGGGAGCCAGAGGTCCGTCAGCTGGCGACCCCCAGGCAGCGGAGCACCACTGCAGGGATGGCCACCCGGAATACCCTGGTTGCTAGCCACTTTACATGTAAGTACTGTAACCGCTCGAGATACGGCATGTGTATTAACTTCCTAGTTTGCTGAGTTGACACTCACAGGGAGACAGATGGTAATTATCATCTGCCAAATAACACTTGCCATTCTAGATAAAGTGTAGTCAACATTCCTAAAATGTTACTTGAGCAAGAACACGCACCTCAAACCATAAACATGTTGGTATTGTAAATAGTGGAGAGGGATAAGAAGAGCTGGCAGGTGTTTAGTTGTGTCTATGCCACCTGTGTAGTTCTTGACAAAATGAAAGGCTGCTGGTATCTTATGGTGTCATAATTTTTCAGAATCTGGACATCTTGTATTGGAATCATGGCACATACCCTGAGAAGCCTGTGGTGATGGGCTGTCTGGCGTCACAGGTGTGTATTTAAATGTTTGCATTAATGATTTCTGGTTTGTGTAAGTTGCTTGAAAATGTGTTATTTCACTCGTGATGTAGAAATTAAATGAAGTTAAAAATGAAGCAAGCGGGCAGTAAGATGTGATTTTCATGATGAAATGGCTTATCCTTTGCTTTATTTTTCCAGGAGTGGTACTGCTTGCGGTTGTAGCTGGTAGAACCCCACCTTCATGGACTCCACTCGTCTTCATTTGTGGTCAGTGGATATTTTGTGAGGCATATGCCCAGAACTGGCCTCGATGACCAACATGAACACCCTGGAACTTCAGAAGTGGCTTGGAAGCTGAACAGCAACCTGGCCATGCCTGTCCTCTATGAGCTGGTAGAGGTGCAGAATTGCTTCTTGACTCTGCATGAACTTGCTCAAGATATCAGAATCCCGTATCTTTGCCTAATGTAGATATGGAGCAAAGATCGTGGGTTGGCGCTGTAAAGGCACACGGACTGGAGACTGTCAATATTACCTTGCTGCATCCCTCCTTATGCTGTAATTCCCTGAAAAATAAATACTTTTGAACGGAACATGTCTTTTTTTTTGTGGGTGGCTACAGACTAAAGGGCCATACACACTATAAGATTTTGTGAAGACTTTTTCCTTCAGATTTACCTTTTCTATGTAGTGCAAGGGCGTGCCAGATTGCATACAAATTGAAAGTGTTTAGGTTTGACCTCATATTATATGGTTTTGGTAAGTCTAAAGGAAAAAGTCTTCAGAAAATCTTATAGTGTGTATGGCCCATTAAGCTGCCAATGCCGGAGCTTTGCACTTTGCATGCTGCTTGTACTGGTGATGTGAGGGGTTGGAATGTAGGGTAGGGATGGGACAGTGTTGTGTTGAGGTGTGAGGCAAAGTGTAGTGTTGGACTATGAGGGTCTGTGTTGTTCAAATATGGAGAGAGTCCAATATCAGACACATATGTTTATTGTTCGGGAAATTCTAACAACCATGGTAAATGTGTAAACAATTGCAGCTCCAGAAAAATAGGACCACACTCATACAATTAAAATTGTGTTTGTTCCATTAATGCCCGGGATATTTATGTAGACCCACCCCCAAAATAAAATATTCAATTAAAAATATAATCAAAAAAATTATAGTGAAAAGAGATCCAAGTGTAGTGATTGTTGGGATTTGAAACCATGACGTTGTTAACTGTAGTTAAGTTGCAAAGCACTTAGTTATTGTGCAGAATAGAGCTGTTTGGTGAAAAGAAAGGAGTGTGTTAAGGCTAAAATGCACATATAGCTAAAGTACTAAACATTGTAGGGAATCTAGGAAGAAGACCATAGAAAAAGTGTCAGTTTTTAATGTGGACCTGAAGTGGTCTAGTGGTTATAATACTTGGCTTTGCACCGTGTAATCATGAGTTAGATTCTACAGACAGATGAGATTATGAAATCGCTTAACATAATGTAAGTTTTCAAGCGCTTCAGGGTGTATTTACGTGATGTACATTTTGTAGCAATATATATGATCCAATCCGTTAGAGTTTTTAATGAAAAAAAAAAATAATAGAGAAAAGAAGTTAGGTGGAGATGGTCAGCCTCGAACCTACGGCAGAGGGAAATTAATTACAGAGGATATGTGCACAAACCCACTAAACCAGAGTGCTATGTGAAACTTCTCTGTGCACAAAGACATAAGTATGAGAATTTGAGAAGCTGCAATCGGCAATCAGCGTAGCTTAACGCCGCTGACGGCGAAATTAATTGTTGCTGTCACGCTGTCCAATTCGCCACTGCACGAGTTTATTAATTGGAAAGCGGCGAGAATTAAACAAGCCAAAGGAGTCTTAAGTTGGAGGTTTAATAAATTCGGCCCTCTGCCTTCTAGTAGAGTGCGCCTAAACAGGGAAAGGAAGAACATGACCCCTGATGCAATAGGCCTAAACCACCGTCTGTTGGATCCATCTGGAAATGGTCGCAGTAGAAGCGGACAACCCTTTGTGAGGTTTGTGTCAGGGAAGAACTTGATAGAGAATGGCAAAATGCCAATTTACAAAAATGCCGCGCGGGATTGTCAGGGAATGGCAGATATGCCAATTTCCAAAATGGCCGCGGAGGGCTGTCAGGAAATGACATATATGCTAATTTTCAAAATGGCCATGTGGGAAGTCCTAATTAGTGCCAATTCTCTACATCCACTTCCTATATAAACTCAGCACTGACTGCCATTCATTGCTGGATTATCTTCAGCTAGTACCTGATTTCCTTGTGCCTTGAAACTCCTGCTTGATTACCCGTTACCGCCCCGGCTATCCTTGACCTGCTTCTGGCTTTCTCCTGCTCTGAACCCGGCTTGCCTTACGGACTTCTCCCTGCTTGCTCCTGATTGACTAAATGTGTTTGACCCTCGGCCTGGCTTTTGACCTTGATTTGCACTAACCTGCCTGCACTTCCAGTGATCCAAGTGGCTGTCTTATCTACTGCGGATCCCATTCCTGACACAGCTACACCTGCAGGCAACCCGTGCACCTTTGGGCACAACACCTTCTGTCACCATCTCCAGGGGTGCTCTGCACTCAGACGCAAGGGGAGCCCTCTCGTCACCTCAGCCTCCAACCAGGTTTGTGATAGCATAATCCAGCCATTATGTCTGAGGCTGAAAGAGGTGCTTCCCCACTAGAGGCTCTGTCCAAGCAGGTTGCCGGCCTTACCCAGCAGTAAAGAATCTGCAAGATGGATACTTTCAATTAGAGGGTCGCCTAAAGAATCTTGCAGTATCTGCTGCACCAGTCGTCCAGAATCCACCTGCTGCACCCTCTGCTTCAGCCCAAGAACACCCCGCATTTGCCTCCTCGGTGGTCATGCCAGCTCCAGAACCCAGAGTTCCACGCACCTATGTTCTTCTTCCTCTATCGCCATCATTTCCCTGAGTTCTTGATTGTAAATTTTATACGCCTCCTCGGCGGGAGGGGGGACATCCCCTCCCGCTTACCCGGGTAACGATCGAGCGGCTCCTGAGCCGCATCGGTCGTCACGGACTAGCTAGAGGCATCATCCCGGTATACCCCCGCAAAGTCTGCCGACGTATATATATGTCGATATGCGGTAAGTGGTTAATAATTGCAGATATGGTTTATGCTGCAATGCACTTTATTGTTTAATATACAATTCTTAACATTTTTGCACATTTTTGCACAATTTGCACACAGTCGCCTCACTTTCTTGATGGATTTTTCACATATTTATTGTATTTATTTGTAATTTAATACCAGCGCTGCATTGTTACGAATTGTCTTTCGTTTTTGCTAGCTGGAGGTTAATATAATTGTAAGCGCGGTAAATTTTCTATATACCATCCTTTCGTTTTGAACACATTACCCAGTCCTTATCAGTATAGATATCCAGCATAATATTTTTCCCCATTGAGATCTGATGTGTTTTTAAAGTGTTCCTGATCAATTTGGACTAAGCAGAATAATAGATGTAGTGGAAGCTTGACCTAGGGTCTTTACTTTTAAATGCTAATAATAGTAAAAATAATTGATATGTAGAAGGAAAACAATACACACCTCACAGTAAAATAAAAGGGAATACGCCTCACTGTTCTGTTCTAAAAACACAAACAAGCTGAAATCACAGATTTGTAAATTATCCTTTCCTTATGGCATGAGGATACACAATTTCTCCTGTTACATATGTCAAAAACCCCGGCGCAGGTAGGGGGCGCTCCCCTCCAGGACGTCCCCTGCTCTGGGAAACTCACCCTCCTCACAAAGCGGTGACGCACTTCCCTTCCTGCGTCGGTTGCCGTGGTAGCGCGGCATCCCCCTCCTCCCCTCCTTGGATGGGGGCGGGTGCCGTGCTCCGACGGCAGATGGTCCTTACATAGTTACATAGTTAGTGAGGCTGAAAAAAGACACAAGTCCATCCAGTTCAACCTATGATGTGTGTGTGCTTGCTTTTAACCGTACATTGTATACCCCTGTATGTTGGTCTTTAAGGTATCCATCCAATAGTTTTTTGAAACTATCAAGGCTCCCCGCTGATACGACTGCTTGCGGAAGAGAATTCCACATCCTTACCGCTCTTACAGTGAAGAACCCCTTACGCACTTTAAGGTTAAACCGCCTTTCCTCAAGTTTTAGTGAGTGGCCACGTGTCTTATTGTATTCCCTTACTCTGAATAGTTTGTTCCTTATGCTAGGGTCGCCAGTACAGTATTTGTACATTGATATCATATCCCCCCTCAATCGTCTCTTCTCCAGAGAGAATAAGTTCAGTGCTTGTAGTCTTTCCTCATAGCTGATGTCCTCCATTCCCCTAATTATTTTTGTTGCCCTTCTCTGGACTTTCTCCAGTTCCAGCACATCCTTCCTGAGGACCGGTGCCCAGAACTGGACAGCATACTCCAGATGTGGCCGGACCAGAGTTTTGTAGAGTGGAAGAATAATCTCTTTATTTCTGGAGTGAATCCCCTTTTTTATACAACCCAGTATTCTGTTGGCTTTGCTTGCAGCGGCTTGGCATTGCATGCCACTTCCAAGCCTGTTGTCTACCAGTACCCCCAGGTCCCTTTCCATCCTAGACTCACCCAGAGGTTCCCCCCCTAGTGAGTAGCTTGCTTTCTGGTTACTGGCCCCCAAGTGCATTACTTTACATTTTTCTACATTAAATCTCATCTGCCATGTAGTTGCCCACCCCGTTATTTTGTTCAGGTCCTGCATAGAAGATATTGGCATGCCTAATTTAGTATCATCTGCAAATACTGAGATTGTACTAGATATCCCCTCCTCTAGATCATTTATGAATAAATTAAACAGGATTGGTCCCAGGACAGAACCCTGGGGGACCCCACTGTCCACACCCGCCCAATCAGAGTACTCCCCATTAATCACCACCCTCTGGACTCTCCCCTGGAGCCAGTTCTCTATCCAGGTACTCACCTTATGATCCATACCTACCTTCCTTAGTTTGTACAGTAAGTGTTTGTGGGGAACGGTGTCAAAGGCCTTTGCAAAGTCCAGATACACCACATCCACAGGCTTACCTTTATCTAAGTGGCAGCTCACTTCATCGTAGAAGGTTAATAGATTGGTTTGGCATGAACGATTTTTCATGAATCCATGCTGATTACTACTTATAATACCGTTTTCATTACTAAAGTCTTGTATGTGGTCCCTTATCATCCCCTCCAAAATTTTGCAGAATTCTGATGTTAGGCTGACCGGCCTATAGTTACCCGGGATATATCTCGGCCCCTTTTTAAATATTGGTACCACGTTGGCTTTTTTCCAATCAGCTGGCACCATACCTGTCTGTAAACTATCCTTAAAGATCAAGAATAATGGTCTGGCAATCACCTGGCTGAGCTCATTAAGAACCCTTGGGTGCAAGCCATCCGGTCCCGTGGATTTATTTATGTTAAGTTTCTCTAGTTTAGCTCTAAGTCTATCCTCTGTTAGCCATGGCGGCACTTCCTGAGGTGTATTATTTAGTTCGGCCTTACAAGCTGGGTTCGTGTAGCCCCCCGATTCCTTTGTGAAGACTGAAGAAAAGAAATTATTTAACACTTCCGCCTTTTCTCTGTCCTCAGTGGCCATTTTTCCTTTATCATCTATTATGGGGCCAATGTGTTCTGGCCTCGCTTTCTTACTGTTTATATACTTAAAGAACTTCTTGGGGTTCTTTTTACTCTCCTCCGCTATATGTCTCTCGTGTTCTATTTTAGCCGCCCTGATTTCATCTTTACATTTCTTATTACACTCTTTGTAGTGCTTAAATGTCCCGATTGGTCCTCTCTCACAAAGGTCGAAGGGCGCGACTCGACTGCGCAGCCGCTGGCGTCCTCCGGGACGTCTTATAGCGGGCTGCTCAATGGACATACTTGCAGAGGATGTCCACGCCGAGGTGAACAGGACGGAGGTAAGTATACCGCTGCGACTTCTTCTCTTACACGCTCTGTCTATTCGGCACCACCATGGTGCATATAAGTATGTTATTATGCTATTGTCACAATGGGTTTCTCGGTATTCCCCTCCCATACACCTTGGACTAAGGGCACTATGTGTACACCGGGCGGTGACACATACAACTATATACCATGGGCTTTCTTTTCAGTCTTTGGCTTATATGCATGCTCTATGCTTTTTCACTGGAAGTACCTTTTCTCCTCTTTTGACCACCACGATACCTCTCTCTAGACATGGCTTGACCCCCATTTGTGGCACTACAACACTTTCCTCTATATGTAGTCCTCTTTGCCTGTCTATGCCTTATACAAATCATTATCTATCTATATTTGATTATTACTAATACTAAGCTCCTATGGGCTACCAATACCTTAGTCATGGCGTATAAAGACACGCAATGTGTGTTTCAGCACTCCCCAGACTACTATTTATGTTGAGATACCAATAAGGTAAGCTTTCATACCATGTCCAGTTTATTCACATGCAAGACAATCTCATTTCCTGTTTCTTTCACAGCATTTGGGATTCTATGTGGTCTTTACACTTTTTCTATATCCATACTTGTTGCATGATATCACCCATCTTTTTCAGATATCCACATCACTCTATATTCCAATGCCTTACCCCTAACCTCTTTTGTCCTCTCTTTGGACAATTTGCCCCCCCCCCTTCCATTGTCAATATACAACTACATATATACCTTTTTTAGGATAATATCCACGTCTGACAAAGGTCCTACTCACATACTTTATCTACCTCTTGCCACGAACAAAGCGTACTTATAAGAGGTATGCGAGGAAAATTTTCCCCTTTGTCTAATGATTCTGCCCCTTTCACACAAGAGGTTTTTGACATGTTTCTTATATATATTTCCTTACTTCATTACTATTTTAGTGATTTCTGAATCATTTGAGTGACTGTAATCACTCATGGAAAACTTGGACCAGTGATGGATCATTGTGGTGCCCACGGTTTGGTCGGCTTCCGCCTACATTGTTCTATTATCTTCTTTCTTTTCCAATGAACTATGTTCTCCTCGATACCAGACATCCTTTCCTCGGTTGACACCGATTTTAACTGACAGTCCAGTTGCCCCTACAAAGAAAACTGTCTTGGGTAGGTACCGACCTCTGAAGATGAAAAATACTAATTTATTCTCATATTCTATATAATGAACTGTGTGGTCTTTATTATGTACAGTTTATTAACTTTGTAATATTAATATGCAATTTATGCCCATATATAGGTAAACATTGCGTATTGAACTTTGGGTGACCCCTGATGAAGGGTTTCTAAACCCGAAACGCGTAGGGTCCAGTCCGGTTCTTTCTACCAATGATACCCAAGGGACTTCTGTACGGATACTGGTCTTTTTAGATCTGTAGTTTTTTAAATCTGTCGTGTCCAGCTTGTTCTAGACATACATGTTTGTGTAATCACTTTTTTGTTTTGTTATCTAATAAATTTGATTTTATACGCATACTATTTGTATTCTTGTTCAGTTTGTGTGTGGCATATAAAATCCCATACCAATGGGGGTATTTTCCTATATCTTAATATAATTGTTAGCGCGGTAAATTTTCTATATACCATCCTTTCGAACACATTACCCAGTCCTTATCAGTATAGATATCCAGCATAATATTTTTCCCCATTGAGATCTGATGTGTTTTTAAAGTGTTCCTTTAATTTTTTTGAGCAGTGTAGATGATCAATTTGGACTAAGCAGAATAACAGATGTAGTGGAAGCTTGACCTAGGGTCTTTACTTTTAAATGCTAATAATGGTAAAAATAATTGATATGTAGAAGGAAAACAATACACACCTCACAGTAAAATAAAAGGGAATACGCCTCACTGTTCTGTTCTAAAAACACAAACAAGCTGAAATCACAGATTTGTTAATTATCCTTTCCTTATGGCATGAGAATACACAATTTCTCCTGTTACATATGTCAAAAACCAAACCACTATTTGCCAAATATGGGTTATTATCACCGCTCATATGGTTGACATGAGGCTAGATTTTATGTTCTTAAAGAGGAAGTAAACCCTCCTCTGACACTTTTACCTATAGGTAAGCCTATGATAAGGCTTACCTATAGGTACTGTAAATATCTCCTAAACATGTACCGTTTAGGAGATATTTACCTTACATGCAGCCAGTGACGTCACTGGCGCATGCGCTCTGAAGGAACGGCCGCTAATGCCGTTCCTTCAGAGCTCCGTGCCGTGACCGCCAGCTCCCGCGTGCGCGGGAGTGACGTCACCGCGGCTCCGGCCATCTGATTGGCCGCGATCCCGGAAGACGGGCGACTGGACATGTCGCTCGTCATGCAGGTAAGCGGACTGCACGGCGGGGGCTCGTTCTAAGGTAAGTATTGCATAATGAACTAGTATGCGATGCATACTAGCTCATTATGTGTTTCTCTTGCAGGTTACAAAAAGAAAAAAAAATTTTTTGGGGGGGGGGTTTACAACCTCTTTAAGTATCGTATATTTTGCATGTTTTCATTTCACATGAAAATATAAACTAGTGGAATATAAAAATACAGATTTAGCTACCTAAACTCCTTACCTGGTTTGAGTGTTTGGGTATAACCTAATCCGATCAGACTTGAGTTATTAACTTTAGCCTACAAAAAAAAAAAAAAAAAAAAAAGTTATCATGAAAAATACCATGTAATAAAATGAATTTAAAACAGCGCTAGCAATCCATGTGAAAATTATTAAATGGTGATTATTAGTGAAAAAATTAATACATATTTGACAAATAAATATTCCAAATGTAATAAAACAGTCCTTAATAGTGATAAATCCAATAAAGTGCTCAGGTGCAGAAATGGTTATCCAAACGGTGCTCAGGTGATTGTCAAACCCTCTAGGGTCCTTTCACACGGCCGCTCCGTGTGTCCGCAAATCATCCTATTTTTTTGCGGATGATTTATGGACATAATGGCATTGGGATTGGCATTACCATCCGCTGACATCCGATTTTCCTCCTTTCAGTTCTGTTCCATTTTTTGGAACGGAACAGAACCCTATTTTTCCTCCATTCAAAAAATGGAAAGGAAGGAAAATCGGATGTCAGCGGTGTCATCCGCTGACATCCGCAATCCCCATAGACTTACATTATGTCCGCATATCATCCGCAAACGGATGGGATGATATGCGGACATACGGAGCGGATGACACAAATGTCATCCGCTCCAAAAAAAAAAAAAAAAAGTCCCGCAGCGGAGCTTTCACACGGAGCGGCCGTGTGAAAGAGCCCCTAGGTTCCCTACTCACCACAATGATGAGTCTCAAATGCTTGTAAAATCCATTGGGACTATTACACTCTGGCTCTTGCTGGGGGTGATCCAAGATCGGGATGTCTTGCAGGGGATCACTCCAAGAAAGACCTCCATGAGCCCCAAATATAAAACAAAAGGACCTCAGATAGTGTAGTATGTTTGGATCCTCTGCAAGACATCCCGATCTTGGATCACCCCCAGCAAGAGCCAGAGTGTAATAGTCCAACGGATTTTGCAAGCATTTGAGACTCATCATTGTGGTGAGTAGGGAACCTAGAGGGTTTGACAATCACCGGAGCACCGTTTGGATAACCATTTCTGCACCTGAGCACTTTATTGGATTTATCACTATTAAGGACTGTTTTATTACATTTGGAATATTTGTCAAATATTTATTAATTTTTTCACTAATCACCATTTAATAATTTTCACATGGATTGCTAGTGCTGTTTTAAATTCGTTTTATTACATTCTTATCTAAGATTAACTTAGAGATACAGCAGCTGCACCTAATTTATTTCTGATTTTTATATTGTTATTTATAATCATAGCACCAATATTTTCACCATAAAGCGTGGGTTTTAATTTAATATACACATGAAAAATACCATAACAAAGTGAAAGAGCGACAGGCAAGAGACCAAAATTACAAAGCAAACAGTTTTGAATAACGATACAAAAAAATTGACCAGTACAAAAAAGCCCAGTTGTCCAATGCCTCCTGTTCCCACAGGATTTATCAATAGGGCTGTCAATGGAAACCAAAGTTCACAACTGACAACATCAGGAGACCTTTATTGGTAGAACTGCTAAATTGAAAATGTTTAGCTCACAGCCTATTCCTGTCTTTCAATAAGAGCAGCAAAAGAATGTCTAAAACACACCTAAACATGCACAATTATTAATAGATCCGTGTTTATAAGCATGTCGATACAAAAAAGGGTCAAGAAAATGTCTATGTTAAGAGGTTAGTCTATGCAGGCTGTGCTTTCTTTCCTGTTAAATAAGAAAGCAATAAAAGAGAATACTATGGATATGTCTTTCATATGGTGACATCTAATATAGACTTACAGCAGTGTAGCTTTAGATTCACCGAAACATTATGCTGTTGACCATGCTTTGGGCATTATACTAGCAAAAACACACACCTGCAAGAGAATATACTGCTCTGCATACTTACAGAGAAAGAAGCATCTGGATCAATCTGATATTTGGCTGCAATTCCAAAGCGGGTGTTGCTGTTTCCTGCTGTCCAAGCCAGGTTTATTGCAGTCTCCAGCTTATCGTTCACCTTCTGGTATACTGAGCCACCAAACTCTGTACCGTCATTTCTGTTGGAATCATGTCACACATCAAAAAAGCAGAAATACAGTATATGTACACTCTGTTTTACAGGCAGAAAAAAATGATTTTGTGCTCACCATAAAATCATTTTATTACAGCTTTTTGGGAGACACGGTATTCAGAGACAATTGGGTTATAGTGCCACCTACAGGAGTATATGGATACAAGTCAAACATAAAAGGTGACCACCCTAGTAATACCCCCCCCCCCCCATTCCCAGCATGCCTCAATTCTGTAACAAAGCAGTACCAAGAGAGACTACAAACACAGAAAATTGTGTCCTTCAATTAATCTGGTTTTCAAAAAACTGGATTTTTGTCTTACCGTAAAATCCTTTTCTATGAGGTTCACTGACAGACACAGCTTCATGTTTTCAGACCATTGGGCTTATGCTCTTGCTCTCTAGGATTAGGACTAGGTGGAAACCTTTTTGGTTACACCCCTGGGGCAGTCCCAGAGGGTATACCCTCACTTCCTGCTGTAAGACCCCAGTTTGTAACAAGAAGTGTCAGAGCAACAAATAACTCAACCCCAAAAAAGGGGTGGGTGCTGTGTCTGTCAGTGAACCTCAGAGAAAAGGATTTTATGGTAAGATAAAAATCCAGCTCTCTCTTTCGTTCACTGACAAACAAAGCTTCAAGACCATTGGGATGTACCAAAGCAGTACAACATGAGGGGTGGGAAAAACAGCAAACTAAGAATTCCCAACAAGGCTAAACATAGCCAACCAGATAACAATAGGAGCTCAACTAGGAACAATTGGAACTCACCCCCAGAAAAAAAAAATTTCACCCTCAAGAAGCAGAAGCCTCCGCAACCGCAGCCTGCAAAACTTTGCGGCCAAACGCTGCATCCGAAGATGCAAGTACACCCACCTTATAAAATTCTGTGAATGTGTGTACAGATGACCACGTAGCCGCCTTGCACACCTGAACCACTGACGCCTGATGACGGAAGGCCCAAGAGGCACTAAGTGCCCTCGTAAAATGCGCTTTAACAGGAAAAGGAGGAACCTAACCCTTAATGGAGTAGGCCTGCACCATCGTCTGCCTGATCCACTTGGAAATGGTCACAGCAGATGTGGCCTGCCCCTTAGGAGGTCCATCCGTAAGAACAAACAAAGAATCAGATTTCCTAATCAGTTCAGTCACAGCCAGGTAAACCCGAATCGCTCTTACCACATCTAAGGAATGTAAGGCAATTTCCTTAGGATGTTTAGGCTTAGGACATAAGGACTGTAGCACAACGTCCTCATTCAAATCAAACCCAGAGACAACCTTAGGAAGGAACAACTGACGGAGTCGTAACACCACTTTGTCCCAATGAATCACCAAGTAAGGTGACCCACAGGACAATGCAGCAAACTACAACACGCGACGTGCAGAAGTAATAGCTACTAAGAAAGCCACCTTCTGCGACAGAGTGAGCAGAGGAATTTCTCGAATATTTTCAAAGGGTGGCCTTTGAAGCACAGACAGAACCAAATTGAGCTTCCACGGAGGTACCAGGGATCGCACCGGAGGAGCCAGATGGTGAACTCCCTGCACAAAAGTGTGAACCAAGGACTTCGCCGCCAACGGGCTTTGAAAAAAAAATAGCCAAGACGGAAATCTGGCCCTTGATGGTGCCCAGAGCCAAACGTCGATCTACCCCCAAATGTGGAAACTCAGAGACACAGAAAAGGAGCAGGGAGAAACCCTCACACCAAGTAATGTACGCCTTCCAAACTGATAAACCTTCCTGGATATAGATTTCCTAGCCTTCAACAGCGTAGAAATCACGACTCCCACAGCTCTCTGTCTTTCAGCACCTGGCTTTCAATCAGAGATGTATAGTAACAAAGTAGAACTACTTCACTACTGTACTTAAGTACCAAAAGGCGGTATCTGTACTTTCCTGGAGTAGAATTTTTTTCTCCTACTTCCACTTTTACTTTACTACATTTTTTCGATGATTTCAATACTTCTACTCCAATATTTTTTTTTTGTGCTGCATAGTTACTCGTTACTATTATAAAAATTACCACTGCCCGAACAGTAAATGTGTATAATGTCATGTGTAAATCAGTGCATACGAAAATAAATGCTGTGTATAAATAAAAGCTGCTATACCAAATCTTTCCATTAAAAAGAAAATATGAAACAAACAAATAAATGGGGGTACAGCGATTAAAGTGAAAAGTACATAAAAAAACTACTAACAAAGTGGCTGTGCGAATAAAGTGCCTGCAATCGATATAAATATATCATCGTTGCCCCCAGTGCCCACACTCCACACAGTATCAAAAATAAAGTGACATGGATGTGCTAAAGCCTAAATGCAGTGCAAATTATTCCCACAATGTAACAGTAAGTTCATATAAAAAAAAATATGACAATAAAATCACAATAAAATAAGTTATGAAATAAGTTAGGTCAGGTGCAACAAGTTGAAGTGTGTAAACCTATCTATAACGAAAAGTTCATAAATGAATTCCAGTGTGCAAATCTAAAGTGTCACTTCACTTGTCAGATGCTTCCACCTCCTTCAGTGCTCAAGTGACCCAACACACTTATTTATGGTGGATAGCCTCTCACGTTAGCACTGGCACTGTGGCACTGCACTGGTTCAAAAAGCCGTATATATTTAATTATTTCAATTCTCATAGGTCCTCTCCTCATAAGATATTAATTTATAATAACTTAAGAGATTAGCCACTTTACCACCGGAGGATTTTGCTGTCTTACGTCCAGGCCACTTTTTGCGATTCGGCGCTGTGCGATTTTAACTGACAATTGCGTGGTCGTGTGACGCCGTACCCAAACTAAATTTACGTCCTTTTTTTCCCACAAACAGAGCTTTCTTTTGGTGGTATTTGATCACCTGTGCGATTTTTACTTTTTGCGCTATAAACAAAAAAAAGAGCGTTTATTTTGAAAAATTAACAATATTTTTAACATTTTTTTATATGAAATTCCTCCCAAAAAATATGTAAAAATCAAATTTTTTAACATTTTTGGCCAATTTGTTTTCTGCTACCTATGTTTGGTAAAAAAAAAATCACAATAAGCGTATTTTGATTGGTTTGCGCAAAAGTTATTGCGTTTACTAACGAAGGGAAAGATTTCTGTCATTTTTGGTGTTTTTTTTTAACGAGTAATGGCGGCGATCTGCGATTTTTTTTGCGGGACTGCGACATTGCGGCGGACAGATCGGACCCTTGACTGAAATTTTTGACACTTTTGGGGGTACCAGTTACATTACTGCAGTAATCAGTGCTATATATATATATATATATATATATATATATATATATATATGCACTGTTACTGTAAAAATGACACTGGCAGGGAAGGGGTTAATTTTATTGGAGAGGGAGGGGTTAATGTATGCCTGGTGCTTACTGACGTGTGGGGGGGGAGGTGACTGAGTGAGTCAGGGACAGATCGGATGTCCAGCTATGCTGAACACTCCGATCTGTCACTCCCTGTCACTTAGGAGATCCGCCCGCTCTGTTTACACAGGCGGGCAGATCTCCAAACTAGATTCCCCGACGATCGGGGAAGAGCGGCGGCGATCGCCGACGCTCCTCCCCTGGCCCGACTCCCGCTGTGAATGAAAACAGCGGGAGCGCGCCTCCGGCGGGGCGCGAGCGCCGCCTACAGGGGGAGGAGTCCAGCGACGTAGGTCTACGTCGCTGGACGATAACGAGCCACTGTGCCGCAGTAGAGGCACAGTGAGCGGTCGGCAAGTGGTTAGGTGATGAACTTCTTGGCGGCCCTGGCAGGATGCCGGGGACACCCGCCACTTCTGGAGCCGAGCCGCTGTGATTCCCCAACATGTGACAAAGTGACAGCCAGATCATCTAGTGGCTAGTAGTGCTCAACAATGCCGCTCTTTTAGATATAAAAATGAAATAAAATATACTGACTCACAATTTAGTAGTAGTAGGTAGCGTGTAGCAGTAGGCAGCACAACTCAATTCAATCAATCCACAGCCTCGCTCGCGCCGCGGACTCACTGTCATCAAGTTAAGAACGCACTGGAGGAGCCGTGCTGCCGTCTCCCCGCTCTAGGTCTCCGCCTGTAAACACGTTGCGTCACTCAGACTTCACCCCTTAGGGCCCTTACTGAGAGGAGTTGTGACATGGGCGGCGAGAGCGGGACTCGGAGCATCTTCTTCGTCTTCTATGAGGTGAGTGAGGTGGACCGTGGAGGGCCTAATGGTCTTGCCATGGCAAATGTGCCATTTGATAATCAAATCAATCAGCTAAAAAGATGGACGAACCAAAGCACCACCTTCCACCCCTGGCCCTTCAACTTCAAGTGATCTCCCTGGCTGTGAGAGTGAGGAAGGAGACCACCCCTGGCCCTACCTAGAGTCGATGTTCTCATATGTCGGAGTGAAAGATAATTCATATAGAATGAGGTGCTTACTCTGCCGCCCGAAAGGTTGTGAAATACTGGCCTTCAAAAATTCACCGTCGAATTTGAAGAAACATATCAAGGTAAGTTACAATTTTTACAAATATCAAAATCACACCAGCTTGAGCTATCAGCTGTAAGCCCTTTTGCTAACTAGCGTAGCGAGTAGCGACATGCTGCAGTGTTCACTTAATGCGTTAACTAGCTGGCTATCATAATTCATAAAGGCTATCACGCAACGCGTTGAATCGTGTTTGTGACCCATCCATCACTAATGTCAACTTTCTCTAATTTTATGACATAGCCAAAATAAATCCTAGAGCATGTCTCCTTTGGTGCTGCTTAATCACACACCCGTTTTTATAGTGTAGTAGTGTTTTATAGGTTATAGATTGTCACTGACATAAGTAATGTAGCAGCAGGACTCAGGCGTTTTCCTACATTGAAATGTTTTTGGCGGCCACCAAAGCCCATTATTTTTTTTAGTAAGAGTGGGTTAGTAAGATTTAATCTTGCATTATGTTAAAAAAATCATATAAGTTTATTTGGTCACATTAAAAAAGTTCATATAAGACACAAACAACAAGGCGTCTAAAAACAACACATATAAAAGAAGGAATGGAATACTCTCATGATACTACCACAAAGGACACAGTGCCTATGTGTAGATTTCTTGCCCTGTTGCAGAACATGTTTGGCGGTATCTTGTCCGCTTCGTAAGGGGTCTTATGTTAACAGAGAATTTGTTCCTACTTCCTTCCTAAACATCTAAACAGAGAGCTTGCATTCAAATCAAAGATCTATCAAAGAAATACCGTATTTTTCGCCGTATAAGACGCACTTTTTCTTCCCCAAAACTGGGGGGGAAAAGTTGGTGCGTCTTATACGGCAAATACACATTTTGCCTGCTGCCTGCTGAGTCCTGACGTCGCAATGGGGGCGGCGCCGGTCCAAGAGAGCCGCCGTCAAAGAAGACAGAAGAGGACGAGAGGAGCAGCGCCGTGGACGGTTCCAGGAATCCCGCCGCCGTCAGAAGAAGAGGACGAGAGGAGCAGCGCCGTGGACGTCTCGCAGGCAGCCCAGGAGAGCAGGTAAGTGAGCCGACCTGTGCCATGCCTGTACCACCACCTGTGCCATGCCTAAAGAACCACCTGTGCCATGCCTGTACCACCACCTGTGCCATGCCTAAAGCACCACCTGTGCCATGCCTAAAGCACCACCTGTGCCATGCCTGTACCACCACCTGTGCCATGCCTAAAGCACCACCTGTGCCATGCCTGTACCACCACCTGTGCCATGCCTAAAGCACCACCTGTGCCATACCTAAAGCACCACCTGTGCCATGCCTGAAGCACCACCTGTGCCATGCCTAAAACATCACCTGTGCCATGCCTGTACCCTCACCTGTGCCATGCCTGTACCCTCACCTGTGCCATGCCTATACCATCACCTGTGCCACGCCTATACCCTCACCTGTTGATATAAAATATTTTAATGCAGTATTTGGTTCAGAATCTTTTTTTTCTAGATTTTCCTCCTTTAAAATTGGGTGCGTCTTATATGCCGGTGCGTCTTATACGGCGAAAAATACGGTAGATAAGTTAGAAAAATTATAGAAGAGAGTAATATATCAAAAAGCCACTGACCAAAAGGTCAGAGCCGCTCAGCCTGGTAATGTAAAGTAAAGCATAGCATAACATAACATCATTTATTTTATTTATACATTACATAGCTTGATGGTGACATACATTACATTTAACCCCGCGAAGGAAGGCCCCATTTAGACTTAGCCAAGATGGTCTGGGGGAAAGAGGGGGAGGCAACCACCAAAAACTGAGCGGATACCAAAAAACGCCTCCCAGGCGGACATGGGAGTCCTATGTTGGAGTAAGAAATGGTATAACATAACAGTAACTAAAGCATAACATTGGAAATGTGAATATATGCATTTAATTATTTAATCGATTTATACACATATTTATATATTAAAATGTGCAGACGTGTGTATCAAACTTGTAATTTTAAAGGGATAGGACCAGTCCAGGACCAGGAGAGAAAGAGAACTTTCCTCCATATTGTAAAAAATGGAAAGATATGTTCATGATATTCATATTAATTTGCCTCTATTTGCACATCCCTTCCTAAACAAAAGCAGGTGCAAGCAGAAAAATATATGTGTAAAAGTACTGTCTTTCTCCTTTCCATCATGGCCGCTATGGTTACACTGGTGAGTGTGACTGGTGGTCAGATGGGCGGGCCACTCCATCGCTGGACGGATTCTCCCTTGGGCGGACATGCGGTGCGGCCCCATAACCCAGAATGGCTCTCCATTACGAATTTCCGGGTGCTGATTGGCCGGGCGGGGGGTTGGGGAGATGTCCATCATCTGCCTCCCCGCCTGCCGTCATACAGACAGTCAGCTGCTCTAGCCATCTGTGCATGCGCATTATGGGTCCGACCCCGTCACACGCCGATAGGCGTGAGCGGCCGGACAGGAGTCCTATGAAATGTCGGCAGATGCTGGTCAGCCAGCCTCGGCCAGGACTACAGAGACAGTACAGCAGGCTCCATGGACGGCCCGGGACGGGACAGAGGTTAAACTTGGTAAGATGCATTCGGGGTCCACACTCTTGCTATCATGATGTCAGGCACTCTTTCTTGTGGCTCATTTAAATGTTATATTCAATACTCTGTTATCTTTGCAGCATGCCAGCATATAACCATTTAAAATTGAATCTGTGACCATGTGGTCCCGTCCGGGCCGTCCGTGGCTTCCACAGTGTTTGTGACCTGCTGCTGGTCTTCCTTTTCTCATTAATTGACCAGTTTTTTTTGAGGCACCTCTTTACCATCCCTCCTTCCTTCCCTGCCCTGGTGAGTCTCTTTGTCTGCTGAGTGCTGATATTATAAACAGTACTTTTACATGTGTATATATATATACATATATATTTTTCTGCTTGCACCTGCTTTTGTTTAGCAAGGGATGGGAGGCAAACATTAATATGAATATGACTATATCATGATCATGAACATGTCTTTCTATTTATTTTTACAATATGGAGGAAAGTTCTCTCCTGGTCCTGGTCCTTCTATCCCTTTTAATTTTACAATTGTTTGATACATGTCTGCACTGCACATTTTAATATATATGTTTTGTATAGATTAAATGCATATTTACACTTTTCCAATACTATGCTTTAGTTACTGTATACCATTTCTTACTCCAACATAGGACTCCCATGTCCGCCTGGGACTCTGGGAGGCGTTTCCGCTCAGTTTTGGTGGTTGCCTCCCCCTCATTCCCCTGGACCATCTTCTTGGCTAAGTCGTCGGGCCGCCTTCCTTCGCGGGAATGTCACCATCAAGCTATGTATGTATAAATGATGTTATGTTATGCTATGCTTTACGCCTTTACATTACCTCTCTGACCTTCTTTTGGTCAGTGGCTTTTTGATATATTGTTCTTATATTATTTTTCTAACTTCTCTATTTCTTTGATAGATAGATTTGAATGTAAGCTCTCTCTTTAGATGTTTAGGAACTCTCTGTTAACATAAGACCCCTATACGAAGCGGACAAGATACCACAAAACATGTTGGGCAAGAAATCTACACATTAGGCACTGTGTCCTTGTGGTATCATGAGAGTATTCCTTCATATAGGTGTTGTTTTTAGATGCCTTGTTTGTGTCTTACTCTTTATAAACTTTAATATATTGTGACCAAATAAACTTATATGATTTTTTAACATAATGTAGCCTTAGTGTACCCAGAAAGTCCTCATGCCTCCTCCCTTTTCCTTTCTACAATTGATTTTAGGACCTAGGTACTTCTTTATTCAGTATTTGTCATTTTGACACCCCAATTAGTACTAGAATTTAATCTTAGTGTACTGCAGTAATTTCAGGTTATTTATAAAATGATATATGACAATGTGTAGAAAAATTACCTAAAAAAATATTTTAGCCTAGTTTAGACTGGACTGGAGTGAGGTGAAAACAGAAAAAAAGTGCAAAGCAAGTTGGCTAATTTTATTCAATTATATGGTAGAAAATTAGACTATTAGTCAAAATAGACTTTTGGTAATGAAATCAAAGTGCTGACTGACAACAAACAAAGCATCTCACCTTGCCTGCATGCATCTCAAGTGGTCTTCTTCGCGCACTCATGTTTCTCATGATACATGGTTGCTTGTTGTATCAAGTGTTAGGCCTACAGGGTTTTGCAGCAAGAATGCAGAGAAGTACTAAAGCAGAATCCATGAAGGATCTTTGCTTATGGGTTTCTTGCTTAGTTTTTTTATATAGAATTATGGTGGATAACTGACTTTAATTGAATTAATTTTGCTTTTTATCAATAGTGTCACAGAGGGTTATACACTCACCTATAATGTTGCTCAGTCACGTTATAATTCTGTGAAGGTAAAACAATATATTTTTTGGTCTCTTTTCAGAGCAAGCATGACTGCCACTTGAGTAGATACGAGGAATTCACATCTGCAAAGCGAAAGAAGAAGACTGATTCCCTCCCCTTCCATCAAGCAGGCCACATTAATGGGTAGCTGGAGCACGATGCCTCAGAGATCCATCGACAAGGCAATCGTGAAGTATGTTGTCCGAGGACTTCAGCCTTTCAACATTGTAGAGCAAGCAGCTTTCCATGATTTTGTGTTAGACCTGGTACCAAATAGCAAAATAATGACAAGAATCACACTCACATATATGATTGATGATGCTGCCAAACAGATGAAGAGCAAGATTATTGAGGTTATGCAAACTGTTGACCACATCGCAACAACCACTGACTGTTGGTCAGCCAGGCGGCGTAGTTTCATTGGGGTCACAGCTCACTGGCTGGACCCGGAAAGTTTAAAAAGGTGCTCAGAGACCCTGGCCTGTAAAAGATTAAGAGGCTCTCACACTTTCGACCTTCTGGCAAATGCACCTAATGATATCCATGCTGAGTATGACATTCGGGGGAAGATAGTCAGAACAACCACGGACAAAGGCTCCAACTTCATTAAAGCCTTCAAACTCTTCGGTGAAGTTCAGGAGGAAGAGGAGAAGGAAGAAGCAGACAAAGATGAGGAGGAGGTAGAGTTTGTCGATGTATCTTCACTTTTGGATGAGGATGATGGTTTTGAGTTCCAGCTCCAGAAGCACCAGCATTGTGCGTGCCACATTCTTAACCTAATAGCCACTGCCGATGCCAGCAAAGCAGTGTCCAATGACGCATACAAGAAATTATACTAAACATTTGCCAAGTGCAATGCACTTTGGAATAAGTGTTCAAGATCCTCATCAGCAGCTGAAATTGTGGAAGATGCTTGCTCCCTCCAGCTTGTGCGACCAAATGCAACAAGGTGGAACTCTGTGTTCATGGCTGTGAAGAGACTGCTTAGGATAGTGAAAGAAAAGGGAGAAGCAACAATGAGAGTTTTCTGCACAGATTTGAAGGTTCCAATGCAAGTTTAAAAATGTTTTATGGTACTCTTTCTGTTCAAATTCAATTCTGGTCCATATTGTCTACTTGTATTGTTGTACAACATTGACTTGAATGATTTAACATTGAACTATGTACCAAATTCATTGCATGATAATCACCACATCCAATCATGTAGCAATGCTGTTTTTTGTCTATTATTGTTTATATGTTCTTGTCTTCTTCATAGGTTTAATCCAGCTGAACTTGCATTCCTGTCAGAGTATTCTGCTGTCATGTCTCCAGTCGCCCAAGCAACTAACATTTTGCAAGCTGAAACCAATGTCCAGATGGGGTGGCTGCTCCCAACCGTCAAGCTCCTGAAAATCAAGCTGAACAGGATCAAGATGCCTCTGAAGTACTGCAGGCCGCTTGTGGATGCCTTGCAGATGGGCATTCAGAATCGCTTTGGCCCTATGATGGAAGACCCAGAGCTGGTGGCCGCTGCTATTCTGCTTCCAAAATTCAGGACAATTTGGACACAGGAGGATGAGACAATCAAAATGGGTAAGATATAGTGTAGTATGGGTGCATTATTGTGTATTTTACCAATGTGCAATCACGAAGTCACACATACAACAGTACCGCTCAAATATTGGGGATTACTTTTAATTTTTTTTTTATATGGAAACACACATGAGCTTGTCCTGCATAGAAGATATTGCAAACATACCAGGGCATTATGATGTTAGAGTGAGAAATGATGTGGTAGTATGGGAGACTTCCTCTTTAGCATAGCAGCATCATGGCATTGGCAGCCAAGCCTTCCTGTCCAAGGTCTGCCAGGCTGTAAATGCTGCAAAAGGCTTTTTGTTTCAGGGAATTATTTGAATTATAAAAGTCGTCATTTAGTTATTTCCATTAAAATCATTTACTGACAATGTCATCATGTCAAATCTGTGGTTACTTTCATGGGTTGAAACTATTATTATTGTTTATAAGTTCCACAATAATTCTATATAAATCAATCTTAAGCAAGAAACCCCATAACCAAAGATCCTTCATGTATTCTGCTTTAGTACTTCTCTGCAATTACTTGCAAAACCCTTCATACAACCAACCATGCATCATTCATGAGGAGTGCGCGAAGACCACTTAGATGGCTGCAGACAAGTTGAGATGCTTTGTTTGTTGTCAGCACTTTGATTTCATTACCAAAAGTTTATTTTGACTAATAGTCTAATTTTCTACCATATACAATTGAATAAAATGAACAGCTAGCTAACACACTTTTATATTTCAGGAATGGACTATATCAAACGAAGTATTGAAGACCCCTCGGTGCAGTCCAGTGAGGTCAACAGGTCAGCTCATCTGATGAAGACGACTTCTTTTCTGGCATGCAGGGTTCGAAGGCACAAGACAGTGCCAAACAGCTAGATGCGTACTTGTCATGTTCAGTAGATAACATGGACTTGCTCAAGTCTTTTCCAGCTGTGTGCAAGTTGTCTGTTAAGTTAAACACACCCCTTCCAGCATCAGCAGCCTGCAAGAGTCTTTTTAGTATCGGAGGATTCGTCTTTAGCCCTAGAAGAGCGAGACTGAGTAGTTCCAATTTTGAAAACCAACTACTTTTGAGGATAAACCAAAGATTTCTAACTTAAACTGGTATGCATTAAGCAGTCATATAAATATATTTAAGAAGGGAATAAGCTGTGGAGAAAAAAAAAAGCACAAGCAGGGAAGAGAGGGTAGGGATGCTTTAAAGGGGAAGGGGCATATTTGATCTGTTTTTGTTTAAGCTCAATGTTTTTAGGTGCTCTAATCACTTTTGTTGTTACATAAGAAATACTTGAATGTGGCCTACTGGACTTTGAGATGTTTTAGTTGCCCTAACAAGTTGAGGATGAAAAGAAAATGTGTAACTTCCAAAAATGACTGCTTTATGCACACTAAGAAGAAGGGAATAAGCTGTGGAGAAATAAATGTGAATATTAAGGGTGCACTGCTGGCTGCTGATGCTGATATGTAAAAAAGCTGCTACCAGGACAAAAAAAAAAATGAATCTGTGATAAATAAATATGGTGCACTAAATCATATATAAACCAATATACAATATATTCCAATAATGGAACAGTGTATGACATCAAAGTCCAAAATATTGTGAATCTTGAAATATGTGACAAAACAAGATGAATATATTTTCAAAGGTGTAGGAATCAAACAGGACCTATTCCAAATAATAGGTGCAGACTCCCACCACCTTGTGGATTTCCCCCTTACCTGGCGGATGAAGGCAAGTGCAAAATAATATCCAAATAGACTCTTCCAGTGAAACAAAACTGCAAAACCTGTGCTCTTAACTGCCAGTAAAAAAAGCAAAATCAGCCTCTTACCAGAAAAAAGGTCTATGTACGCTTGTGACTCTCCTTGGTTGGGAGGTTCTCTTTCCCCTTAACAGCAGATATGTAGACCAGGCTTGGCTTGAGCGGCTCCCACAGATACCAGTAGACAAGACTCACTGATGATTGGCAGCTCTTCCATTCTCTGACTTGCTTGCACTATGTGAAGCAGCGGCTGTTTGAGCCCGGCACTCTGCATCTGGAAACTTCTATGAGTCTTGTCTACTGTGGTATCTGTATGGGAGCCGCTCAAGCCTGGTCTACATATCTGCTGTTAAGGGGAAAGAGAAGCTCTCCCAACCAAGGAGAGTCACAAGCGTACATAGACCTTTTTTCTGGTAAGAGGCTGATTTTGCTTTTTTCACTGGAAGTTGAGAGCACAGGTTTTGCAGTTTTGTTTCACTGGAAGAGTCTATTTGGATATTATATTGCACTTACCTTCATCTGCCGGGTAAGGGGGAAATCCACCAGGTGGTGGGACTCGGAGTCTGCACCTATTATTTGGAATAGCAGCTGTTTGATTCCTGCACCTTTGAAATGATCTTAATCTTGTTTTGTCACATATATATATTTGAAGATTCACAATATTTTGAACTTTTTATTGACTTTGATTTCATACACTCTTCCTTTATTTCATTATTGGAATATATTGTTGTATATCACATTGGTTTATATATGATTTTGCGCACCAATAAGCTGTGGAGAAAAAAAAAACATGCAGGGAAGAGAAGGAGGGATGCTTTAAAGGAGGAAGGGAGAGACATACTTTATCTGTTTTTGTTTACAAAAAGTTACAGCCAAAGGAATTGGGATTGTCCTTTAGGTTAATCATAAGAAATAATAAAAAACAATATGATGTTCAAACTTTTGATTTCTTTCTTTAATAACTACATAATACAGTACTGGTACTTTTACTTTCAGTACTCGAGTAGCACAATTTAAAAAAAAAAATACTTTCAATACTTGTACAAAAAATGTTGAATACTTAAGTACTTCTACTCAAGTCACTTTTTCTGCAAGCACTTCCACTTCTACTCAAGTCACTTTTTGATCGAGCACTTGTACTTTTACTCAAGTATGGATTTTGAGTACTTTATACAAGTCTGCTTTCAATAGCCACGCTGTTAAAGCCAGGGACCATGAAGCAGGATGGAAGATTAGTCCCTAAGACAGAAGCTCTTCCCTGAGAGGAAGATTCCAAGGGACGTCTGCTACCATCGTTACCAGGCCTGCGTACAAGGACTGGCGAGGCCAGTCTGGTGCCACCAGAATGACTGGAGTTCCTTGTACCTCGATTCTGCGTAGCAGTCTCATCAGAAGTTTAATTGGAGGAAAGGTGTAAGTCAGATGATAAAATATATATCTGGACACACGTATGTCAAGCAGGATATCTCTGCGCTTGTTGGAGGAGTCAGCTGGTTAACTGCTAAAAACAAACAAACTGCTGCTACTTCACCAAATATCGTATAAATTGTAAAAACATGAATAAAAAATAATAGTAGCGCAAAAAGTCACTATATTGTGACTCACAAATTGCATAAAATACAACCATAAATACGGGGTGTTTAAAAACACTTCAATATAGGGTAAAAAGTCCTTTAAAGTCCATAGACCGTCCAGGATAGAGTGATGTTGCTAATGGATCACCTTTTTCAACCACCACCAAGTGTCACACCGAGGGGTCAGTAGAAGTGGCAACTCACCAGATATAGTGGCTCAGGTGTTCTCACACAAGAGCACATATAGCAGGAATCAAAGGTATTGATGATGGGTGTCAGTAAACAGCCTTGATAAATCCTTACTGTATATACTATATCCGATCTCCCTTCCACAAACTCCACTCAGTATAATGGCCACATGCAAGGTAAAATGACTTATCCCTTGCTTTACATGCTTACTCCCAGCTGCATGACCAGCCCGCCAACCTGCTTCCTACCTCCACAAGTTGCATTGTAATTGGGGATGCCAAGGGTCAGCACCCAACCCAAAGAGTCACAGAAATAAGGAGAGTGTCAGCTGCCAGGGGTCCCCTTATATAAATTCATAAAGTGAGATGCATGGGGGAGGCAAGGCACTGTCAGCAGCCAGGTCCAAAGGAGGAAGTTCCAAACACTAGGAGCAGAGTCAGACAAGCAATGTGGTTGGTTGATAGCAACCAATCACTGTTAGCTGTAGTAAGCCGGGAGGTGTGACAGCAGGGTTCTGGGCTTACTACAGCTAACAGTGATTGGTTGCTATCAACCAACCACATTGCTTGTCTGACTCTGCTCCTAGTGTTTGGAACTTCCTCCTTTGGACCTGGCTGCTGACAGTGCCTTGCCTCCCCCATGCATCTCACTTTATGAATTTATATAAGGGGACCCCTGGCAGCTGACACTCTCTTTATTTCTGTGACTCTTTGGGTTGGGCGCTGACCCTTGGCATCCCCAATTACAATGCAACTTGTGGAGGTTGGAAGCAGGTTGGCGGGCTGGTCATGCAGCTGGGAGTAAGCATGTAAAGCAAGGGATAAGTCATTTTACCTTGCATGTGGCCATTATACTGAGTGGAGTTTGTGGAAGGGAGGTCGGATCTAGTATATACAGCAAGGATTTATCAAGGCTGTTTGCTGACACCCATCATCAATACCTTTGATTCCTGCTCTATGTGCTCTTGTGTGAGAACACCTGAGCCACTATATCTGGTGAGTTGCCACTTCTACTGACCCCTCGGTGTGACACTTGGTGGTGGTTGAAAAAGGTGATCCATTAGCAACATCACTCTATCCTGGACGTTCTATGGACTTTAAAGGACTTTTTACCCTATATTGAAGTGTTTTTAAACACCCCGTATTTATGGTTGTATTTTATGCAATTTGTGAGTCACAATATAGTGACTTTTTGCGCTACTATTATTCTTTATTCATGTAAGTCAGATGATACTGACCCCAGATGCCACCAGAGCATCTGCAGTGTCAGCAAGAGGATCCCGAGACCTTGACACAAACCTCTGCATCTTCCTGTTGACACGGGAAGCCAGCAGGTCCACATGAGGGGTCCCACACAGAAGACACAGTTGATGAAATGCCTCTGGGTGAGGAGACCATTCTCCCAGATCCAATATCTGCCGACTGAGATAGTCCATTTGCCAATTTCCTAGATCTCTCTTGATTTTTGACATACGCCAAAGCATTGACCGATTGTATCTTCACAGTGCGTCCCTGCAGAGGATCCGTCCACCAAGACAGACAAAGTTTGATCTCCCAAATTTCCAGAATGTTGATCGGCAACCTGGACTCCTCCTGAGTAGGGTTGAGCGGACACCTAGATGTCCGTGTTCGACGGGTTCGGCCGAACTTTAAAAAAAAGTCCGGGTCCGTGTCCCGGACTTTTACCGAACTTTTCCCGGACACCGAACCCCATTGAAGTCAATGGGGACCCGAACTTTAAGGCACTAAAATGGCTCTAAAACACCAAAGGAAAGGGCTAGAGTGCTGCAAATGGCAGCAAAACGTAATTAAGAGCATGGCAAGTGCTCTGCAAACAAATGTGGATAGGGAAATAACTTAAAACAACAAAAAAAAACAGAAAAATAAAACAATGTTCTTCTTCATCTCTGAAGGACGAGGCCCATATGGAGTAGGAGGGAGGTTGAGGTGGTGGTGGATGTGGCGGTGACATAGGCGTGCGCACAGGGTGTGCTGGGTGTGCCTGGGCACACCCTAATCACCTAGGGCACATAGCATTGCCAGTGAGGAGATGGGAAAGATCTCCCTGGGACCTGCTCTGCTCTATTTCTCCTTGCCTACAGGTACATGGCCCCGATACATTACTCTCCCTGCTGGCAAACACATGCATGTGTATTTCAACTTTGGGGTGCACACCTTAATGCAATAGGCTGCGCACACCTATGGGCGGTGTAGGTGGAAGCGGCGGTGGAGGAGGACCAGGGCCGGATTAACAGCATCATGGGCTTGGTGCTGAGGATTTTGAAGGGCCTTAAGGGCCGTGCCTTGCCATGCACCCAGAGGAGGAAGGGTGCAGCCATGCATGCCTAATTCAACATGGGATGCTGTCTCTGAAGCCCATAAACACATCCATGCATCGCCAACTGTCCCTCCTTGTCCGGCCTTCACGCTGTGTGGGGAGGTTCTGAGGGTGCTGCCTGGGGAAGCGAGCATAGAAGCCAGACTTCTGTGTTTACAAGTGACAGAAGAGCGGTAACAGTGAATATGGCCAACCCGGGGCCTATATAAAAGGTAGGGGCCTGGAGCTGCAGCTCCAATAGCCCCTACATTAATCTGGCCCTGAGGAGGAGGACGAGGTAGCCAACACTGCTTCTTTTCAAAAATTTTAAATGAGGGTACACCCCAAAAGAGTGAGAAAGAGCAAAAATGGAACAATGGGTGGGTAAGGTCGGTATCCATTGCTATTCTGCATAAGGTACGGAAAAGTCCCGTGGGATCCATGCCTGGTTCATTTTAATGAACGTGAGCTTGTCCACATTGTCTCTGGACAGGCGGCTGCGCTTGTCTGTTATAACGCCCCCAGCCGTGCTAAATACCCGTTCAGATAATACACTGGCTGCAGGGCACGCCAGCACCTCCAAGGCGTAAAGGGCAAGCTCAGGCCATGTGCCCAATTTGGAGACCCAAAAGTTGAAGGGGGCAGACCCGTCATTCACTACATGTAGGCGTGTGCACACATACTGCTCCACCATGTTGGTAAAATGCTGCCTCCTGCTAAGACGTTCCATCTGAGCTGCTGGTGCTGCTGTTTGTTGTGGCGTGCTGACAAAGCTTTTCCACATTTCGGCCATGCTAACCCTGCCTTCTGAGGTGCTGGCGGTGCCCTGGTTGCGTTGGCGACCTCCTCCTCCTCCTCCTCTGCCTTGTGCTTCCACTGTGGCCCCGCTGTCAGATGGGAATGCCAGCAGCATGGCGTCTACCAGCGTGCGCTTGTACTCGCGCATCTTGCGATCGCGCTCCAGTGAGTGAATTAAGGACGGTACGTTGTCCTTGTAACGGGGATCCAGCAGCGTGGCCACCCAGTAATCAGCACAAGTTAGAATGTGGGCAACTCGGCGGTCGTTGTGGAGACACTGCAGCATGTAATCGCTCATGTGTGCCAGGCTGCCCAGAGGCGACGAAAGGCTGTCCTCTGTGGGAGGTGTATCGTCCGTGTCCTCTGTATCCCCCCAGCCACGCACCAGTGATGGCCATGAGCTGGCCTGGGTGCCACCCTGCTGTGAACATGGTTCCATCTCCTCCTCCAGCTCCTCCTCCTCCTCATCCTCCTCATCCTCCAGAACTGTGCCCCTGCTGGACAATTGCGTCCCTGGCGTTTGCGTGTGCAGGAACCCACCCTCGGAGCCCCTTGCGAATGACTGCCCTGAAAGCCTTGGAAATGTTACCTCTTCATCCTCCTCCTCCTCCTCATCCTGTGCCACATCCTCTTCCATCATCGCCCGAATTGTTTTTTCAAGGAGGCATAGAAGTGGGATAGTTAAGCTGAGAACGGCGTCATTGCCACTGGCCATGTTGGTGGAGTACTCAAAACAGCGCAACAAGGCACACAGGTCTCGCATGGAGGCCCAGTTAAATTAAATAGCGGAATAGAAAATATGATCCAAAAAAAGTGTATGTATATCACACGTACACAACCACACTAGGCCCCAATTACTATTGTTTGTACCCCTAAAAGGCTAGGAGTAGGGGGAGTATGGAACAGGCAGCACCCTCAAACCTTCAGAAGTATGAGATGAACCCCAACAACTTGGAAAGGTGGATCTCTCTCACACGTACCAACACAGACTATCCCCCAATTTAACTGATCCCCAAAGGTTTTTGATTAAATAGCGGAATAGAAAATATGATCCAAAAAAAGTGTATGTATATCACACGTACACAACCACACTAGGCCCCAATTACTATTGTTTGTACCCCTAAAAGGCTAGGTGAGGAGTAGGGGGAGTATGGAACAGGCAGCACCCTCAAACCTTCAGAAGTATGAGATGAACCCCAACAACTTGGAAAGGTGGATCTCTCTCACACGTACCAACACAGACTATCCCCCAATTTAACTGATCCCCAAAGGTTTTTGATTAAATAGCGGAATAGAAAATATGATCCAAAAAAAGTGTATGTATATCACACGTACACAACCACACTAGGCCCCAATTACTATTGTTTGTACCCCTAAAAGGCTAGATGAGGAGTAGGGGGGGTATGGAACAGGCAGCACCCTCAAATCTTCAGAAGTATGAGATGAACCCCAAAAACTTGGAAAGGTGGATCTCTCTCACACGTACCAACACAGACTATCCCCCAATTTAACTGATCCCCAAAGGTTTTTGATTAAATAGCGGAATAGAAAATATGATCCAAAAAAAGTGTATGTATATCACACGTACACAACCACACTAGGCCCCAATTACTATTGTTTGTACCCCTAAAAGGCTAGATGAGGAGTAGGGGGAGTATGGAACAGGCAGCACCCTCAAACCTTCAGAAGTATGAGATGAACCCCAACAACTTGGAAAGGTGGATCTCTCTCACACGTACCAACACAGACTATCCCCCAATTTAACTGATCCCCAAAGGTTTTTGATTAAATAGCGGAATAGAAAATATGATCCAAAAAAAGTGTATGTATATCACACGTACACAACCACACTGGGCCCCAATTACTATTGTTTGTACCCCTAAAAGGCTAGATGAGGAGTAGGGGGAGTATGGAACAGGCAGCACCCTCAAACCTTCAGAAGTATGAGATGAACCCCAACAACTTGGAAAGGTGGATCTCTCTCACACGTACCAACACAGACTATCCCCCAATTTAACTGATCCCCAAAGGTTTTTGATTAAATAGCGGAATAGAAAATATGATCCAAAAAAAGTGTATGTATATCACACGTACACAACCACACTGGGCCCCAATTACTATTGTTTGTACCCCTAAAAGGCTAGATGAGGAGTAGGGGGAGTATGGAACAGGCAGCACCCTCAAACCTTCAGAAGTATGAGATGAACCCCAACAACTTGGAAAGGTGGATCTCTCTCACACGTACCAACACAGACTATCCCCCAATTTAACTGATCCCCAAAGGTTTTTGATTAAATAGCGGAATAGAAAATATGATCCAAAAAAAGTGTATGTATATCACACGTACACAACCACACTAGGCCCCAATTACTATTGTTTGTACCCCTAAAAGGCTAGATGAGGAGTAGGGGGGGTATGGAACAGGCAGCACCCTCAAACCTTCAGAAGTATGAGATGAACCCCAACAACTTGGAAAGGTGGATCTCTCTCACACGTACCAACACAGACTATCCCCCAATTTAACTGATCCCCAAAGGTTTTTGATTAAATAGCGGAATAGAAAATATGATCCAAAAAAAGTGTATGTATATCACACGTACACAACCACACTAGGCCCCAATTACTATTGTTTGTACCCCTAAAAGGCTAGGAGTAGGGGGAGTATGGAACAGGCAGCACCCTCAAACCTTCAGAAGTATGAGATGAACCCCAACAACTTGGAAAGGTGGATCTCTCTCACACGTACCAACACAGACTATCCCCCAATTTAACTGATCCCCAAAGGTTTTTGATTAAATAGCGGAATAGAAAATATGATCCAAAAAAAGTGTATGTATATCACACGTACACAACCACACTAGGCCCCAATTACTATTGTTTGTACCCCTAAAAGGCTAGATGAGGAGTAGGGGGAGTATGGAACAGGCAGCACCCTCAAACCTTCAGAAGTATGAGATGAACCCCAACAACTTGGAAAGGTGGATCTCTCTCACACGTACCAACACAGACTATCCCCCAATTTAACTGATCCCCAAAGGTTTTTGATTAAATAGCGGAATAGAAAATATGATCCAAAAAAAGTGTATGTATATCACACGTACACAACCACACTAGGCCCCAATTACTATTGTTTGTACCCCTAAAAGGCTAGATGAGGAGTAGGGGGGGTATGGAACAGGCAGCACCCTCAAACCTTCAGAAGTATGAGATGAACCCCAACAACTTGGAAAGGTGGATCTCTCTCACACGTACCAACACAGACTATCCCCCAATTTAACTGATCCCCAAAGGTTTTTGATTAAATAGCGGAATAGAAAATATGATCCAAAAAAAGTGTATGTATATCACACGTACACAACCACACTAGGCCCCAATTACTATTGTTTGTACCCCTAAAAGGCTAGGAGTAGGGGGAGTATGGAACAGGCAGCACCCTCAAACCTTCAGAAGTATGAGATGAACCCCAACAACTTGGAAAGGTGGATCTCTCTCACACGTACCAACACAGACTATCCCCCAATTTAACTGATCCCCAAAGGTTTTTGATTAAATAGCGGAATAGAAAATATGATCCAAAAAAAGTGTATGTATATCACACGTACACAACCACACTAGGCCCCAAATACTATTGTTTGTACCCCTAAAAGGCTAGATGAGGAGTAGGGGGAGTATGGAACAGGCAGCACCCTCAAACCTTCAGAAGTATGAGATGAACCCCAACAACTTGGAAAGGTGGATCTCTCTCACACGTACCAACACAGACTATCCCCCAATTTAACTGATCCCCAAAGGTTTTTGATTAAATAGCGGAATAGAAAATATGATCCAAAAAAAGTGTATGTATATCACACGTACACAACCACACTAGGCCCCAATTACTATTGTTTGTACCCCTAAAAGGCTAGGAGTAGGGGGAGTATGGAACAGGCAGCACCCTCAAACCTTCAGAAGTATGAGATGAACCCCAACAACTTGGAAAGGTGGATCTCTCTCACACGTACCAACACAGACTATCCCCCAATTTAACTGATCCCCAAAGGTTTTTGATTAAATAGCGGAATAGAAAATATGATCCAAAAAAAGTGTATGTATATCACACGTACACAACCACACTAGGCCCCAATTACTATTGTTTGTACCCCTAAAAGGCTAGATGAGGAGTAGGGGGAGTATGGAACAGGCAGCACCCTCAAACCTTCAGAAGTATGAGATGAACCCCAACAACTTGGAAAGGTGGATCTCTCTCACACGTACCAACACAGACTATCCCCCAATTTAACTGATCCCCAAAGGTTTTTGATTAAATAGCGGAATAGAAAATATGATCCAAAAAAAGTGTATGTATATCACACGTACACAACCACACTAGGCCCCAATTACTATTGTTTGTACCCCTAAAAGGCTAGATGAGGAGTAGGGGGGGTATGGAACAGGCAGCACCCTCAAACCTTCAGAAGTATGAGATGAACCCCAACAACTTGGAAAGGTGGATCTCTCTCACACGTACCAACACAGACTATCCCCCAATTTAACTGATCCCCAAAGGTTTTTGATTAAATAGCGGAATAGAAAATATGATCCAAAAAAAGTGTATGTATATCACACGTACACAACCACACTAGGCCCCAATTACTATTGTTTGTACCCCTAAAAGGCTAGGAGTAGGGGGAGTATGGAACAGGCAGCACCCTCAAACCTTCAGAAGTATGAGATGAACCCCAACAACTTGGAAAGGTGGATCTCTCTCACACGTACCAACACAGACTATCCCCCAATTTAACTGATCCCCAAAGGTTTTTGATTAAATAGCGGAATAGAAAATATGATCCAAAAAAAGTGTATGTATATCACACGTACACAACCACACTAGGCCCCAATTACTATTGTTTGTACCCCTAAAAGGCTAGATGAGGAGTAGGGGGAGTATGGAACAGGCAGCACCCTCAAACCTTCAGAAGTATGAGATGAACCCCAACAACTTGGAAAGGTGGATCTCTCTCACACGTACCAACACAGACTATCCCCCAATTTAACTGATCCCCAAAGGTTTTTGATTAAATAGCGGAATAGAAAATATGATCCAAAAAAAGTGTATGTATATCACACGTACACAACCACACTAGGCCCCAATTACTATTGTTTGTACCCCTAAAAGGCTAGATGAGGAGTAGGGGGGGTATGGAACAGGCAGCACCCTCAAACCTTCAGAAGTATGAGATGAACCCCAACAACTTGGAAAGGTGGATCTCTCTCACACGTACCAACACAGACTATCCCCCAATTTAACTGATCCCCAAAGGATTTTGATTAAATAGCGGAATAGAAAATATGATCCAAAAAAAGTGTATGTATATCACACGTACACAACCACACTAGGCCCCAATTACTATTGTTTGTACCCCTAAAAGGCTAGGAGTAGGGGGAGTATGGAACAGGCAGCACCCTCAAACCTTCAGAAGTATGAGATGAACCCCAACAACTTGGAAAGGTGGATCTCTCTCACACGTACCAACACAGACTATCCCCCAATTTAACTGATCCCCAAAGGTTTTTGATTAAATAGCGGAATAGAAAATATGATCCAAAAAAAGTGTATGTATATCACACGTACACAACCACACTAGGCCCCAATTACTATTGTTTGTACCCCTAAAAGGCTAGGAGTAGGGGGAGTATGGAACAGGCAGCACCCTCAAACCTTCAGAAGTATGAGATGAACCCCAACAACTTGGAAAGGTGGATCTCTCTCACACGTACCAACACAGACTATCCCCCAATTTAACTGATCCCCAAAGGTTTTTGATTAAATAGCGGAATAGAAAATATGATCCAAAAAAAGTGTATGTATATCACACGTACACAACCACACTAGGCCCCAATTACTATTGTTTGTACCCCTAAAAGGCTAGGAGTAGGGGGAGTATGGAACAGGCAGCACCCTCAAACCTTCAGAAGTATGAGATGAACCCCAACAACTTGGAAAGGTGGATCTCTCTCACACGTACCAACACAGACTATCCCCCAATTTAACTGATCCCCAAAGGTTTTTGATTAAATAGCGGAATAGAAAATATGATCCAAAAAAAGTGTATGTATATCACACGTACACAACCACACTAGGCCCCAATTACTATTGTTTGTACCCCTAAAAGGCTAGATGAGGAGTAGGGGGGAGTATGGAACAGGCAGCACCCTCAAACCTTCAGAAGTATGAGATGAACCCCAACAACTTGGAAAGGTGGATCTCTCTCACACGTACCAACACAGACTATCCCCCAATTTAACTGATCCCCAAAGGTTTTTGATTAAATAGCGGAATAGAAAATATGATCCAAAAAAAGTGTATGTATATCACACGTACACAACCACACTAGGCCCCAATTACTATTGTTTGTACCCCTAAAAGGCTAGATGAGGAGTAGGGGGGGTATGGAACAGGCAGCACCCTCAAATCTTCAGAAGTATGAGATGAACCCCAAAAACTTGGAAAGGTGGATCTCTCTCACACGTACCAACACAGACTATCCCCCAATTTAACTGATCCCCAAAGGTTTTTGATTAAATAGCGGAATAGAAAATATGATCCAAAAAAAGTGTATGTATATCACACGTACACAACCACACTAGGCCCCAATTACTATTGTTTGTACCCCTAAAAGGCTAGATGAGGAGTAGGGGGAGTATGGAACAGGCAGCACCCTCAAACCTTCAGAAGTATGAGATGAACCCCAACAACCTGGAAAGGTGGATCTCTCTCACACGTACCAACACAGACTATCCCCCAATTTAACTGATCCCCAAAGGTTTTTGATTAAATAGCGGAATAGAAAATATGATCCAAAAAAAGTGTATGTATATCACACGTACACAACCACACTAGGCCCCAATTACTATTGTTTGTACCCCTAAAAGGCTAGGAGTAGGGGGAGTATGGAACAGGCAGCACCCTCAAACCTTCAGAAGTATGAGATGAACCCCAACAACTTGGAAAGGTGGATCTCTCTCACACGTACCAACACAGACTATCCCCCAATTTAACTGATCCCCAAAGGTTTTTGATTAAATAGCGGAATAGAAAATATGATCCAAAAAAAGTGTATGTATATCACACGTACACAACCACACTAGGCCCCAATTACTATTGTTTGTACCCCTAAAAGGCTAGGAGTAGGGGGAGTATGGAACAGGCAGCACCCTCAAACCTTCAGAAGTATGAGATGAACCCCAACAACTTGGAAAGGTGGATCTCTCTCACACGTACCAACACAGACTATCCCCCAATTTAACTGATCCCCAAAGGTTTTTGATTAAATAGCGGAATAGAAAATATGATCCAAAAAAAGTGTATGTATATCACACGTACACAACCACACTAGGCCCCAATTACTATTGTTTGTACCCCTAAAAGGCTAGATGAGGAGTAGGGGGAGTATGGAACAGGCAGCACCCTCAAATCTTCAGAAGTATGAGATTGTGTTCACTGTACCCCACAAAGATTGAGTTCACTGCACCCCACAATGATTGTGTTCACTGCACCCCACAAAGATTGTGTTCACTGCACCTCACAAAGATTGTGTTCACTGTACCCCCCAAAGATTGTGTTCACTGCACCCCACAAAGATTCTGTTCACTGTACCCCACAAAGATTGTGTTCACTGCACCCTAAAAGGATGTTGTTCACTGCACCCCACAAAGATTGTGTTCACTGCACCCTAAAAGGATGTTGTTCACTGCACCCCAAAAAGATTGTGTTCACTGTACCCCCCCAAAGATTGTGTTCACTGCACCCCACAAAGATTGTGTTCACTGCACCCCAAAAAGATTGTGTTCACTGTACCCCCCAAAGATTGTGTTCACTGCACCCCAAAAAGATTGTGTTCACTGTACCCCCCAAAGATTGTGTTCACTGCACCCCACAAAGATTCTGTTCACTGTACCCCACAAAGATTGTGTTCACTGCACCCCAAAAAGATTGTGTTCACTGTACCCCCCCAAAGATTGTGTTCACTGTACCCCCCAAAGATTGTGTTCACTGCACCCCAAAAAGATTGTGTTCACTGTACCCCCCAAAGATTGTGTTCACTGCACCCCACAAAGATTCTGTTCACTGTACCCCACAAAGATTGTGTTCACTGCACCCCAAAAAGATTGTGTTCACTGTACCCCCCCAAAGATTGTGTTCACTGCACCCCACAAAGGATTTTGTTCACTGCACCCCAAAAAGATTGTGTTCACTGCACCCCAAAAAGGATTTTGATCACTGCACCCCAAAAAGGATGTTGTTCACTGCACCCCAAAAATGATTTTGTTCACTCCACCCCAAAAAGATTGTGTTCACTGCACCCCACAAAGATTGTGTTCACTGCACCCCAAAAAGATTGTGTTCACTGTACCCCCCAAAGATTGTGTTCACTGCACCCCACAAAGATTCTGTTCACTGTACCCCACAAAGATTGTGTTCACTGCACCCCAAAAAGATTGTGTTCACTGCACCCCAAAAAGGATGTTGTTCACTGCACCCCAAAAAGGATGTTGTTCACTCCACCCCAAAAAGATTGTGTTCACTGCACCCCACAAAGATTGTGTTCACTGCACCCCAAAAAGATTGTGTTCACTGCACCCCAAAAATGATTTTGTTCACTGCACCCCAAAAAGGATTTTGTTCACTGCACCCCAAAAAGGATGTTGTTCACTCCACCCCAAAAAGATTGTGTTCACTGCACCCCAAAAAGATTGTGTTCACTGCACCCCACAAAGGATTTTGTTCACTGCACCCCAAAAAGATTGTGTTCACTGCACCCCAAAAAGGATGTTGTTCACTGCACCCCAAAAAGGATTTTGTTCACTGCACCCCAAAAAGATTGTGTTCACTGCACCCCAAAAAGATTGTGTTCACTGCACCCCACAAAGGATTTTGTTCACTGCACCCCACAAAGATTGTGTTCACTGCACACCAAAAAGGATTGTGTTCACTGCACCCCAAAAAGATTTTGTTCACTGCACCCCAAAAAGATTGTGTTCACTGCAGCCCAAAAAGATTGTGTTCACTGCAGCCCAAAAAGATTGTGTTCACTGCAGCCCAAAAAGATTGTGTTCACTGCAGCCCAAAAAGATTGTGTTCACTGCAGCCCAAAAAGATTGTGTTCACTGCAGCTCACACACAGAAAAATGGATGTGGATCACTGACACCTGCCTATCTCCAATCCCACACCACACAGCAATATCGATTGTAGTTTGTAGAACACAGTTTCCCTAAAATTCAGCAGACTCTGTCCCTAACAGGATTGAGAAGAGATCGTAGATCAGGATTGAGTGCAGATTCACCCCACCCCCCACACAGCAATATCGATTGTAGTTTGTAGAAGACACTGACCCTATAATTCAGCAGACTCTATCCCTAAAATGCCTACAACTCGCCCTGCCTAAACACTCCGACCTGTCCCTCAATTCTATCCGGACACAAATGGTTTTTTCCTGCCTATCTTTCCCTAATCAGCAGCCAGCACATTGATGTGTGCTCTGTCCCTTAGCTAAGCAGCAGAATGACGCTGCTGCGGCGGCTGCCTCGAACTTATAAAGACTTGGTCACATGCTTCAGACGGCCAATCACAGCTACTAAGACATTTGCAGGCATGGCTGGGATGGCTTAAGGCACACCAGTTAAACGATTGTTGATTGGCTGTTGAAAGCCCGCCATGAAAAGAGCGCCAAAGCATGCAAAACCCGGAAATAAAACGACCGAACACGGATTTTTACCCGAACATACAGTAAAGTGTCCGTGTCCGTGTTCGGGTAAAAAAAATCCAATTATTCGGTACGAACACGAATAATACAGTCCGTGTTCGCTCAACACTACTCCTGAGTCCAGACACCTTGGGCCGAACACACTCCCAAGACACCTTCCCTATCTAGACAGACTGGCATCCGTGGTGATTACAGTCCATACAGGGGAAGAAAAGATTTCCCCAGATGCAAGGCCGGGGAGCGGAGACACCATAGGAGAGACTCCCTCAAACCCCGACTCAACAGAATCAGATTGTTCAATGAGAGCGGATCCTTGTTCCCTTTGATCAGAATCTCCCTTTGCAAAGGTCTGGTGTGGAACTGCGCAAATGGAACCGCCTCGAAGGTGGAGAACATCAGACCCAGCACTTGCATGAAAGTCCTGAGTAAGGATCGATGGTTGGACAACAGGAGCCGAACATCCTCCTGTAGCTTCTGAATCCAGCGTCAGACTCAAGTAGTCCAGCTTTGTGGACGGAGACAGTGCCGATTTCTGAAAATTCAGTGCCCACCCGAACTTCTGCAGAGTTCGTCCTGTAACGTCCAAGTCGGCTCCTAGAGCCGTGGAAGACTCTGCATGCAGAAGCAGATCGTCCAGGTAACCCAGTACCGGTATCCCCTTCTGCCGTAACAAGGCCAACAGTGGGGCAAAAAAACCTTTGTAAACACTCGAGGAGCTGAAGCAAGACCAAAGGGTCATGCTACAATTGAATGTGCTCCTCGCCCACGTTAAAGCGAAGAAAACGCTGATGCCTGACATTTATTGGAATATGAAGGTAAGCGTCCTTGGGATCGATAAAAGCCATTGGACTCCATGCAAAATTTCTGAACCCACACAAAGTGGTTTAGAGCCTTGAGATCCAAGATCGGGCGAACCTTGCCTTCCTTCCTGGGAACTGTAAACAGATTTGAATAAAAACCTTGGAAATGTTCAGACTCTGGAACCGGCACACTAACTCCTTGTGCTTACAGGTCCTGCACTGCTTTGTAGAGGCCCTGCAGCCGCTCTGGAGACAGGCATAAGCTGGAAGGAAAGAACCTAGTTGGAGGCAAGCACCGAAACTCGATCTTGTAACCCAACCGAGTCAGTTTGTGGACCCATTTGTCCTGAATGAGCAAGGTACACAGATCCGGAAAGAAACAAAGATGTCCCCCCACCCAAGATGGGGGTGAGGGCACCCCTTTAGGCTGGGGAAGGCTTGTCTGCGGAAACAGACGCGCCCGCTTTGGACTTTCCATTCCAGGGTCTCTTGGAGCCTCCTGCAAAGTTACAGGTGGATCGCGGGCCCTTTTCCTGTGATCCAGACAGACGAAAGGGCCACTTGTGAGCCAAAAAGAAAGGACCCCCCTTATGGCGAGGTTCCTTGCCCTTATCAGCCTGTGGAAGCAAAGTACTCTTGCCTCCTGTAAGGCCCTTAATGATCTCTTCCATAGAGGCACCAGAACAGATGGTCACCTACGAAGGGAAAATCAGTCAGTACCTTTTTAGAAGCCTGATCAACGGACAAGTACTTCAACCAGATCATGCGGCGAAGGATCACCGCTGTTGCTGAAACCCTGCCGGCCAGGGAGGCCGCATCTAGGGATGCATCACAAATATACTGTAAGCCAGCTCAGAAGGATGTAGACTCCCCTCCAGATCCTGGCGCAAAATCTTAGCCCATTCTGTTAATGTCTGGTATAGCAAGATGATAGCAAATACCGGTCTTAGAATTGAACCAGCATCAGTAAAAAGGTTCTGGATCAGAGCCTCTGCTCTTTTGTCCACGGGATCCTTAAAAGACGGGGGATCTTCCAAAAGTGTAGTCTTATTCAGCCGGAAACCTGAGAGTTCACCGGTGGTGGAACCATCAGTTTCTTCACAAGAGAGTCCTCAAAGGGATATCTTCTAGCAAAATGCTTCGGTAATTCCAACCATGCGTTTCCGGGAACCCCACTGACTAGTGAAAATCTTGTCAAAATAGGCAGGAAAGGGAAAAACTTTATTCACCTTGGAAGATTTGCAGGTGCCAATTTGCACCAGTGTCGCTGACTCAGCAGTAGCTGAGTCCTCCAACTTTAAAGTTTCCCGCACTGATACAATCAGAGCCTCCACCAGTGCTTTTTCATGCGTGGCTGCAGTGGAGAGGACTCATCCTCACTATTCGAGCACTCAGCGAGCGTGGATGCAGACCCAGTGGGCTGACTCTCGTCCGCAGCAGCCAAATCCACCTCAGAATCTGAGAAAGCAGAGGATACAGGTGAAGGTAGGGGGCGCTTCTTGCCAGGACTCCTTTGCAGGGCCATATCTACTTCAGCTACTTGTGACTTCAGGGCTGCCGTCATGGCTGCCAGGGCAGACTGAGACCCAGAGGGTCCTGCAGCTTCCAAGAGTGGAGCAGGTGGTGAAACAAGCTCCCTATGCTCCATGACCATGAAGGGTTAAGCAGAACCGCGCTGCTCAGCAAATACATTTTTATTTTGAAGAAAAAAACAGGAGGCCCCTCTCCCCTGTGCACTGCTGTGGCACAAGAAGCAGCGCACCCGGGGCGCTGTATACAGCAAGGAAGGATAGTGTACCCTCAGATACTCCCCACCCAAGCTGGAAGCGCCAAAACGATCTGCCACACCGCTGGAAAGAGGAAGAGGAAACGCTGACCTGACACTAGAGGCCCCCACAGCCTCAGCACTGACTACAGGAAAATTGCCGCCAATGCAAGTCTACGGGGAAACCAAAAACATGGCCGCTGAACTACAGAAACATGGCCACTGAACCAGGGATCACAGAGACCACGGAAAAATAGCGGTACCACACGGCGCGGTGCTGCACGGGACCCAGGACCTACCTGGACCCCAGGAAAAAAATTTACAGACCCCAGGAGGGACCCCCGCAGCTCCCAGGTACGGACACCCCTAACATGGACCAACAGTAGCATAACCCACCACTCCTTCAGCCCAGCACCATGTAGTCCCCCTACCCAATTGCACCCATGCCACCAAACAGGGGACAGATGAGGGCATCCAAATATAAGGGGGAACCCCACAAGGAGGAGGGGGAAGCACAAAAGGGAGGAAGGATACAGGGAGGCCTACAATCCCTGGGGGGGGGCACGACCACCCCAACAAATCCACTGGAAAGGAGGGGGGACACTACTCACCATAGCATGGGCGCCACTCCCATCAGTCCACCACACCATCTTAGAATGGGGGTGCTGCAGCTTGAGGTACGCTGCGACTCTGGTCATGACTGCTGTCATGACCAGTGCTCTGCGGACTCGCAAGGTGTTTAACTCGCCAGTCAGCCAGCGTCCAGTGGGGCTATGTCGCAGTCAATTTAGCATGGAGCTAGTAGTTGGGTCGCGCTCTCAGACCAGACTGGGAAGACCGTAAGGATCTAGACCGTAAGGATTCAATATGTTGCCCAGTCCGGATGTTGATTGTAGTTCACACAGGAAAAAAATAATAAAGAAAAAAAAAATCCCATTAAATAGGAAAAATATGCCAGGACTCCTGACTAGGCAGAAAAAACTGGGGTCCTACAGCAGGGAGTGATGGTATACCCTCTGGGACTGCCCCAGGGGCGTAACCAACCAAAAAGGTTTCTGCCTAGTTCTACTCCTAGAGAGCAAGAGCACAAGTCCAATGGTCTAAAGACTTGAAGCTGTGTCTGTCAGTGAACGAAAAAGAAAAGTATTTTACACCATGCACAAAAATCCAGTTTTCATTTCCCTTCACTGAGGGACACAGAATTCAAAGACAATTGGGACATCCAAAAGCAGTCCAACTGAGGGGTGGGCAAGGCAGCAAACAAAACCCTAAAAAGACCCACTACAAATAACACGACACTGGGAACTGCCTGCAGCTCAAAGAGCTATCTGAAGAACCCTATGACCAAAACCAGCTTCAGATGAGGCCTAAATACCCACCTGGTAAACTTAAAGAACATGTGATAAGAAGACCAGTTGTGGTCTTACAAATCTGGAAAACATTTACCTTAGTTAGTAGTGTGTGCTTTGGCAGGCAAGGGTGTAACCCAGTCCGTAAGAGCATAGGTTTAAATGGTAATCTACAAAACAATAGATCCCGAGCCAAGGGTATCAGTGGTGACTCAACAAATGAGGGAATTGTGATCGTTGTCGACTAGCTGTGGGTAAACCCAAACAGTGTAACGATAAAGTAAACAGTCAGCGCAGATCTAGCCCCCTGTCTAAATAGTGTAGATACAAATAATAATTTACCTCTTACATAGTTACATAGTAGGTGAAGTTGAATAAAGACAATAGTCCATCCAGTTCAACCTGTGTAGGTGTGTGTGGCTGTAATCATCTCACATAGCCCTGAATGTTCTAATCATTGAGATGTACATCTAAGAGTCTTTTGAAAGCCACCATACTTCCCGCAGAAACCACCTCTTGTGGTAGAGAATTCCACAATCTTGTAGCCCTAACAGTAATGAACCCCCCATGTTGCCTGAGGTTAAAACGCTTCTCCTCTAATCGCATTGTAGGCTTGAGTCCTCATGCAATCCCTTCACCTGAATAGCTGTTTTTCTAAGCTGAGATCCCCATTGAGATATTTATAAATTGCTATCATGTCCCCCCACAGGCGTCTCTTCTCCAGGTAGAATAAATCAAGCGATTGCAGACGCTCTTCATAATTAAGGTCCTCCAATCCCCCAATCAGTTTAGTTGCCCTTCTCTGGACTCTCTCCAGCTCCAACACATCCCTCCTGAGGACTGGCGACCAGAACTGGACAGAATACTCCAAATGCGGTTGAACCAGAGTTTTATAAAGTGGAAGGATTATAGTCTTATCTCTGGAATACATCCCTTTCTTTATGCATGCTAATATTCTGCTGGCTTTGGCAGCTGCCGCTTGACATTGTAAATGGGTCAAACTAATGCCTGATCCTATTATCTCCCTAAAGTGCTAGTGCAAACACATGTGACAACTCTGTAAACAATTACACTCCCAAATAGTGCAATTATTAAAGTACAAAGTATGTGCATAAAAATAATTACATAACCGTTAATATAAATATAGAGACATTTTTTAAAATATGAAAAAAATATATAAAAATTGCATCCAAAAAACAAACACTGTGAATACCAAGTCCAGAAACACTGTTGATATTAAAAATCAACAACTACACCAATTGTTTCTCTTTCTCCTCATAAAGTCCCCAGGAGAGAAAGAAGTGACTGAGTGCCGGTTCACACTTCTGCGTTTGCGGAGATCGCATGTAATTCGGAGCGCACTGATCCTAATTACATGCGATCAGATGTGCGGATGCGAATTCAGCCATACACTTTGTATGGCTGAATTCACACTGTATCCGCACCAAACACGCACATGAGGCTTTTTTTGAGCCGCAGTAGAATCGGATCGCATAGTGGTTCCCCCTTGTGCGATCCAATTCTGTGCGTACTTGCAGATCGCACTGCGATCGCAACTGGGGGTGTCGTTAACTTTTAATTGACACCCCCTGCGTATCGAATATGGCAGTGTGAACTGCCAGATGTGCGGATGCGATGCAGGAACACGCTGCATATTCGCAGCGTTCCCGCATCGCAGAAGTGTGAACCGGCACTAAGAAGTGAAAAAATGTAGAAATCTTTCAAAAAAATCCATGCAATCACCCAGTGCGATCCTCCACTGATCACCACAAACTGAATTACCAGATGGAGTGGCTGGTCCAATTATAAACCAGCATCTATGCCTTAGTATACACTATCCAGCAGGATGGCTTGTAATGCTACTGCTGATGATCCAATCCCTTTTCCCGCACTCTCCCACAGAGGTATATCGATTTGAGGAAGAAAAGAGAGTCTACATAGCGTAATTCCATATAACCATGCCAATTTATTAAAAACACAAGTTGATGTACACTCACATTTAAAAAGTGTCTACCCGATACTAATGGAGCAAGCGCCTCATGCTTATTATGTCGGTCTCATCTCCGGCTCAGCTTCACTGATACAGTCCCGTGCGATAGTGTCGTGCGTCTTAGCCCCGCCCGACTAGTTTTGTCATTCAATGTCCTCACGGAGCCGAAGGGGCGTTTGTGAGCCTTACCTGTAGGTACAAGGATTCTCCAAAACGTGCACTGTATGATGTAAAAGATATTCACTGTTTCGGCAGCCGGTGATGTCACTGGTGCATGTGCTCTGAAAGAATGGCATACTCAAGCTGTCCCTTTAGAGCTCTGTGCTATGGCCGTGACTCCTGTGCGCATGGGCAGGAGTAAGATTATCTCAGCTCAGCCGATGGCAGCGTACCGCTGGAGGGCTTTGTATTAAGGCAAGTCTTTCATAATGTGCACGTATATGATGCATGCTAGCACATTGCATTGGGATATTTTTTTTTTTTTTTTTTTACTACCACTTTGAACATTCCACGAACAGAGAGTCAGGGTGGAGGGAAGCTGGATCCTTTCTCTTGAGTTTTGTTCATTCCCCTAATGTTTAATAGATTATCTTCTTGGCAGATCCTATGACCTGCCAGGTTTTGTAAAGTATCTTCAAACATTTATCTAAAGGAGCCTTAAAGATTAGCGCATCTACCATAGGAATTGTCAGAGCTTTTTTTAAGATGGGATTCTTCTGGGTCAATGGTGGGAATGATCCACTTCTTATTAAAGAACTCTTCATTCAAGTACTAGAGGTGATAAAAGTTTCAGGAATCACAATGTTTCTGTACAAGATGTCTGGGAATGGCGAGTGTATGTAAAAGGATTTATTAGGACAGAGAAAAGGCGGAAGTGTTAAATAATTTCTTTTCTTCAGTCTTCACAAAGGAATCGGGGGGCTACACGAAACCCGCTTGTAAGGCCGAACTAAATAATACACCTCAGGAAGTGCCGCCATGGCTAACAGAGGATAGACTTAGAGCTAAACTAGAGAAACTTAACATAAATAAATCCCCGGGACCGGATGGCTTGCACCCGAGGGTTCTTAATGAGCTCAGCCAGGTGATTGCCAGACCATTATTCTTGATCTTTAAGGATAGTTTACAGACGGGTATGGTGCCAGCTGATTGGAAAAAAGCCAACGTGGTACCAATATTTAAAAAGGGGCCGAGATATATCCCGGGTAACTATAGGCCGGTCAGCCTAACATCAGTAGTCTGCAAAATTTTGGAGGGGATGATAAGGGACCACATACAAGACTTTAGTAATGAAAATGGTATTATAAGTAGAAATCAGCATGGATTCATGAAAAATCGTTCGTGCCAAACCAATCTGTTAACCTTCTACGATGAAGTGAGCTGCCACCTAGATAAAGGTAAGCCTGTGGATGTGGTGTATCTGGACTTCGCAAAGGCCTTTGACACCGTTCCTCACAAACGCTTACTGTACAAACTAAGGAAGGTAGGTATGGATCATAAGGTGAGTACCTGGATAGAGACCTGGCTCCAGGGGAGAGTCCAGAGGGTGGTGATTAATGGGGAGTACTCGGATTGGGCGGGTGTGGAAAGTGGGGTCCCCCAGGGTTCTGTCCTGGGACCAATCCTGTTTAATTTATTCATAAATGATCTAGAGGAGGGGATATCGAGTACAATCTCAGTATTTGCAGATGATACTAAATTAGGCATGCCAATATCTTCTATGCAGGATGTGGAAATCTTGCAAGCAGACCTGAACAAAATAACGGGGTGGGCAACCACATGGCAGATGAGGTTTAATGTAGAAAAATGTAAAGTAATGCACTTGGGTGCCAGAAACCAGAAAGCAAGCTATTCACTAGGGGGTGAACCTCTGGGTGAGTCTAGGATGGAAAAGGACTTGGGGGTACTGGTAGACAACAGGCTTGGCAGTGGCATGCAATGCCAAGCCGCCGCAAGCAAAGCCAACAGAATACTGGGATGTATAAAAAGGGGGATTCACTCCAGAAATAAAGAGATTATTCTCCCGCTCTACAAGACTCTGGTCCGGCCACATCTGGAGTATGCTGTCCAGTTCTGGGCACCGGTCCGCAGGAAGGATGTGCTGGAACTGGAGAAAGTCCAGAGGAGGGCAACAAAAATAATTAGGGGAATGGAGGACATCGGCTATGAGGAAAGACTACAAGCACTGAACCTATTCTCTCTGGAGAAGAGACGATTGAGGGGGGATATGATATCAATGTACAAATACTGTACTGGCGACCCTAGCATAAGGAACAAACTATTCAGAGAAAGGGAATACAATAAGACACGTGGCCACTCACTAAAACTTGAGGAAAGGCGGTTTAACCTTAAAGTGCGTAAGGGGTTCTTCACTGTAAGAGCGGTAAGGATGTGGAATTCTCTTCCACAAGCAGTCGTATCAGCGGGGAGCATAGATAGTTTCAAAAAACTATTAGATGTACACCTTAAAGACCACAACATACAGGGGTACACAATGTACGGTTAAAAGCAAACACACACGCATCATGGGTTGAACTGGATGGACTTGTGTCTTTTTTCAACCTCACTAACTATGTAACTAGTGTTGCGGCCCCCAAAGAATCCTAGACAGGTAGCAGCGCTAAGGGCTGCCTTTTGATTTTGGGATGTACCATATCAATAGGGACGAAATGCCTGCGACTCCTTGGAGACAACATCATCCAGCAAGAGATTCACACATAGAGCCTCCACAACCTAAGGCTCAGAGACCACAGGAAGGTCAGATAATGACTCAGCAGGGGAAGGTTTTGAGGTACGCTTACAGCTTCTGCAGTCAGAGTGAGCAATAAAAGTTGCAATTTGGTCCACGAAATCCTGCATACAGTGCCTTAAAGTATTTATAACCCTTAAAATTTTCCACATTTTGTCATGTTATAACCAGAGCCATAAATGAATTTTATTGGCATTTTATGAGATAGACCAACACAAAGTGGCACATAATTGTGAAGTGGAAGGACTTTGACTGAGCCATTCTAACACATGAACATGCTTTGATCCAATCCATTCCACTGTAGCTCAGGGTGTATGTTTAGGGTTGTTGTCCTACTGGAAGGTGAACCTACGCCCCACTTTCATGTCTTTTGCAGACTCTAACATGCTTTCTTCTAAGATTGCCCTGTATGTGGCTCCATCCATCTTCCCATCAACTCTGACCAGCTTTCCTGTCCCTGCTGAAGAAAAGCATCAGCACAAAATGATGCTGCCACCACCATGTTTCACTGTGGTGTGTTTAGGGTTTGTTTTTGGCCACAAACACCATTTTGCTTTAAGGCCAAAAAGCAAAATTTTGGTCTCATTTGACCAGAGCACCTTCTTGCACATTTGCGGAGTCCCCCACATGGCTTCTAGCAAACTGCACACAGGACTTTGTATGGCTTTCATTCAATGGTTTTCTTCTTGCCACTCTTCCATAAAGGCAAGCTTTGTGGAATGCACAACTAATAGTTGTCCTGTGGACAGATTCTTCCACCTGAGCTGTGGATCTCTACAGCTTCTCCAGAGTTGATGGATTGAACAGTGCTCCGTGAGATTTTCAAAGCTTGGGTTTTTTTTTTTTATAAAATAACCCTGCTTTAAACTTCTCCACAACTTTATACCTGACCTTTCTGGTGTGCTCCTTGGCCTTAATGATGCTGTTTGTTCACTAAGGTCCTAACAAACCTCAGAGTGCTTCACAGAACAGCTGTATTCATACTGAGATTAAATAACACACAGGTGGACTCTATTTACTAATTAGGTGAATTCTGAAGGCAATTGGTTCCACTAGATTTTAGTTAGAGGTATTAAAGTAAAGTGGGCTGACTATAAATACACTTTTCAGATGCAGCATTTTACAAAAGGGAGTACACCCCTCACATTTTTGTAAATATTTTGCTATATCTTTTCATGTGACAACACTGAAGAAATGACTTTGCTACAATGTAAAGTAGTGAGTGCACATCTTGTATTTGCTGTCCCCTCAAAACAACTCAACACACAGCCATTAATGTCTAACTGCTGGCAACAAAAGTGAGTACACCCCTAAATGGAAATGTCCAAATTGGGCCCACAGTTTCAGTATTTTGTGTGGCCACCATTATTTTCCAGCACTGCCTTAACTCTCTTGGGCATGGAGTTCACTTCCACTCCTCCATGAGCAGGTGGATGTTCGAGACCTTGCACGCCTCCTACTTCCATTTGAGGATGCCCCACAGATACTCAATAGGGGGTTTAGGTCTGGAGACATGCTTGGCCAGTCCATGAACTTTACCCTCAGCTTTTTTAGCAAGGCAGTGCTCCTCTTGGGGGTGTGTTTGGGGTTGCTATGTTGGAATACTGCCCTGCAGCCCAGTCTACGAAGGGAGGGGATCATGCTCTGCTTCAGTATGTCACCGTACATGTTGGCATTCATGGTTCCCTCAAAGAACTGTAGCACCCCAGTGCCGGCAGCACTTATGCAGCCCCAGACCATGACACTCCCACAACCATGCTTGACTGTAGGCAAGACACTCTTGCCTTTGTACTCCTCACCTGGTTGCCGCCACCCACGCTTGACACTATCTGAACCAAATAAGCTTATCTTGGTCTCATCAGACAACAGGACATGGTTCCAGTAATCCATGTCCTTAGTCTGCTTGTCTTCAACAAACTGTTTGCGTGTTTTCTTGTGCATCATCTTTAGAAGAGGCTTCCTTCTGGGACGACAGCCATGCAGACCAATTTGATGCAGTGTGCGGCATATGGTCTGAGCACTGATAGGCTGCCCCCCCCCCCCTTCAACTTCTGCAGCAATGCTGGCAGCACTCACATGTCTATTTCCAAAGACAACCTCTGGATATGATGCTGAGCATTTGCACTCATCTTCTTTAGTTGACCATGGCAAAGGCCTGTTCTGAGTGGAACCTGTTCTGTTAAACAGCTGTCTTGGCCACCGTGCTGCACCTCAGTTTCAGGGTCTTGGCAATCTTCTTATACCCTAGGCCATCTTTATGTAGAGTAGGGATCCTCAAACTACGGCCCTCCAGCTGTTGCAGAAATACACATCCCATGAGGCATTGTGAAACTCTGGCATTCACAGACAGGACTAGGCATGATAGGATCTGTAGTTCCTGAACAACTCAAGGGCCATAGTTTAAAGACCCCTGATGTAGAACAATTATTTTTTTCAGATCCTCAGAGAGTTCTTTGCCATGAGGTGCTATGTTGAACTTCCAGTGACCAGTATCACTAACGAGTCACATGACACCGGGGAGGGAAAATGGCTAACTGGGCCCAATTTGGACATTTTCACTTAGGGGTGTACTCACTTTAGTTACCAGTGGTTTAGACATTAATGGCTGTGTTTAGTTATTTTGAGGGGACAGCAAATTTACACTGTTAAACAAGCTGTACACTCACTACTTTACATTATAGAAAATTATCATTTCTTCAGTGTTGTCACATGAAAAGATCTAATAAAATATTTACAAAATGAGAGGGGTGTACTCACTTTTGTGAGATACTGTATACTATTTGTAAAGAAGTTTGAAAACCATTTATTAGGACTGAAAAACGAATCGATTATAAAAATAGGTGTCAACTATTTTCATAATCGATTAAGCGGTCAGACGATTAGTTGTCCTGCATACAGAATGCATTGTTTGTTTACATATCAGAAAATACAGTGCAACGCACATACAGCTCAGTACACCCTCCATACATGTCAGTAGATGGCAGAGAACTTGTGAATGTGTGAGGAGCAATGCCTCATGGGAAATGTAGTCCTGGGAACTAAGTGATTCTAAAGGCAGAGGTTTTTTTTTTCCCACCTTTGAAAACGTCACAGGAAGTGACGAAAAGCGTCAGTTCTAGAAAGCACGGCGTGACGTCAGCACGCTGGCCTGAACACTCCGCTCGCCACTCTGCAGTATAGCTGAGTTTTTGTCACGGTCACTGTATACTCTGCTTTTAACCCAATTATACCCACGGATGGGAAATAAAATTCATTGAAACTCGTTTACACTATTGGAGCATTTCTTTTTTCTATACCCTGGCCCGTTAGTGGATGTAAGGAAAAGGTGAGGAGGAACCCACCCCTACCACATCACAGGAGAAGGCACGAGGAACCCCCTCCATCCCCATCACAGGAGCAGGCACGAGGGAACCTACCTTGGCCCTGAGGGCCTACAAGCGTGATTGGTCTTAGTGCTGTAAGGCACATAAGACCCATTGCCTCTGGTAAGTCACCTATCCTTATAATATTACTGTGGAAAAAGGAACCTATGCCACCTATAGTCACAAAGCTGCATCGTATAAAATTTAACACTGAGCACCTGCACTTTGATTGAAGACTGGAAGATTTATTTTTGCACAAGGAAACTGTTTGGACTTTGCTAACTACAGTCACCTTACTATTTATTCATTATGGACTATTAATTAACTGCACTCTATTGATTTATTAATGATTTATTTATTCACTATTTATATTTGGAATATTATATCATCTATTTGCACTTTTCTTCAGTTCATATTTGAGTACTCACCAGTTGCTGCACTTTTTAGGACTCAGCAGTGATATGTAAGTTTTGTTTGCACATTAATTTACGAATTTACTAATACTGTGCACAGCACCTATATTATATATTTTTTTAGCAAGCGCTGTAGATAGTCTATACTCTTAAGGCTATTTTTCACAGAGGTTTTTTTTTACCTTGCTATAGGGACACTATACCAGGGGTACTGAATTAAAATCCACGAAGGTCGGATCAGTAAAACGTTCTTCCAACCGAGGTCCAAATCGCATGTATGTGTGATGACTCAGATCCTTCACGTCATAGCCCCCTGCTCTTAAATCACAACCCCATTATTTCATCATATCCTCTGTCCCCCCCCCACCCCACCGGCATATCACAATTTACCCTTTACATCACAGTTTCCCATTCACAGCAGTGTGCTCAGCTCAGGCCCAATTCATGTCACCCCCTTCCATTCACAGCAGTGTCCTCAGTCCCCCTTCATGTCACCCCCTTCCATTCACAGTAGTGTCCTCAGGCCCCCTTCATGTCACCCCCCATTTCCCCACAGCAGTGTCCCCTGTTCCTCCCTTTATTTTTTTTTATTTTATTTTTTTTTTTTAAATTCAATGTTTATTGGGAGAGGAAAAGGCATACATTGGAGTCAAGATCAACAATACAGGATCATATACATAGTTCTAGACACAACTCAGATCCAGAATGAGTGCTAGCAAACACATAATATACAACGTCAGAACAGGAGAGCAGTGGAAGAAGACATCACATCAAGGTGCCACGGAAGGCCAGGCCCCCAGAGAGGCCCCCCCTCCCCCCCACCGGCATCTCCTATGTGGCCGGGATACGGAGGCGAAGAGGAAACACCCCAGCAGGCCCAACCCCCCCGCAGTCTATCAGGGAGGACCCAGGTACGAGTGCCCGTAAGAAGAGACCGACAAATAAAAGAAAAAGTGTAGCAAATCCTATGCTCCCGCCTCTCCCATTTCTTTTTACTGAGAAGGTGGGACAAACCCACAGGGTGAGAGGGAAAAAGGCAGTGACAGTAGAGGGGGGTAGTAGAAATAAAAAGGGGGGGAAAAGGAAGGGGGGGGACTGGGGGGAGGGAAGGATAAGGAGAGAGATGACCACCCAGTCCGCAGATATCAAGCTAGACCACCAAGTCCTTGTATTCTGCGGAAAAGCTGAATTCATGCCAGTAGTACCATCTTTTGAGGAACTTCTCCCTCGTGCCCCGTTCGGTAGCCACAAGATCTTCCATCTCATTGATACTGGCCACTTTCCGCAGCCACATAGCCACCGTGGGAGGCTGCGACTGCTTCCAGAGAAGAGGGATAGAACTTTTAGCCGCCGTAAAGAGGAACGGCAAGATGGAGTTCCTGTAGGATGCTCGTGGGAAACTGTTGTGGTGAAGGAGGATGAGAGCAGGGTCTAAAGTAAGAGCATGGTCTGTGAACTTTTGGGCAATGCGCAAGACCTCCGCCCAAAAGGGCTGTAAATGGTTGCAGGACCAGAAAATGTGGAGAAGAGAGCCCACCTCCTCCCCACATCTCCAGCAGAGATCAGAACAAGAAGGGAATATTCTGTGTAACCTGGCCGGGGTGTAATACCACCTGGTCAACAATTTGTAGCCCGCTTCCTGATATTTGGAACAGGTGGACGTCTTATACGTAAAAAAGAAAATACGATCCACCTGGTGGTCGGAGAAGGAAAGGCCCAGGTCTCGTTCCCAGCGGGTGAGAAACAGGGGTCGGGCGGAGGGCTCAGGCCCCGTCAGAAGGCGATAGATCAAAGAGACGGTATGTCGCAACGGAGAGTCTGATGCACACAGTTCCTCGAAAGGCAGCAGGCGCCTGTCAAAGGAGGACGCAGGTGGGAGGGACTGTAAAAAGTGCGCCAGCTGCACTTTCTGCCAGAAAGACAGAGCGGCAAAAGACCTACTGGAAAATAGAGTCTGTCGCGGGACCCACCTCCCCTGGACGATGAAGTGTCTGGCCTGATGGAATCCACTAGACTTCAAGAGGCGGAAACCGTGATCTGTCTGGCCAGGGGAGAAGTTCTGGTTATCGAGCACCGGGAACAGAGGGGAAGGGAGCGAAGAAATCAAGCCCTCTCCGCAGATCTTACGACCAATTCTCAAGGTGGCCCCCACAGTCGGGTGATCCGACACATGTTTCGGTAGGTCCGATGCACCCCACAAGAGGGATTCCGGAGGGGGATCCCCAGGACTCCGTTCAATCCTAATCCATTGTTTCAGGTGGCCATGAACGTGCCAGTCGACAATTCTGGTGAGGTGGCAGGCAGCGTAGTACACCGTCGCATCCGGGAAGGCCATGCCTCCACAGAGCTTGGGCATACGAAGAACCTGCAGTGCAAGGCGGGGAGGCCCCCTCACCCAAAGGAACTTACGGAAGGTTTCGTTTATTTTGCGTAGGAAGGCTGGAGGGACAGCAATGGGGAGGGCTTGCAACACATAGAGCAGACGTGGCATGACATTCATTTTTATAATGTTACACCTCCCAAACCACGAGAACATCCCCTTCTGCCACCCCTCCAGGTCCTTCCGTACACGGGAGAGGAGAGGAGGGAAGTTGCAGTCAAAAATGCGGTCCGGACAGTTGGGGAGGAAGATCCCGAGATATTTTATATGGGAGGAGCTCCATTTAAATGGGAAGTCCATCCTAAGAAGGTTCGATAAGGTCGGAGGCATCGCCACTGGCAGGGCCTCCGACTTCTGATGATTAATCTTATAAGACGATAGAGCTTCGTAGGTACGGAACTCCCTCATAAGATTGGGCAAGGATAGAAGAGGGTTAGTAAGGAAAAAGAGGAGATCATCGGCGTACGCCGCCACCTTCGGGGCAAGTAGTGGGGAGATGTCCAATCCAGTCACGTCAGCATTGGCCCTGATTGAACGCAAAAAGGGCTCTAGTGTCAATACAAAAATCAGGGGCGACAGAGGGCAGCCCTGCCGGGTCCCATTAGTGATCATAAACGGGCTGGAAAGCAGGCCGTTGATCTTAACACAAGCCGAGGGGCGGGAGTAGATCGCACGTATCCAGGACAACATACGCTGACCCAGTCCTATGTGCTCCATGGTTCCCATAAGGAAATCCCAGTTCACCCGGTCAAACGCCTTTTCGGCGTCCGTCGACAGAAGCAGCGTAGGGGTCTTTCGCACACATGCCAGATGTAACAAATCCAGGGCCTTCGTAGTGTTATCCCTGGCCTCCCTGGTCGGCACAAATCCCACCTGGTCGTCATGGATCAACTGCAGGAGCAGGGGGGCCAGGCGAGAGGCCAAAATTTTGGTAAACAGTTTCAGATCCACATTGAGGAGGGAGATGGGTCTATAGCTCTGGCAGAGGAGGGGATCTTTGCCCTCTTTAGCTATAACGGTAATGTGCGCGCGAAGCGAGTCTACCGGGAACTCCGCTCCCACGCCCGGCGCGTTGTAGGCTGCAATAAAGTGCGGGGACAGAATAGGCTCAAAACACTTATAATAAGACAGAGAATATCCGTCTGGGCCAGGGGCCTTGCCCCTCTGGGAGCCAGCCAAGGCGCTCGAAAGCTCGTCGGGGTGAAGCGGCTCCTCTAGGCGTTCCAAGGCCTCCAGCGGGAGGCAGGGTAGACCGGAAGCACTAATATACTCTTGAATCCTCGTGCGAAGAGCTTCTCGCGCGGGCTCAGTCGTGTCAGAGGTCAAGTTGTACAGGGAGGCATAATATCGGCGAAAGGCTTCGGCTATGCGATCCGTTGCCTGGACCTTCTGGGTCGGAGATGAAAGTATTTCGGGGATGAATGTCTGCGCTCTCTGCTGTCGCAGGGCGCGCGCCAATATCTTGCCACATTTATCCCCGTGTTCATAAAAGACCCGTCTGCACTTAGCCAACGAGGCTTTGGCTCTACAAAGGGTCAGGGAACGTAGCTGTTCACGAAGGACCGTCAACTCCTGGAGGACCGACTGGGCCAAAGACCTCTTATGGGTGGCCTCCAGGGACTCTAAACGTGTTAGAAGATCGTACATCTGGCGGGTTCTCTCTCGCTTGCGTTGAGATCCTATCTTGATCAACACGCCTCTCATATAGCTCTTATGAGCCTCCCAGACCATCAAAGGGGGGCTCTCTGGAAGGGCGTTGGAGGAAAAGAACCGTCCCAACTCGACCTGAAGCTCCCCCAGCACCTTGGGGTCCTGGAGGAGACTGTTATTCAGCCTCCACTGCCACTGCCAAGGCTCCGACGAGCGAAGGTCCAGCTCAAGAACCACCGGGGCATGATCTGAAACAGTGATGGGGCCGATGGAGGAGGATACAGCCCTTCCCAACAGGGCCTGTGGGATCAAGAAGTAGTCGATACGTGTGTAGGAGTCGTGTGGAGAAGAGTAGAAGGTGTAGTCCCTAGACGTCGGATGGAGGATCCGCCAGACGTCCACAAGGTGGAAGGCATGAAAGCTTTTCTTAAGACGTTTGAGAGCAGCATACGAGATGTGGGAGGCGCCCCTGGACGCATCCAGGACCGGATCCAGAACAAAGTTAAGGTCCCCTCCCAGGAGAATCTGGCCCTCCATGAAATCATGAAGCTGAGACAGAAGAGGTTCGAGGCAGGAGATCTGCTCCGTGTTAGGTAAGTAGAAATTGGCGAGAGTGACCGGGACGGAGCCCAGGCGGCCCTTCACAAAGAGGGCCCGGCCCGTCCCGTCGCTCCACGAGTCCAGGAACGTCCACGGAGCGCGACTGCTGATCAATATGCTAACCCCCCTCGATCTGGAATCAGGCGAGCAGCTATGGTAGACAGTGGGGAACCGTCGGTTACCCAACTTCGGGAGCTTGGTGGCCTTGAAATGAGTTTCCTGCAGGAAGCCAACATGGGCCCGAAGGCGGTGAAGGTCAGTCAAAATGATGGAGCGCTTTTCCGGCGTGTTAAGTCCCTGGACGTTAAGGGTCACCAAACGGACCGGGTCAACCCGAGGGGTGGCCATCTCAATCAGGAAATAGAGAGAAAAAAAAAAAGGGGGGGAGGGAGGGGGGGGGGAGAGAGCGGGGAGAAGGAAGGGAACCTAAGTACAGAGAGAGCAGGAGACGTAGGAGGGGAACGAAAGGGAGTGGGAAAGGTAGGAAGCTACGGTGCCAACTGGCACTGTGAGAACCAGTCTCAAGTCACCAGGAGCGCCAGACCCACCACCCTTAGATCGGGTGGAGTGTGGGGAGCCCCGGGCGAAAAAGAAAACCCTAGAGGGGGTACGGGGAAGGCCACCAACAGAGGAGGAGAATGGTGTCCGCTCCCCGTCGTACCCGACTCGGCAAACAAATGTGCAATAAACCATAGTAATGTAGAAAACAAAAAAGAGGATATCAACATAAAGAAACAAAAGCATCCAATAATAACCGATCTTTAAAAAAACATAAAGTGAAGAACGACCAATAAAGGATGTGCAACACAACAGCTCCAGAGGGTTAACTCTGGCTGTCCGCTCAGAGGCGTCTAGGGACCAACCCCGGGAGACCCCACCAGCCCGCGGGGTCCCGGGGGGCCCCAGCGATTAGCAAACCAGGTCTGATCAGGGATGGCCCCGCGAGGGGGGAGGAGGAGTGCGGGAAATAGGATGGCGGGAGGGAAGGAAGAGAGAGGGGAAGGGGAGAAGGGAGGAGGGGGAAAGAGAGGAGGGAAGAAGATGAAGGAGGGGGAGAGAAGGTGAGGGGGGAGAAGAGGAGGGTGAGGGGGGAGAAGAGGAGGGAAGGGGGAGGGGGGGAGTTTGGGAGGCGGGCCGAGGGAGGGAAAGAGGAAGGGGGAGAGGAACCCGAACATATCCCATCATGGCAGCCATACAATAACTTACAGCAAATCAGCGCGGCGCCCCCGGGGCTCAAGGGCCGAGAGGGCGGGCACGGCTCGACGGGCGGGAGGACACAGGCCCAGCCAAGCAGGAACAGGGCAGGGAGATAAACATCCGAGGTGCAAACCCCGGTCAGCTGAGCCAGGTCCCCCCACCACCGCGCCGATGCCAGGAGGGTACACCGAGCAGCCCCGCAGGGCAAATCACAGGCAGCCAAGCAACCCAAGCTATGAGACAGGCAACCCTCCCCCACAATAGTAAGTTCAGGAGCGCAGGACCCTCCCCCACCCCGCGGGCACCCCCAAAAGAGGGGGGAAAGACCAGCTATGCCAGCCCAGGGTAGCCCCGCAGACCAAGAGAGAGCCCCGCGCCCCCCCTCACCCCACCGCACACATCTGGGAAAGCACCCGCCGGAGGCCGGAAGAGAGAACAAAAAGATAAAAGAAGCAAATCAGTGAGAGGGGGGAATGGAGAGGGGGACAGAGGAGGGGGGAGGGAGAGGAAGGGGGAAGGAGGGAAGGAGGGGGAAAGGGAGGGGAAAGGGAGGGGAGAGGGGGGGAAGAGGAGGGGGGGAAGAGGAGGGGGGGAAGAGGGGGGGGGAAGAGGGGGGGGGAGGGAAAAGGGGGGGAGAGGGAAAGGGAAGACAAGAGACAATAGGCAGACAGGCCAGAAGGAGGAATAGAGATAAGTCCCTGGACCAGGGAGGAGCAGAAGAGAAGGACCATTGACAACGACCTCCAGCAGGATGCTCCCCACAGCCCCACACATAAAAAAAAACCTCACATATGGCAAATCCCCCATCTGCATATCAAATCCCCACCAAGCACCCAGATGAACAACCCAGCATGCCCCCCTCCCGCTGCCCCACTTAACTGACAAACACAGGGTCCTGACGTAGCAGTCTCGAGCAAGTCCTCAGCCAGGGGAGAGCAAAGCAGAAGGGATCCAGGCGGCAGGGGGGGTGAGGGGCACAAAAATGCCAGGGAAGGGCAACCCGCACTCCAACAGTCCGGACCGCAAGCACCGATAGTCAGCAGGGGGGAGGGGGAGCGGTGAAAAGCAGATTGTCACCGCCGGACACAGAGCCACAGGGGGGAGCCCGGAGGGAAACCACAGTCAAATCAGTGTTGGCAGCCAGCGGGGTCGGGTAAGGGGGGAAAGGCGAGCACGGGGCCATACCCACAGACCTATGCTATCCTACGATCAAGTCTCAGGAGCCTCGACCTCCGGCCCGCGGGAGCTCCCCCTCGATCGCTGAGACCTCCGACCCTGCCTCCATGGCAAAGGGCGGTTGAATCTTCCTGTGCCCCAGCCGGGGTCACGATCCGGGAGCAGCGCCATCCAGTCCGGGAGGTCCACGGGGGGTATGTCCAGGAAGGTGAACAGGGCCGGTAGGTCAGCGTGCCTGCGAAGGGTGAAGGAGGACCCGGCTTTCCGCACAGTGAGCTGCAGCGGGAATCCCCAGCGGTAGGTGAGCTCCGGTTGTCTCAGCTGCTCCAGCAAGGGCTTCAGCATCGCACGCCTCTGTAAAGTACCCCGGGCAATGTCCGGGAAGATCCGCACCGTCGCCCCATCGAAGTCCACCGGACCCCTCTCCCAGGCATCCCGAAGCACCTTCTCTTTAACAGTGTACCGGTGGAGTCGGCAGATCACGTCCCTGGGTCTGGAGGGGTCAGACGGCCGGGCACCCAGGGCACGATGAACCCTGTCGAACTCGTAGGGGGCCTGAGGATCCGGTGCACTGACCAGGGAGAGGATAGCCCGCACCGTCTCGACCAGGTCCTCAGAGCCAGTAGCCTCCGGGATGCCGCGGAGCCGCAAATTGTTACGACGGCTTCGGTTTTCAAAATCCTCCATCCTGAGCTGGTGGGAGGCAAGCGTTTCGCTATGGGAGGATTGAGTCCTTTCCAGGGCCAGCACCCTAGACTGAAGGGCACTAACTGCAGATTCTCCGGCCGAGAGGCGACCGTCCAGCTGGGCCACCTCACCACTGAGCTGCTGATAGTCCCGTCTGTGTTGCTCCGCCACTTGAGCCACAATGGCCTCCATATCTGCCCTGGTAGGCAGAGCCCGGAGGAGAGCCCATAGTTCAGCAGTGTCTCCTATCTGGGCAGCGGTAGATGGCTGAGAGGTGGGTAACGCTTCGGCAGCGGCCATGACGCGGACGGGAGGCAGAGGAGAGGAGCTTTGTCCCGGCAGGGGGGCGGCTGTGGATCCCAGGCCACCACGTGGAGTCAGGGACAGGGCCGCGGGAGACGGGCCCGGAGACTCCGGGAAGAAGGAGCGGATCGGGGTGACCGAGGTCGGCTTGGAAGATGCTGCGGAAGCAGATTTGGTTTTCCTCTTTCTGTGGACGCTCATAGTAGCTAGAAGGGTAGTGTGTTTGCCGAGAAGGGAGGACAAGGAGCGGGAGCACCGTGTAGAAGCGTCCTCACACCGCCATGTCCGAGCCACGCCCTGTTCCTCCCTTTATATTACCCGCCCCCCAACCACACACTGCGATGTCCTTTGCTCCCCCCCCTTTACATGACTTCCCCCACCGTGGTGTTCTCCCTTCAAAGCTCAGTCCCCACAGTGATGTCCTCTGGAGCACTGTGCCCTCCCCTTCACATCATTGCCATCACAGCAATCTCCTTCTCCTTTGCCCCTTTACTCTTCTATTTACACAGAAGAGAGTGGGAGGCTGTACTTTTCTGAGTTGCGAGCAGGAACCGGCTTTTCCCCCAAGCTTTCATTCTCAGCAGAGCGAAGAGCAGTAGGCTATACAGTTCTGAACAGTTGGCTGGAGCGGCCAGAGTTCACTTTTCTTTTTAACAAGCTAATAATTGGTTGCTTATACTGCCCTGTGTCCTAGTAACCAATTGCCTGCTGGTTAACTTGAAAAGCTAACTATTGCAACTCCTGCCCCCACCTGCCGTTCTTCAATCTGCTGAGAATGACAGCAGCCAAAGCTTGGGGGAAAAGCCGGCACCTACATGACGGGGCCGTGGTGGTCCGGATAGGACATCGACTCGGTCCGGATGCGGACCATGGTCCGACAATTAGTGATGCCTTCTCTATTCAGTACTATACTTTGCTGCTTCCTATAGGGGCACTGTGAAGGTAGGAGGAGCCAGAACTGGAGGGGGCAGAAGAGGAGAATCAGTGCTACTCTGTGCAAAACCATTACACAGAGCGGGTAAGTATGACAAGTTTGTTGTTAAAAAAAAAAAAAAAAATCAAACACTTACAATCATTTTAAAGACTCTGTGCAGGGAAGATCAGCATCTGAACCCAGAGAAGGTGGAGGCTGATAGACTGGAGGTAATATAAGGCACTACAGTTACAGACTGGAGGTAATATAAGGCACTACAGTTACATTTAAAGTAAAAGTTTGCCAGTATTGTGCATTATATTTAAAATGATTATATCCATGAAAAAAAGTCTCAGCTTTTAGTACTACTTTACATAGTTACATAGTTCGTGAGGTTGAAAAAAAGACATCAGTCCATCCAGTTCAACCTATGATGTGTGTTTGCTGTTAACCTTACATTGTATACCCCTTTATGTTGTGGTCTTTAAGGCACCCATCTAATAGTTTTTTGAAACTATCGATGCTCCCTGCTGATACCACTGCTTGTGGAAGAGAATTCCACATCCTTACTGCTCTGACAGTAAAGAACCCCTTACGTATTTTAAGGTTTAAGGTTAAACAGTTTTCCTCAAGTTTTCGTGAGTGGCCACATGTCTTATTGTATTCCCTTTCTCTGAAAAATTTGTTCCTTATGCTAGTGTCATCACCAGTACAGTATTTGTACATTGCTATCATATCCCCCCTCAAGCGTCTCTTCTCCAGAGAGAATAAGTTTAATGCTTGTAGTCTTTCCTCATAGCTGAAGTCCTCCAGTCCCCTTGTTATTTTTGTTGCCCTTCTCTGGACTCTCTCCAGTTCCAGCACATCCTGAGGACCAGTGCCCAGAACTGGATGGAATACTCCAGATGTGGCCGGACCAGAGTCTTGTAGAGTGGGAGAATAATCTCTTTATTTCTGGAGTGAATCCCCTTTTTTATACATGCCCGTATTTTGTTGGCTTTGCCTGCAGCGGCTTGGCATGCCACTGCCAAGCCTGTTGTCTACCAGAACCCCCAGGTCCTTTTCCATCTTAGATTCACCCAGAGGTTCCCCCCTAGTGAGTAGCTTGCTTTCGTGTTTCTGACGCCCAAGTGCATTACTTTACATTTTTCAACATTAAACCTCATCTGCCATGTAGTTGCCCACCCCATTATTTTGTTCAGGTCTGCTTGTAAGGTTACCACATCCTGCATAGAAGATATTGGTATGCTTGGTTTAATATCATCCGCGAATACCGAGATTGTGCTGGATATCCCCTCCTCTAGATCATTTATGAATAAATTAAACTGGATTGGCCCAAGGACAGAACCTTGGGGGACCCCACTTTCCACACCCACCCAAACCGAGTACTCCCCATTAATCACCACCCTCTGGACTCTTCCCTGGAGCCAGTTCTCTATCCAGGTACCCTATGGTCCATACCTATGTACCTTAGTTTGTACAGTAAGCGTTTGTGGGGAACTGTGTCAAATGCCTTTTCAAAGTCCGGATACACCACATCCACAGGCTTTCCTTTGTCTAGATGGCAACTCACTTCATCGTAGAAGGTTAATAGATTGGTCTGGCAAGAACGATTTTTCATGAAACCATGCCGATTACTACTACTAATACTGTATTCATTACTAAAGTCTTTTATATAGTCCCTTAACATCCCCTCCAAAATCTTGCAGACTTTAGATGTTAGGCTGACAGGTCTATAGTTACCTGGGATATATCTCGGCCCTATTTTAAATATTGGTACCATGTTGGCTTTTTTCCAATCAGTTGGCACCATAACAGTCTGTAGACTATCATTAAAGATTAAGAATAATGGTCTGGCTATCACCTGGCTGAGTTCCTTAAGAACCCTCAGGTGCAAGCCATCTGGTCCCGGTGATTTATTTATGTTAAGTTTCTCTAGTTTAGTTCTAAGTCTATCTTCTGTTAGCCATGGGGGTACTTCCTGAGGTGTATTATTTAATTTAGCATTACAAGCTGGGTTAGTGTAGCCCCCCCCCCCCCCCCCCCCGATTCTTTTGTGAAGACTGAAGAGAAGAAATTATTTAACACTTTCCCCTTCTCTCTGGCCAGATTCTCTTCATCGTCTTATGGGGCCAATGTGTTCTGGCCTCGCTTTCTTACTGTTTGTATACTTAAAGAATTTCTTGGGTTTTTTGTTTAACTTTCTTCCGCTATATGTGTCTCGTGTTCTATTTTAGCTGCCTTGATTTCGCCTTTACATTTCTTACTGCACTCTTTGTAATGTTGGAATGCTGCCAATGACCCCTCAGCCTTGTATTTTTTGAAGGCCTTTTCTTTAGTATTAATATGCATTTTTATGTTGGAGTTTAGCCACCCAGGGTTTACTTTTGCTCTTTTAAATGTATTCCCCTTTGGAATGCACTGGCCAATCCCTTTGTTTAGTATGCTCTTGAAGCACTCCCATTTTTTCTCCGTGTTCTTTGTTCCCAGGGTTCTATACCATTTGATATTTTCTAGCGAAGAGCGCAGTTTTGGGAAATTGGCTCTTTAATATATAAATGGTATTTTCACCCCCCCCCCCACCCTTCATATAGCTGCATGTCTGACTCCAAGTTAAAATACCCTTCATATCCGACTTTGGGGCATATTTATTATATACATACACATGATACAAGATATAAATACTTTCAATGTTTCACAGTAGAAATTATAAATGGATTTTTGTAAAATCTTACCGTAAAATCCTTTTCTCTTAGCTCATCGACAGACGTAGTCCTCGGTGATACACCACCTTCGGGTTATGTTACCTCCGCAGGAGCAGGACTAGACAGGAAATTAAAAAGCTCTGGCCACACCCTAGGGGCAGTCCCAGAGGGTATATCCTCTCTCTCTCTGCCTCAGCAAATCAGTTATGTGAAAAAGCAGTGCTTAGAGAATTTAACCCAACCCAACTCCAAAACAGAGGGGCGGGGACTACGTCTGTCGATGAGCTAAGAGAAAAGGATTTTACGGTAAGATTTTACAAAAATCCATTTTTCTCTAGCGCTCATCGACAGACGTAGTCCTCGGTGATACACCACCTTCGGGACGTCCCAGAGCAGTATCACAACTGAGGGGTGGGAAAATGGAAATCAAATCCCAATCTAGAAGGCCCAACCGGTGCCAACTAGAAGTTTACAATGCTCATCCTTAATGATGAGACTCAACAAAAAAATTTTTCAAACAGAAAAAAACCCTCGAGGTAGACCACCGGTCTCCTCAAATTGCGGCCTGCAAAACCTTGCGGCCAAATGAGGCATCCGCCGATGCCGTCACATCAATTTTATAGAATTTAGTAAAGGTATGTACCGACGACCAAGTGGCCGCCTTACATACCTGGACCACTGACGCCTGATGGCGAAAGGCCCAGGAAGTACTGAGCGCTCGAGTGGAGTGCGCCCTAACAGGGAACGGAGGACTCTGACCCTTAATAGAATAAGCCTGTACCACCGTTTGTCTAATCCATTTGGCAATGGTCGCGGCAGATGCAGGCAAACCCTTTCTGGGGCCATCCGTGATCACAAAAAGTGAATCCGTCTTACGGAATGATTCCGTAGCTTTCAGGTATACCCTGATTGCCCGAACCACATCCAAGGAATGCAACGCATGTTCCCGATGATGCTTGGGCTGAGGACACAAGGAAGGTAGTACAATATCTTCATTCAGATGAAAATCTGAAACCACCTTAGGAAGAAAAGATGGCTTAGGATGAAGTACTACCTTATCCCTATGAATCACTAGGTATGGGGACTGGCATGATAATGCAGCCAGTTCTGACACCCTGCGAGCAGACGTAATAGCCACCAAGAAGACCACCTTCTGGGATAAAGTAAGCAAGGGAATCTCCCTGATGTTTTCAAAGGGAGGTTTCTGTAGAACCGACAAAACCAAATTAAGATCCCAGGGCGGTAAGGGCGCGCGGACTGGAGGAGCCAGGTGCCGCACCCCCTGGATGAAATTCCGCACCAAGGATTTGGTAGCTAAAGGTTTCTGAAAGAAGATTGCTAATGCTGAAACTTGACCCTTGATGGTGCTCAAGGCTAGCTTCTGCTCAACCCCTTGTTGCAAAAAGGCCAATATTCGAGACACCGAATAGGTACGTGGAGGAAATCCTAAAGATTCGCACCACGCAATATAAGTCTTCCATGTGTGATAATAGACTTTGCTGGAAGTCGCTTTCCTTGCTTAATAAGGGTAGGAATGACAGAAGTAGACAAACCTCTGTCCTTCAGTACTTGGGTCTCAATGGCCAGGCCATTAAAACCAGCGACTGTAAAGCACGAAGGTAAATAGGTCCTTGAAACTACAGACACTCCCTGAGACGAAGTTCCCACGGAACGTCTGCGACTAACCTGTCCAAGTCGGCCAGGCCGGCTTGAAGAGGCCAGCCTAGAATTTCTAGGACCACTGGCGCTGATTGGATCTGAACCAGGCGTCCCTAGAGGTATCTGGCCCCGACCATCCGAGAAAGTCTGGTCGTTTTCTGTTCCCACACATTTATCAGATACCTGATAGTTATCAGGCAAGGTGATCTTTTCTGGTTGAACCTCAGGGACTGAAGTCACCCGACTAGAGGCTACTTGGCCTATCTGGTCAATCAGATCCGATTCCTGTGAGGTATCGGGACTAATCTTAGGAAAAGGTAAAGGAAAAGATCTATACAGGGAACGGTAACTACCGCTTCCTGTGCTTAAATGTTGGAAGGGAAGAATCGCACCGGTAGTAGTGGTTGATGCTCGATCTAATGTCCTGAATACCGGTGAAAACGTCCCCCCACCCTGAAATTGGGTGGGGGCGCACCTTCAGGCTGTGTACTCCTTTGCTTCGGGTTTGGCTGGGTTGGTCCTCTGCTTGTCCGACCAGCCCTTCTTGAACCCTCCTGGAGGAGTCTTGCCTTTCCCGGAAGTACCAGCCGGGCGTCCTTTATGGGCGGTAAAGAAAGGTCCTCGCTTGTTGCGAGGTTCCTTAGCTTTTGCAGCCTGTGGCAAAAAAGTACTCTTGCCCCCGGTGGCATCCTTAATGATTTCATCTAGGTTGGCTCCAAATAGACGATTCCCCTGGAAAGGGAGATTGGTCAAAGTCTTTTTGGAACCTAGGTCAGCTGACCAGCATTTTAACCACAGCACACGTCTGAGGATCACTGCTAACTTAGATGCATGCCCTAATAGGGGAGTAGTGTCCAAGGCTGCGTCACAGATAAACCGTAGCCCTTGTATGATCTGTTCTATCAAATCAGATGTCTCCTGGGGAATATCTTTTCCCCTAAGATCTTGGCGTACCATCTTCGCCCATTCTGTAAGTGTCTGGGAAACTAGACCAATAACAATTACTGGTCTAAATGCTGACCCTATCAGAGAAAAGATAGTGCGGGACTCCGCTTCTATCTTTCGATCCACCGGATCCTTAAAGGACGAAGTGTCCTCCACTGGAATAACCGTGGCTTTGTTCAGCCTGGAAATAGGCGGATCCACGACTGGTGGTACCGTCCATTTCTTAATGATGGATTCCTCAAACGGATAGCGTCTAGCAATACGCTTGGAAATAGTAAAGGTACGTTTAGAATGTTCCCATTCTCCTTTAATCTGATTTCCAAAACATTTAGGTACAGGAAAAGCCTTCGCCGTCTTGATGGGCTTATTAGTCCCAAAAGGCCTCTCTGTTTCAGTTGCCTCTGCCGGTAAAGCCTCAAGTTTTAAGGTTTCTTGCACTGCCACAACTAGTGCGTCCACCAATGCTTCTTCCTGAATTATAGCAGGAGAAGAAGCGTCCTCCTCACTGTCTGAGGGGGCTTTACCTGGGATAGCAGCCCTTGCAGAGGAACCTGCAACTGCAGTGACCATCTCTGAATCAGAGTCAGAGGTGTCAGATGGTATAGGGGTAGGCGGGGGTCGCTTCCTTGACCCCCGTCCCTGACAGGCCGCCTCCACCCGAGCCACCATAGACTCCAAAATTGCTGTAAATGACTCTATACTCTGTACACCGGCGGGTCCCGAGGCCCCCTCGAGGGAAACAGGTGGGGGAATCTGTGTGGCAGGGTCCATAATAACTCCAGTTACTTCCTGGATGATATAATTCAAAGTAAAGAAAAAACTTTTTTTTTTTTTTTTTTTTTTTTTTTTTTTTTTTTTTTTTTGACCCTCAGCGCCACAAAAAACCCCTTAGTGTTACCTGCTAGGGATCCCTATCGATCGAGAGAGAGAGAGAGAGATAAACCCCCAGGCTCACCACTTGATGTTCAGAGTTGAACTGCAACAGCTTACAGCGCTGTCTTAGACAAACAGGAAGTCTTTTGGCTGGCTGCCCAGGAAGAAAGGAGGCGGCTCCGCCCCTCTGTACGCCTTCCGGCGCCTCCCCCAAGCTCCACGAGGTGTAGAATCACCTAAAACATGGCCGCCCCCATGCTGGAGACACGAGGCTACGCAAAAATGGCGGCTCGTGCGATCCAGCAAAAAAAATGGCGGCGGCCTGTGCTGACTAGCGGTGTGCTGCAGGCACACAACACTCTCTCTGCATGGGGATATGGCGTGTTTGGCGGTACCGGCCCTGGCGGACCGCATGGCCGTTCGGGAGGCCTGCTATTAGCTGGAGATCTGACTTGGAAGGCAGTCTACATGTCCATGGCTTCTGACTGGTAGGTAGCTTATACTTAACCCATAAGATTCCCAGAATGCCACAGATTACATCTTTAAAACATGTATACAATAGATTGTTAGCTCCCAAACCAAGCCTCCTGGCTTTTGCACACATAAAATCACACTCAAAGTAGGAGGATTTGTGACATGTTATAGGATAGAAAGAAACTCTTTCTTACCATACAGAGAGGGGCCCGCGTTCACCACAAAACCCGTCAGGGAAAACAGGGGGAACATACTACTCACCATACCGGAACCAGGCGGGCACCAACTCCTGACAGTACCCCTCTCCACCGGGGCGGGAGGGCTGTCGACCGATACAGACGCCGTGACTCATGGTCTTTGGCGTTTCAGCGAGACGTTTAACTCGCGGGTTCAGTCCTTTAATGGGACTTTGTCGCGGCCGACTCAGCGCGGAGCTATGGCCTGCACGCGCTCGTAGGCTGAACTGGGGTGACCACCGGATCTCAACATCCAGCCCGTCGCCCAGTTCAGCTTTCTTGCTTGAAGATCTCACAGGAACACTGGAGAAAAAAAGCTGTCCAAAAATCCTTTTAGAAAAAAATTTCTTGCCAGGACCTAAGATCCCAGCAAGGTATCTAGGTCCTTACTCCTAACTAGACAGAAAATAACTGATTTGCTGAGGCAGAGAGAGAGAGGATATACCCTCTGGGACTGCCCCTAGGGTGTGGCCAGAGCTTTTTAATTTCCTGTCTAGTCCTGCTCCTGCGGAGGTAACATAACCCGAAGGTGGTGTATCACCGAGGACTACGTCTGTCGATGAGCGCTAGAGAAAATTATATTATAATAGTGATTATCTGCTATTTTTTTTTTTTTTAACCCCATCATGACAGGTGATTAAAAAAAAAAGCATGCTGCTGCTACTATTATTATTATTATACAGGATTTATATAGCGCCAACAGTTTGCGCAGTGCTTTACAATGTGAGGGAAGACAATACAGTTACAATACGGTTCAAAACAAGAGGAACTAGAGGACCCTGCTCGTTAGAGCTTACAATCTAGAAGGGAGGGTCAAGTGAAACAAATGGCAACAACCGTGGGGGATGGGTTGATGGAGGAAATGGAGGTACATTTATTAGGTGTTGGTAGGATAGGCTTCTCTGAAAAGGAGGGTTTTCAGAGACCGCCTAAAAGCTAATAGAGTAGGAGATAATCGGACAGATAAGGGTAAGGAGTTCCATAGGTTTGGAGAGGCTCTGGAAAAGTCCTGGAGGCGAGCATAGGAGGAGGTGACGAGGGGGCTAGAGAGCAGAAGGTTTTGAGAGGAATGAAGAGAGCAATTAGGTTGGTATTTTGAGACTAGGCTAGTGATGTAGCTGGGGGCTAAGCTGTGGATTACTAAAGGTCTTATGCTGCCCATACATGTATTGATTTTTGGACAAGAATATTTGCATGAATATTTGTATTCATACATGTATTGATTTTTGGACAAGAATATTTGCATGAATATTTGTACAAAAATGATTTGTATATTCGTTGAATGGACGAGTGTTGTTTGAAAATTCCACTTGCTTTAAACATTCAATTTTAAAATGAATATAACTTCTGAGAAAAAAAAAAACATATACTATTTGAAGATTTGTTTGATCGAGAAGTTTTCTATTCTGCTCCTTCAAATTTTCCTGTCACTGTGATTGACAACGAACACAGAATGGACCCCACTAATGGTTAGAAAATCGGATGAATGTTCTTAAAAATTTTCTAAAGAAAAATGAGTTTGTGTATGGCCAGCATAAGTGACAGCAAGCTACCTGCCTATTACAAGGGAGCCTGTCATGAATATTATACAATCCGGTCTGAAAATTTGCAAAACGTGTTTTTGGTCTTTTCAAATTTTAAAAATGTTGATCTCTGATTATGCTATGTACCACATTTAAACCTCTAATAATACATATATCTGTCTGAGAGTGGATTACATTTCCAACTATATAACTGGATATTTACAATTACCACTGCATATAGATATTCAAGAATATAAACTACCGTATATACTCGAGTACAAGCCGACTTTTTCAGCATGTTTTTTTATGCTGAAAAAGCCCCCCTCTGCTTTTACTCGAGTCACAACCTCACTTACCTTTTCCCCGGTCAGTGCGCATGCGCCACTGCCGCTCGGGAAAGCCAGTACACGTTCAGCTATTCCCAGGCAGACAGCACATGCGCGTTGACGTGTTGGCACCGGACGGCGCCATTTTTAAATGTAAGGCGGAAAGGTAAGTGAGACTCCCCCGCAGCCCCTGCATCTCCTCAGGAGATGCAGTGCTGCGGGCATGGTACAGGAGATTCTCCTGTGCCATGCCTGTACCATCTGTGCCATGCCTGTACCGTCTCCTGTGCCATGCCCACAGCTCTGCATCTCTTGTACCATGTCCACAGCCCCTGCATCATGCCCGCAGCCCCTGTTTTGGGTCTCGTGTTGGTCCAGTTGGGTCCAGTAACGGCTGCATTTCCCACCCTAGGCTTATACTCGAGTCAATAAGTTTTCCCAGTTTTTTAGGTAAAATTAGGTGCCTCGGCTTATATTCGGGTCGGCTTATACTCCAGTATATATGGGAAATTATACTCCAACCTTTTTTTTTAGCTTTTTATCCGATCAGTCGATTAATCAAAACAATAATTGGCCAACTAATCGATTATGAAAATATTCGTTAGTTGCAGCCCTACCATTTATTTTCCTTCCACTTTACAATTATGTGCCACTTTGAATTGGTATGGCAAAAATTCTCAATAAAATACATTTACGTTTTTAGATGTAAAATTACAAAATGTGGGAAATTTCAAGGGGTATGAATACTTTTTTTCAAGGCACTGTAACACTAGTGAAATCCACTTGGGTTAAAATGAATAATGGGTCACATCTGAAGAAGCAAAGGAAGAGTTAGTAGATTTTAGGGAACAGCTTTCCAGGCTGTTGATGTCAGGCTGGTTCAAAAGGCTGGAGAGGACCATGTCACTGCAGGTGGAAGCAAGGACTAATCTAAGAGTAACAATATGTCTCTTGTGATTAGCCGCAGTGCTGGGAAGGTGGGGTTGTACAAAGCTGATCACAGTCTCTTTGTTGGCTAGTGTCATATACTGCTTGTTGGTGGCAGTTTATTTCAATCGGCTCTAAAGCCTGTGTCCCTTAACAAGCAAGCAAGAAAGTATAGGAGTACTAAATGTTAAACCATTATATGATGTATTTACTGTCTTTTCTTCCAGAACGACAATGTTGGGATATTAAAAACAATGCAGAAGAAGCACCTTAGCTGGCACGATGTGCAGGAGAAAAGAGCAGAGGGAATAATAGTGGGCACTATGTGATGAGTAGGAACAGAGAGGTTGTAATAGCTGAGAATATGTGGCAGAAGGGAGTGTAAAGGGTATGACAGCAAGCAGTATGTGCAGAAAAGGAGTACAAGGGATATGCAGGTGAGCAATATATATATATATGAGAGCACTAGGGAGGCTATACCATTGGAGCTAATGTTTGGATTGTGGGGAGAGAGAGAGAGAGAGAGAGAGAGAGAGAGAGTGTGAGAGAGAAAGGTACTGCTGTGTACACAACATACAGAAAAAGTGTGTAAGGCATTGAGGGAAAGTATGGCAAGTGTGAGATGATACGGTTAGGATATATATATTACTAGTTTTTTTTTTTTTTTACTATGGTGACAGGTGCTCTTTATGAAGACATCGAAGGACCCCTGATGTTTACACAGTTTCTATCTTACAGGGGAGGAGGCAGAGACAGGGGTGGACTAACAACTCATGGGGCCCCCGGGCAAAAGGAGACCATGGTCCCCCGTGTCCCCTTCCACACTGAAACCACACCCACAGAAAGTCCAATCTACATATTGAAGTTCAGCTGCATAGAGGGGTCATTTAAATATCTACCGCAGCAAAGCCTGCATGAAAGTTCTCTCTGTAGAAGCCCCTAGGCACTTCCAGGCTTAATTATGACCACCATGCAGCAGCCATCTTTATGACGCAACCAGGGGCGTTTAATGAAAAAGCAGTGGGCCTGTGCACAAGATCACAATTTGGGCCTTAATGCTAGAGAAAGAAGTGTGGCGCATCCAGCTCGCTGTGGCAAAAATTAGGTGTGGATTTCGGGGACTGGTTACATAGTTCTGTAAAGATGCCCGATGATTGAGGGGTTAATTGCCTTGTGTGGCCGTTCGGCTCTGGTCACACAGGAAGTTTCCATGAGAAGATGTACAGTGCCCCTATTCTTAAGTCATGTAGAGGGTCCCTCGTTATAAGACATACAGAGTCCCTCATGCATACAGAGGGTCACAAAGAGGACACCCTATTATAAGAAATATAGTGCCCTGAGTAGGGGCACACAGAGCCCCACTCAGGGCAGAAAAGGTATCCCCAAATATAAAGCACAATAAGTCCTAATTCTCAGGTCACCAAGTGTGCCCTTCATTAAAAGGTGTACAAAGCCTCCATCCCCAGATCATACAGGGGGTCCCCCATTATAAGATTTGCTGAGGTCACACAGGTGGTCGCCATTAAAAGTTCAGTGCCCCTCATCCTCAGGATAAACAGGGGCCTCTCAATATGAGTGCAGTGCCCCTAAAAAACATGACAGGGGGTCCCCTATTATGAATACACTGTTCCTGCTCAGGACACACAGGGGCCGCCATTATATGAAGTCAAGTGCTCCCCCCACACATACAGGGCCCTCTACCCCCCATGTTCCATCACTGTACTTCCCTGTACACAGATTCCATCACTGCACACGTTGGATTGCTGTAACCCCTCTGCACACATGTTCCCCATTAATGGTAAACAAGGTTCAGTTTACAACTGTGACAAGAGAGGCCACTGGCTCTTACCACCCTTGCTCCAGCAGACTTTTAATTCTCAAAGCTGCACACTGTACTTCCTGCACAGCCTAGACTTCAGGAGGAGGCAGGTGCAGAGCTGAGTGACAGGGCAGCAGACCATATGGCTTCCAGCTGCATTTGGGTAAAACAGCAGGCAGACCTCCTGCTGGGAGGTGGAACTTTGCAGGACCAGCCCGCTTACTCCATCCATCCCACCTGTCCTCCCAGGAGTCTGTCATGTGGCCCTCTACTAGTCCCAGACCCTCAGGTAGTGCCCGAGTGGTTGGTCTGCCCCTGGGCAGAGTTTTTTTATCTACATTTGAGATAGTTCAGTGCATTTGCACACTAAAGGTGCAACCTGAAGGTGATTTGTTTGTGACAGAGTATGCTTTTTTAGCATGTGCTCTGTGAATAAGTGTTTGTGCTCTAGGAGTGTGGTCCACAGCATTTACTTTTTGGGTGTGCAATCTTTCGAGAATCTGTGCCCCCAATGAGAAATGGCAACAAAGAGGAATATAAGGAGATTCACAGGAGAAGACTAGCATTGCTTAAGCATTTGTAAAGTCAAATATGTTTTCTTTTAAAATAACAAACATATACTTTATATTTATCATTATACTTACCCAACAATACCATGGTGCAGAGTGGCTCCAAACCTGCTCTTCTGGGGTCCCCCGTCGGTGCTCCTGGCTCCTTCTCTGCTTGGTGTGCCACCATAGGAAGCCGCTTCCCTTTACTGCACACCTTCATGCTAAAACTCAGCTAAGCCCCCCACAAACCCCCCCTGCTCCCTCCTCACAGGATTTGACTAATAGAGGGAGCCAATGGCTTTAAGCTAGGAAAAAGGAGCGCAGCGTGGCGATATGAGATGGGGCATGTCCCTCAGGCACAGCCCATACCTCATCAGGGTAAACAGCTAATGAAATGGCGGTTTACCACGTGATCAGCTGTGTCCAATCACAACTGGTTACAAATGTTTACACAAGAGTGGTTACTAGTTGTTCGCCGCTTCTTCTCCTCCCACACCGATCGTGTGAGGAGAAACCGAGAATTGTGAGTTACTGTGTTTGTGATTTCTACACACACTACTGTGCACTTTATGGCACCCCCCCTCCACCCCAAATAAAGAAAACCTGTCATCGGTGAATCTGTCATACAGCCCATCTGGATCTGTCACACAGTCCATCAGTGCCACCATCAGTGAATCTGTCATACAGTCCATTACTGCCACAGTCAGTGAATCTGTCACAGTCCATTAGTACCGCCATCAGTGGATCTGTGACGCAGTGCCACCAGTGGATAGGCGACGCAGCGCCGTCAGTGGATAGGCGACGCAAGTGGATAGGCGACGCAGCGCCGTCAGTGGATAGGCGACGCAGCGCCGTCAGTGGATCAGTCAGCACAGCCCATTAGAGCTGCCATCTATAGATCTGCCAGCATAGCTCATTAGTGCCACCATCAGTGGATCTGTTAGCGCAGCCCATAAGTGCAGCTTAATCAGCGTCAATCATCACAGATTGAACATCATTGCCGCCCATCAGCAGTGTACCCATCGCAGCTTCACATCAGCCGCTATGTTCAAAAGATATTTTACACTTAAGGAGGCATATACAATTCTTACTATGTCGAATGAGGAGAGCAGCAGGGAGCTCTCAGCATTCAATTTTGATTTGGAATGATTAGGAACCAGCAGAGAGTAGTGGATCAGGGACCAAATCAGAGGAGGAAACGGTCCCTCCCAAAAGATTAAGAAGATCAGAAGACCTGCCTACCACCAGCAGTGCCATACACCCCAATAGCACCAACACCACTGGAGCTAGACTCCAGGAAGGAAAGTCCAGTACCTGCACTAGATCCAAGGAATCTGGGCCAAAACCTATCTTCCAGATGCCATGGCAAACCCCTTATGGCTGTCTTCCAGATCAGGGACAGCTACAATTCCTCCCTTTCACCGCACAGCCAGGTGTGCATCCTAACATTCCTAATTTTGCTGAATTAGAATATTTTTATTTGTTTTTCCCCTCAAGATTTGCTGCAGTACATTGTGGCCCAAACAAATCTTTTTGCAGAGCAACATATTGCCACCAACCCCAATTTGTCCTATGTCTGTATGTTTCATTGGTGACGTCTCACAGTAGACGAGTTAAAATGGTTTTTGGGCCTTACATTTAACATGGTGCTTACAAAGAAAAACGAAGTGCATGCTTCTACTGGTCTACCCATCCCAATTTATTCTGCTGTCACGTCCAGGATCACCATAATATGATCACACACTTCCTGCATTTCATTTATAATTCCCAGTGCCATCTCCAAGATCATCCCAATCATGATAAATTATGTAAAATATTCCTCCTAATAAATACTTTTTCCAAGCGATTTGCTGAAATGTACTGGCGTAACTAGAACCTTCAGGGCCCTGATGCAAGAAACCATAAAGGGCCCCCCGGACGGGGCCCTTCCCTCCCACCCTTTTGGTGGAACGCCAGGGACGGTCGCAAGTGCAATGTTTGTGTGGTAGTTCTGCCATTGGTGTCAGTAGTTTTTTATTTTAATTACATTTTTCTACCATTTGCTTTATTCATTTTTTACAATATTTTTTTTAAATATTTTTTTACAATTTTTTAGGCGAAATATCAGGAGTCTAAACAGACCCCTGATATTCCACCTTTGAGACACAGCTTTCCATCTCCTCTGAAGCTGCACAGAATAAATGGATAGGAATAGCTCTGTACAGAGCTTCCCATTCATTCACATACTGAAGCATTGTAAATACAGTTTACTATGTTTCAGTTATGAATAGACAGTCAGTGATCGGTATGGATCACTGACTCTCCATTTAGAAAAGGCTCCATCCTGATCCCCTGAAGCAGCCAGTGGGAGAGGGGAAGGGGGAACCTTGCAGAGCTGTAGGGACGAGGGGGGGGGGGGCAGCAGAAAGAAGCTGCATAGGAGGAGCTGTGGAGGTAGCTGCATATAAAAGGAACCAATCTCTTCATTTCCACCCGCTTCTCCTCCTGTCCCTCCCCCAGGCATTCAGGGGCTGCAGGAGGAAAATGGAGAGATGGTTCCTCTATGCCGGTGTTTCTCCATCATTTTCCAGTCAGGGCATCTTGAAAGTATTTTCAGTCTGGAGGCCCCCCAGTCTAAGGCATGGTTCACATTACTCCGTGTCACAGAATACACGCAAAATTGCACATGTTCCTGACAAGCAGACAAACATGCAGGGGTGTCATTCATTCTTAATGGTACCCCTACACATTGGCAAACATGTTGCATTTTTGCTGCAGCACAATAAAAAAAAAAAAAAAGGCAATTTTTTTCCCTGTGTTTCTGTGGGGCGCCCACTGAAATGAATTTGCTGCCCTATACACAGCTGCACAGATGTGAACCAAGGGCCTGTTCACATGTGAGGTTGAGGGGTGGTAAAAATACACGCTTTAACTGTGTTTTTACCAACCCCAGCTGTTCACCCTGTAGCTGCAGAGACAGCAGCTGAGGGTGGACACATGCTGTGGCTGGTATAACCCCTGGTGAATGGGGCTGCACTACAACCACCCCGCAATTGTGTGCATTGTACACAGTTACAGCATAGTGATGATGCATTAGGGCAGCGGTGGGGAACCTTTTTTCTGCCAAGGGCCATTTGGATTTTTGTAACATCATTCGGGGGCCGTACAAAATGTATACATATATAAGCATACACATATATAAGCACACACACGTACATATATTCACACCAGGGCCGGTGCCAGACTATTTTGCGCCCTAGGCAAGACCAGCTACTTGCAACCCCCCCCCCCCCCAAAAAAAAAAATTAAAAACAGGGTCACTGCACTAACTATGGGTGAGCAGGGTTTTGGGTAGAGATGCATCTGTGGTGTCACTGGAAAAAAAGATTGTCCCTGCATCCTTGGTGTCACTGAAATAAAAAATTCCCTGCATTGGTGGTTTCACTGGAAGAAAAGAATTTCTCTGCGTCCATCATATATGATGTGCACCAGTAAATGTAAGGGGCTTAGGTGGTAGGAAGTTGGTAGTGGGGTACAGGGGGGATGAAGATGACGAGGTGGGATGGTAGGAAGATGACAGGGGGGTGAAGATGACAGGGGGTGGAATGGTAGGAAGAGGACAGGGGGGGATGAAGATGACAGGGGTGGGATGGTAGGAAGAGGACAGTGGGGATGAAGATGACAGGGGGTGGGATGGTAGGAAGATGATGGGGGGATGAAGATGACAGGGGGTGGGATAGGTGGAAGCTGATGGGGGATGAAGATGACAGGGGGTGGGATAGGCGGAAGCTGATGGGGGATGAAGATGACAGGGGGTGGGATGGGGGGAAGCTAATGGGGGATGAAGATGACAGGGGGTGGGGTGGTAGGAAGATGACAGGGGAGAGGAAGATGACAGGGGGGATGAAGATGACAGGGGGGATGAAGATGACAGGGGGTGGGGTGGGGTGGTGGGAAGCTGATGGGGGATGAAAATGACAGGGGGTGGGATGGTGGAAAGCTGATGGGGGATGAAGATGACAGGGGGTTGGATGGTGGGAAGCTGATGGGGGATGAAGATGACAGGGGGTGGGATGATGGGAAGATGACAGGGGGGACGAAGCTGACAGGGGGGATGATAGGAAGATGACAGGGGGTGGGATGGTAGGAAGATGACAGGGGGTGGGATGGTAGGAAGATGACAGGGGGGATGAAGAGAAGATGACAGGGGGGATGAAGATGACAGGGGTGGGGTTGGGGTGGTAGGAATTTTACATACATCCCCCCCTCCATCTCCATACACTCCCCCAGCTTCACACACCCCTCCATCTCCATACACCCCCCCGGCTTCACACACCCCTTCATCTCCATACACCCCCCCCAGCTTTACACACCCCTCCATCTCCACCCTCCTAGCACCATACACCCCTCCATCTCCATACACCCCCCCAGCTTTACACACCCCTTCATCTCCATACAACCCCCCCCTGCAAGTTAGTAGTAGTTAAACATCACAGACCTCAGATCAGAGCAGTGCTGTTGCAGAGTGGAGAGCTGGTCCGGCCTCCTCTCCTCTGTGTACAGGAAACACACAAAAAGGGGGAGGGGCGGGTTCAGTGCTCGTCTCTGCTCTCTGCACTCACACACAGGCAACTGGGGAGAGAGACCAGCTGCCCTGTGTAACTCGCTGAGGATCGGGGAGCTCGGTCTCAGCTGCGCTTGCCGCTCCTCCTCTCTATACATACAAGGGGCCCTCTCAGGCCCCCTGCAGCATGGGGCCGTTCGCCATGGCGACCGCTGCGACCCCTGTATGTCTGCCCCTGGTCCCAGCCCAAAACATTTGTGTGGACAAATCCCTTGTCCACTTCACTGGCTGGCTGCAATTCAAACAATATATTCCCAGTAAGAGGGCCAGGCATGACTTGAAACTAAACAAACTTTGTGAAAGAGCCACAGGATATGTGTACGCCTTCCGCTTGTACGAGGGCAAAGACTGCCAGCTCCAGTTCCCTGAGTACTCAACATACATTGGAACCAGTGGAAAAATTGTCTGGGACATAACACTCCCCTGCTCAAAAAAGCTTACCATATATACGTAGACAATTCATTTACGAGTTTGTCCCTTTTCCACTACCTGTACCGTGAAAAAACCCTGGCCTGCGGTACCACCAGAAAAACAGGAAGGGCTTTCCACAAAATGTAGTCACAATAAGGCTACAAAAAGGGGAATCTGCAAGTATGAGGAATGAGGAAGTGTTGGTCGTGAAGTGGAGCATCAAGAGAGAGAGAGAGAGAGAGAGTGAGAGATTTACGTCCTGTCCACCATCCACAATGGCACCTTGGTGGAGATTCACTAAAGACCTGATCCCATTGTAAAGCCTGAATGTGGTTCATGGGGGGGGGGGGGGGCGGTTGGGTTGGGGGTGTTACAGCCCTATTTATCAACACCAAAGTCCTGTTTCTGGTATAAAAAAGTTGCATTTTATCTCATATCTTTCGTATGGCCATGCATAATTCGTACATAATTTATCAAAATTCGACAGAAGAACCCAACACCTTTCTCAAATCTATTGAAGAAATTGTCACTGCCCTGATCTACCAGCAAGGATCCCCCCCCCCCCCCCCCCAGGAAGCATTTGCTCTTATTGTGTGGGTAGACTCCATGAACATTTTCCTGAAAACATTCCCCCCACAGATTTAGGAAGAAGTTGCCAAAAGAAATGTGTATGCAGCAGAGGAGGAGTTAGAACAGACACAAGTTATCATTGTCCCAAATGTTCCTCCCAACCTGGCCTATGCATCAGAGAAAGCTTCAGAAGTTATCACGCATCCCTAAGATAATGTTTTTTCTTATTTTTAACAACAGCCTGCCATTTCTCCTTTTCAAATACCTGTGCAGATCATTTGCCTGCTACCCAGATTGACCACATTTCTACCTTGCACACTACATGACCTTGGCCTGTTAACCGATGATGCCTCTACCTGCTGTTGTGAAAGTTTCTAAACCATGTTTCTACCTTCCACGTTAACTGACCCTGGCTTGTTTACTGACGATGCCTCCGATTACCGAATGGATTGTTTCTAAACCACGTTTCTGCCTTCCACGTGCACTGACCTTGACCTGTTGATCGACCATGGTTTTTGTAATTTCCAGAACAGGGTATGGAGACCGGAGGCTTCAAAGATTTGGGTGGGAGAAGCTTCTATCTCTGTCCCCATTTTTTCCTGACCGAGGCCCTAAGCCTGATGTTCCTTCCTGCTTCCTGGACCGATACTTAGGCTGTACTGACTATGGAGAGTATTGCTGCCTGGACGATTCCTTTTGCTGCGGCTGATCATGTCTCTGCCTGCTACCTGGACCAATGCTTTGGCTGTGCTGACAGTATCTCTGCCTGCTGCCTGTACTGACTATGGACAGTGTTCCTGCATACTACCTGGATGATTCCGGTTGCCAACCATGTCTCTGCCTGCTGCCTGGGCCAATGCTCTTCTCTTTGGAATGTATTTTGGGGTGTAATTGGTGTGTATATGCTATGTGTTAAAAATATGAAGGGCCTTCCAAAATGTGATAGGTTTTCAGGAAATTAGATGTGTAATTTATGTCCCTAGAACACCTAATAGTGCTTCTTGGATGTTGGGCCTCTGTATGTAGCCAGGCTGTGTAAAAATCTCACACATGGTATCACCATAGTCTGGAGGAGTAGCAGAATGTATTTTGGGTTGTCATTTTTGCTATGTACATGCTATGTGTTAGAAATATTGTATAAATTGAGAACTTTGTATAAAAAAAAAAAAAAGTTTTCATTTTCTTTACACATTTTCCAAAAACTTGTGGAAAAAAACAACATGTTCAAAAGACTCATAATGCCTCAAGAAATATACGTTGGGGTGTTTTCTCTCCAAAATGGAAATTAGATGTTCCAAACTATAAAAAAAAAGAAGCGCACACGGACCTCGGATAATATCGCTTTAGGTAAGGTGACCAGATTTTTAAAATGAAATCCAGTTAGGAAAATGAAGAAAATTACAGGAGTACAAGATCACTTCTTGTCTGTTCTTGACATCACTTCCTGTCTGTATTACATAGGAATACTTGGAGGGACGGGAGGAGCGAGGAGCTTCTGTTGATATGCTGAAGTGCTTGTCCAATAAGGATGGAAATGTGAGTGCAACTTAACTGTATTGTCCCTTATTAAAGCGATATTATCCAAAGTCCGTGTGCGCTTCCCTTTTTTTACAGTTTGGAACCTGCTTTTTATCCGCCCCCCAGTGGAGTGTAAGAGGATCTGCAGAGACCGGGACATACCTGCCTAAAAACATACAAGTAGGAAGTGGACTCAGAATCAGCGCCATAGGCTGGTGAAGTATATCCCTATGTAGATGTTGGACTCCAGCATGTGCAGGGGCTATTTTTGTTGATAGGAAATTAGATGTGCAATTTATGCTCCTAGAATGCCTGAAGGTGCTACTTGGATGTTGGGCCTCTGTATATTACCAGGCTGTGTAAAAGTCTCCCGGACTTGGTATTGCCATACTTAGGACGAGTAGCAAAATATGTTTTGGAGTTTAAATGCAAGCATGCATATGCTGTGTGAGAGAAATAACTTAAAGTGTTACTAAACCTAGGACCCTGCATTCACTATATCTGGTCTCTCACAGTACACAGAACATGGATGCAATTATTTTAGTAAATATAAACTGCTAAATACGTTTTTTCATCAGCAGTATATAGGTGTCTTGTGACTTCTATCAGTGTCTGGTTAAAGCTTGTAGGAGGAGTTGTCATTCTCCTCTGACTGTCCTATGAGGCTTATGAACCCCTGACCCTCTGTCGGGACAGTGCGGATCACATGCACTATCCCAAGAAAAAAAAAAACTCTCTACCAATACCCAAACTGAGCATGTGCAGCCTGTCCCCTAGCCTCTGTTCTATCATGAGATGGTTTGGGGACAGTGGAACAAGGGGAGGATCAGAGAAGGCAGGATCAAACAGTATTTTTACACAATGCAGAGGACTAACCCTTTAGGTTCCACATTGAGTATAACAAACATGCTTTACTGAATATACAGACTGATTTTACTGTTGTGGGTTTAGTAACACTTTAATATGACAATTTTGTGAAAATAAATAATTTCTTAATTTTTCCAAGAATTATCGGCAAAAATTACAACTTTAAAAAAAGTCACCATGCCTATTACTAAATACCTTAGACTGTCTACTTTCCAAAAAGGGGTAATTTGGGGGTATTTGTACTGTTCTGGCTTGTTCGTGTTTCAAGAAATGAGAAAGGCCGTCAGTAAATCAGGTATGATCAATTATCAATGATTGGCCCCATAGCTTGTAGACTATAACTTTCATACAACCTTAATAATATACGCTAATTTGGGTTATTTTTTCCAAAGAAATGTAGCAGAATAGAGTTTGGCCCAAATTTATGAAGAAAAAAATGGATTTTTATCTTACCGTAAAATCCGTTTCTCTAATGTTCATTGACTGACACAGCTCCAGATCTTCTTAGACCCTTGGGTTATACTGCTTTCCATAGGAGTAGGACTAGGCAGAAACAAAACTTGACTACGCCCATAGGGCAGTCCTAGGGGGTATACTTCCCACTTCCTGCTATAGAACTTCAGTTTGTAACAAGCAGCGTCAGATGAATACATAACCCAACTCAACAGAGGGGTGGGTGCTGTGTCTGTCAATGAACATCAGAGAAAAAGATTTTACGGTAAGACAAAAATCCAGTTTCTCTTTCATTCATTGACGGACACGGATTAGGGATGGGAAAAACAAAGCAATGCTCATAATTCCCAAAAAAGGCTAAATATAGCCAATCAGGTAAACAAGGAGCTCAACCAGGAACAGCTGGAGCTCACCGATAAGTATGAATACACTCTCAAGAGGCAGGAATCTCTGCAACAGCAGCCTGCAAAACTTTGCAGCCGAACACAGCATCCACAGAGGCGATTACATCCACCTTGTAAAACTTGGTGAATGTATGCACAGACAACCATGTGGCCGCCTTGCACACCTGAACCACTGACGCCTGATGATGGAAGTCCAGGAGGCATTAAGCGTCCTTGTAAAATGCGCCTCAACAGGGAAAGGAGGAACCTGACCCTTAATGGAATAGGCCTGCACCACCGTCTGCCTGATCCATCTGGAAATGGTCGCAGCAGATGCGGCCTGCCCTTTACGAGAGCCATCCGCAAGGACAAGGAATCAGATTTTCAAAACGACTCAGTCGCCGCCAGGTACACCCTGATTGCCCGAACCACATCCAGGGAATGCAAAGCAATTTCTTTAGGATGTGTCGGCTTAGGGCACAAGGAAGGCAACACAATGTCTTTATTTAAGTGGAAACCAGAAATGACCTTAGGAAGGAACGACTGGCAGGGACGTAGCACCACTTTGTCCCTGTGAACCACCAGGTAAGGTGACCGACAGGACAACGCAGACAGTTCAGACACCCTGCATGCAGAAGTAATAGCCAACAAAAAAGCTACCTTCTGTAACAGAGTAAGCAGAGGAAGTTCATGCATATTTTCAAAAGGTGGTCTTTGAAGAACCGGCAGTATCAATTTGAGGTCCCACGGAGGTACCAGAGACCTTACCGAAGGAGTCAAGTGGGGAACCCCCAGCACGAAAGTGTGAACAAAAGAATTTGCAGTCAACGGCCGTTGAAAAAAAATTGCCAAGGCAGAAATCTGGCCCTTAATGGGGCCCAGAGCCAAACGTTTATCTACACCTTGTTGTAGAAACTCCAGCTGAAGGGACACCAAAAAGGAATGGGGAGAAACCCCCGAGACTCCCACCAAGAAATGTACACCCTCCAAACTCTATGAAAAATCATCCAATGAGTAGTTTTCCCAATCCAACAACCCTCTACCCTTTAGTATCTGGCTTTCAATAGCCAGGCCGTTAAAGTCAGTGACCGTAAAGCAGGATGGAAGATCGGCCCTAGAGACAAAAGATCTTCTCTGAGAGGGAGTCTCCAAGGAACATCGGCTACCAGCCTCACAAGACCTGCGTACCAAGACCGGCGAGGCCAGTCTGGAGCCACCAGGAATCCCTTCTGCCGCGATTCTGTGCAGAAGCCTCGGCAAAAGCTGTAGGGGAGGAAAAGCGTAAATCAGACGATACTGATCCCAAGGGGCCACCAGAGCATCGGTAGCGTCGGCGCAAACCTCTGAACCTTCCAGTTGAGACAAGAGGCCAACAGGTCCCCATCAGGAGTCCCCCACCGGAGACACAGTTGTTTAAATACTTCCAGGTGAAAAGACCATTTCCCCGGACTCAGGGCCAGCCGACTGAGGTAGTCTGCCTGCCAAATTTCCACCCCTGGAATGTGCACAGCAGAGAGCTGGAAAATATCAAAAATATCATTCTGCCCACCTTAGAATGCCGGCTACTTCTCGGGCCGCCAGGGCACTTTTGGTGCCCCCTTGATGATTTATATACGCCACAGCCGTGGTATTGTCCGAATGAATTCTTACGGACACCCCTGCAGACGATCTGTCCACAGGGACAGGCAAAGCCTGATTGCCCGAATCTCCAGGATATTGATCGGCAGACCGAACTCCTCCCGAGTCCAAACTCCTTGAGCCGAACCCGTGCTCAAGACCCCTCCCTACCCAGACAGGCTGGCATCCGTGGTAACCACTGTCCAGTACAGGGGGAGAAAAAACTTCTCTTATTGAAGCATTAGGGGGACAGAGTCACCAAAGCAAGGATCCCCTCGTACCCCGGCTCAACAGGATCAGATTGTCCAGAGATTGAGGATTCTTGTCCCATTTGGCAAGAATTTCCTTTTGCAGAGGCCTGGAATGGAATTGAGCAAATGGAACCGTCTTGAAGGTGGAGACCATGAAACCCAGCACTTGTATGCAAGTCCTGAGAAACGACTGACTGTTGGACAACAGGAGCCAAAATGGCAAGCTGCAACTTCAGCAGTTTCGCCTCTGGAAGAAACACCCTGGCTGAGGCTGAATCCAAAAAGTCAAGCCCAGGTAGTCCAGGTTGTTGGACGGAATCAGAGGAGCTGATTCCTGAAAATTCAGCGTCCAGCCGAACTCTTGCAGAGTTCGCACAGTGATGTCCAGATCGTCTTTTAAGACAGACAGAGACACTGCTCGCAGAATGAGATTGTCCAGGTACCCCAGTAGTGCTATCCCCCTCTGCCTAAACAAGGCTAACACCGGGGCAAACACTTTTGTGAATACCCGTGGAGCTGAGGCAAGGCTAAAGGATAACACTACAAATTGATAATTTTCCTCTCCCATGGCAAAACAAAGAAAACGCTAATGCCCTACATATATTGGCATATAAAGGTAAGCATCCTTGATATCAATAGAGGCCAGAAAATCCCCTTAATGAAGGGATGCCCCCACCGTGCGAATGGACTCAATCCAAAATTTCTGAACCCGCACAAAGCGATTCAGGGCCTTGAGATCCAAGATCGAACGGACCTTGCCTTCCTTCCTGGGAACAGTAAATAGATTTAAATAAAATCCCTGAAAACGTTCCAACTCTGGAATGGGACAATTACTCCCTGTGATAGCAGATCCTGCTCCGCCCTGTAAAGGCTCTGCAGCCGATCCAGGAACAGGCGCAAGCTGGAAGGAAAGAACCTTGCCTAAGGCAAGGACTAAATCTGGATCTTGTACCCGAACCGAATCAACTTGTGGATCCATTTGTCTTGAATGAGAGAGGTCCACGGGTTTGGAAAGAGGCAAAGACGTACGTACCCCCACCCCAGATATGGGTGAAGGCCCCCTTTAAGCAGAGGAAGGCTTGTCTGTGGAACTAATCAAACCCACTTTTGATTTACCAGCCCAGGGCCTCTTGGAACCCCCCGCAAAAGGACAGGTGGACTTTTGTCCCTTGTCCTGCAAGCTCGCAGGATGAAAGGGACGTTTGTGAGCCGAGAAGAAAGGACCACATTTACGACGAGGCTCTTTGCTTTTGGCAACCTGTGGAAGCAGAGTACTCTTACCTCCCATAAGACCTTCAATGATCTCTTCCACTGAAGCACCGAACAAACGGTCTCCTGCAAACGGTATATCAGTCAGCACCTTTTTGGAAGCCTGGTCAGCCGACCAGTACTTCAACCAAATCATGCGGCGGAGGATCACCGCAGTCACAGACACTCTTCCAGCCAAAGGGGCCACATCCAAGGATGCATCACAGATGTACTGTAGCCCCTGTATCAACTGATCCTTCAGCTCCACCAGCTGAGGAGGATGTTGACCCCCTTCCAGATCTTGGCGTAAGAGTATCGCCCATTCTGTTAAGGTCTGGGAGACCAAGGTGATAGCCTCAAAATTAAACCCGCCATGGTAAAAAGGTATCGGACCAGAGCCTCAGCTCTCTTGTCCACAGGGTCATTAAAAGATGGGGAATCCTCCACCAGAAGAAGCGTGGCCTTATTTAATCTGGAAACCTGAGAGTCCACTGCCGGTGGAACCGTCAGCTTCTTCAAAAGAGAATCCTCAAAGAGATATCTCCTAGCGAAACGCTTAGGTATTCCAACCATGCATTTCGGGGATCCCCACTGACTAGCAACAATCTCGTCGAAATAGGCAGGAAAAGGGAACACCTTAGTCAGCTTGGATGGTCTACGGGTGCCAAATTGTTCTCCAATTTTAAAGTTTCCCATACTGATACAATCAGTGCCACCACAAGCGCCTTTTCATGCGTGGCCATAGTGGAAGAGCAATCATCCTCACTGTCAGAGCACTCAAGGTGGGTGAACGCAGACCCAGAGGGTTGACTCGCGTCCACAGCGGCCAAATCCACCTCAGACTCTGAGGAGGTAGAGGATACAGGTGAAGGCAAGGGGGGGGGGGGGAGCGCTTCTTGCTAGGCGGTTTTTGACAGGCCATATCAACCTTTCACACAAGTGATTGTAGGACCGCCGTCATGGCCGCCAGGGTATCTTGAGACCCAGAGAGTCCCGCAGCTTCTGAGAGTGGGTCAGGGGGTGATACTTGCCTTAGGGACTTCATGGTAATCTAGGGGCCACCCTAATATGCAAATAATTGTCACAAAAACCCCCCTCACACCGCTACCGCTGTGGTCCTGTAAGTCCCAGTGCACCAGTGTCGCTGCTATGGCAGAAGAGGGAGTTGTATACCTGCAGGTATACTCAGAGCAGAATAAAGAGCGCAAAGCTGCATGCCATGCTGCAATCAGAAAGGAAGAGGAAGTGCTGTCACTGCCACTAGAGGCCCACCGCTGCATCACCGCTCAACAGGCTACAAGAAAATGGCCACCGCATTGACTTTAATAGGAAACTCAAATAACATGGCCACTGGACTACAGAAACATGGCCGCCGAGGCTGCATAACAGCCATCCACAACAGAACCGCAGCAGCCAGGATCCTAGTCTGGCTCTTCAGGTAGCTGTAGTCCACCAGGGGGGACTCCACAGGGACCCCCATGCAGCCATTCGCCAAAGGATCATCTGAATGTGAGCCGCTGGTGGCGTGCTCCCACCCTCTTCCAGCCCATCACCATATGACACCCCATACATCACAACAGTCCGTGCACCCCAAGAGGGAATAAGGGGTGGGTAGGTGAGGGCGACCTGTGCACGGGAACCACGCTAGTGAGGGGGGGGGACCATAAGGGGCTTACCAACCCGAGGGAAGGGCTCGTGTCCACCCCATTATTTTCCCATAGGAGAGGGGGGACACTACTCAACACACCTGGGAACTGAGCGGGCACCACTCCTGGCAGTCCACCGTGCCATCTTGGAATGGGGGTGCTGCAGACCAGAGGTGTGCTGCGACTCTGGCCGTGACCAATGTCGTGACCAGGGCTAGGCATCCTCACGAGGTGTTTCACTCACCGGCCAGCCCCTGTACAGTGGGGCTATGTCGCAGCGAACCTAGCGCAATGCTAACAGTTGGGTCCCACTTGCTGGCAGTTGACTGTAGTTCCCACAGGAACAGAAAATAAACAAAGAAAAATTCCCTGTAAAAAAGAAAAAAAATGCTAGGACCAGAGATCCCAGCAGGGAACCAGGTCCTTACTCCTGACTAGGCAAAAAAACGGAAGTCCTATAGCAGGAAGTGGGAAGTAGGACTGCCCTAGGGGCGTAGTCAAGTTTTGTTTCTGCCTAGTCCTACTCCTATGGAGAACATTAAAACCCAAGGGTCAAAGAAGATATGGAGCTGTGTCCATCAACGTACAGAAGAGAAATTACTTATTTGCAAAATTTTAAAATAGAAACTAAAAAAAAAGCACCCCCTCACAAATTTTTACTCTTTTTATCGCTTAGATCGCAAAAAATAAAAAACCCAGTGGTGATCAAATACCGCTAAAAGAAAGCTCTATTTGTGTGGAAAAAAATGATAACATTTTGTTTGGGTAGTGTAGCATGACTGAGAAATTGTCATTCAAAGTGCGAGAGCACTGAAAGCTGAAAATTGGTCTGTGCAGAAAGGGGGTAAAAGTGCCCTGTATCGAAGTAGTTAAAAAAGAGTAGCGCTGTGTACTGGAGGGGCGCTCTCAATACTGGCATGGATACTCCAAAAGGTGTGTGCTAGAGGCAGGATATACAGGAAAGATTAACAGATGTGCTTGGGGTGGACAGTCATTGGCCTGGAGGTAGATTTTCCATGTGAAAGTAAAAGCAGCACTTAAATTTTAATACCAAGTAGGACATTAAAGGGTTTAAAAGACAGACACTTTCTTCCTGCAGCTTATTTATAAAATAGAGAGAATCAGCGCTCTGATCCTTCAAAGTGATGGACCACCCGATGATAAAAACAGTTAATATGAAAAACTCGAAGTAACAAATGTTAAAAGAAATTGACGATGCAGTGATGTAATCAGATCACAATAAATATCCGTAGTGTGGTGTAAAAGATAAAATTGTAAAAACACGTGTGATAAAAAAATATTAATGCTAGTGCAATCAAAAAAATATTAATGCTAGTGTAATCAAGTCACAGTAAATCTCCAAAGTGTAATAAAAGAAAATGCAATGATCAATCAATTAATCATAAACATATAGAAAGAATACATGAAGAAAATATATAAATTAAAAATTGATAAAGTGATAAGTGCAGGAGTGGTGATATAATATTAAACACCAGTAACTGGAAAATGTGACAGTGATTCAGCTTCTTAGAATAATTGAAAATCCAAATGTGAAAATATAGTGGAGATAATCATGAAAAGATAACAATAAAAATCCAGAAGATCTCAATAAATTATATATGTAGATATATTCATAAACTAATATATACAAGTGCTGATATAAAAACGTGAATAGATAAAGTGCTAGAAAGTCCATAGAAAAAATTAATGACTATAAAAAGATAATTGCGGTGAGTGAATAAAGTGCTCAAATGTCCATTTAAAAGATCAAGTGGCTAAAAAGATGAAGCAAAAATTCTGGTGACAGCCAGGTGCAGTGGTAGGTGAGATAACAATCCAGCATTAGGTGTAATGGCCGCTCACCTCCATTCACACTCAAATGAGCGTTTAGGTACAATCTTTCACCATATAGGACCTCTTGATCTTCTCCAATGGGTTTAATATTTATATATATCGACAATCTCCAAACCATATGTAGTACTTCAAGATATATGTATATGGGTCTCAGCAATAGTATACTGTATACTACTTTCCTTTTTGGGCGATATCCTCTTTTAACCACGGTATGTCATTCATTCATTCCGATTAAGATATAAGAGGGAAACTCTCATAGTGCAGTAAATCAGGGTGAACTTTAATCAAAAAATGCAGGTCACTTACTGTTAAATACAGAACGATGCGTGGAACAAACACAGAGCCGCCGATGCGGTAAACTCCGATACTTCCGGTCTCGGCCGTAGACTGGAAGTGACGTCAGTACGGCTTCTCCCGATGCGTTGCGTCACAAACCACGTGACTTCTTATAGTCATTAATTTTTTCTATGGACTTTCTAGCACTCTATCTATTCACGTTTTATATCAGCACTTGTATATATTAGTTTATGAATATATCTACATATATAATTTATTGAGATCTTCTGGATTTTTATTGTTATCTTTTCATCATTATCTCCACTAAATTTTCACATTTGGATTTTCAATTATTCTAAGAAGCTGAATCACTGTCACATTTTCCAGTTACTGGTGTTTAATATTATATCACCACTCCTGCACTTATCACTTTATCATTTTTTAATTTATATATTTTCTTCATGTATTCTTTCTATATGTTTATGATTAATTGTTTGATAATTGCATTTCCTTTTATTACACTTTGGAGATTTACTGTGACTTGATTACACTAGCATTAATATTTTTTTGATTACACTAGCATTAATATTTTTTTATCACACGTGTTTTTACAATTTTACCTTTTACACCACACTACGGATATTTATTGTGATCTGATTACATCACTGCATCATCAATTTCTTTTAACATTTGTTACTTCGAGTTTTTCATATTAACTCTTTTTATCATCGGGTGGTCCATCACTTTGAAGGATCAGAGCTCTGATTCTCTCTATTTTATAAATTATTGTGGTATGTGGTGACACTACTGAATTAGCTGCTCAATCCTTGGTGTTCCACTATGTTTCTATTTAATTTCTTTACGTCTTATACCTACTGGTAGCGCATAGGTTTACCCCTTCTATTTTCTTCCTGCAGCTTAGCCTTAATGGACAGATGCTCATAAAAGATGATCTATGACCTTACAAATTCCAATCAATTTCAGCAACCTGACCCTTAGACTTACGAGAGAATGCGCTCTCCTGAAGTGGGTACAGGGAAATGATGGCTTAAAACCTGGATTTTTGACTTACCGTAAAATCCTTTTCTCTTAGGTTCATTGCCGGACGCAGTCCTCTGATGCATATCAGTAGGGTAATACCGCCCCCTACAGGAGTAGGACACTAGGCAGAAAAAATTCTGGCTACGCCTTTGGGCAGTCCCTTGGGGTATACACTCTTTCTTCCTGCATAGGATGTACGTTTGTATCAAAGCAGTGTCAGAGAAAAGCACACCAACCCACTCAAAAAAATTAGAGGGCGGGTACTGCGTCCGTCAATGAACCTAAGAGAAAAGGATTTTACGGTAAGTCAAAAATCCAGTTTTCTCTATCGTTCATTGACGGACGCAGTCCTCTGATGCATATCAGTAGGGACGTCCCAAAGCAGTACCAAAATGAGGGGTGGGAACCAGAACAAAGAGAAAACAGTCCCCTAAGGCCAACATGGCCAACCAGGCAACACAGGACACCTCAGAACAATCAGATGAGGTCCACCTGAAAACAAACAGAAAAAACACCCTCAAGGAAGGCCAAGAGGCCCCCTAAACCACAGCCTGCAAAACCTTGTGGCCAAAGGAGGCATCCGCAGATGCCATCACATCCACCTTATAAAATTTGGTAAAGGTGTGAACAGACGACCAAGTTGTCGCCTTGCACACCTGAAGCACAGACGCCTGATGGCGAAAAGCCCAAGAAGCACTAAGCGCCCGAGTAGAGTGCGCCTTGACAGGGAAGGGAGGAACCTGACCCCTAATGTAATAAGCCTGCACCACTGTCTGATCCATCTGGAAATAGTCGCAGCAGATGCAGGCAGTCCCTTCTTTGGGCCATCTGTGAGCCCAAAGAGAGAGTCAGACTTGCGTAAAAACTCAGTAGATACCAAATACACCTTGAGCGCCCAATCATCATCCAGGGTATGCAGGGCAAATTCCTTAGGATGTTTTGGCTTAGGACATAAGGAAGGTAAAACAATGTCCTCATTTAAGTGAAAATTGGAAACCACCTTCGGCAGGAAGGATGGATCCGGCCGAAGTACCACCTTGTCCCTGTGAACCACCAGATAGGGAGAACGACAGGACAGCGCTGCCAGTTCCGACACCGTGGGCGAAGAAGTGATGGCCACCAAGAAGGCCACCTTCTGAGACAAGGTAAGCAGGGGGACCTCATGAATATTCTCAAAGGGAGGCCTCTGGAGAACCGACAGCACCAAATTAAGATCCCATGGTGGTAGCGGAGGTCGCACCCGAGGTACCAAGTGTCGCACCCCCTGGATAAAACTACGCACCCGGGAATGTGCAGCCAATGGCCTCAGGAAGAAAATAGCCAAGGCCGAGACCTGACCCTTGACCCTTACTCAAGGCCAACTTTTGATCAACTCCCTGTTGAAGGAAAGCCAAGATCCGAGCCACCGAATAGGAGCGAGGGTGGGTCCTAAGGGACTCACACCACGCAATGTACGACTTCCACGTACGATGATAAATCTTCCTGGCAGTCACCTTCCTCGCTTTAAGCAAAGTGGGAATCACTGAAGCAGATAAACCCCTGTCCTTCAGCACCTGGCATTCAACAGCCAAGCCGTCAAAGCCAGCGACTGTAAAGCAGGATGGAAGATTGGCCCCCGATAGAGCTGATCCCCCCTGAGAGGAAGTTTCCACGGGGTGTCTGTGGCAAGCCTGACCAGGTCAGCGTACCAGGCGCGACGAGGCCAGTCCGGAGCAACAAGAATGACCGGAAACCCTCCCACCTCTATCCTGCGAAGAAGTCTCGGCAGCAACTTGAGAGGAGGAAAGGCATATATCAGCCGGTTTTGGCCCCAGGGGGCCACCAGTGCAACTGCGGCATCTGCCAGAGGGTCCAGGGAGAGGGCCAAAAACCTCTGTACCTTCCTGTTGAGTCGAGATGCCAACAGATCCACATCCGGAGTGCCCCAGCGAAGGCACAACTGTTGAAACACCTCCAGATGCAGGGACCACTCCCCTGCATCCAAGGCCTGGCGGCTGAGGTAATCCACCTGCCAATTTTCCACTCCCGGAATATGGACCGCGGAGAGAGCCGGAACATGGCGCTCCGCCCAACGTAGAATGTCCGTCACTTCTAGGGCCGCAAGGACACTCTTGGTGCCACCTTGGTGATTGACGTACGCCATGGGCGTGGCACTGTCCGATTGAATGCGCACAGAACAACCCTTCAGACGGTCGGTCCAGTGCGTCAAGCAAAGCCAGATCGCTCTCAGCTCCAGGACATTGATCGGCAATCAAGATTCCTCCAGGGACCAGACTCCATGAGTCGAGTCCTGATTGAGGACTCCCCCCCCCCCCCCCACCCGGACAGACTCGCATCCATGGTGACAACTGTCCAGTATATAGGGAGAAAGGATTTCCCCGACTGAAGCATCGGGGCCTGAAGCCACCAGACCAGGGACTCTCTGGTCCTGTGGCTTAACCTTATCCGAGAATCCAGAGAATTTTGGTGTTTGTTCCACTTGAGAAGAATTTCCCTTTGAAGAACCCTCGTGTGAAACTGAGCAAAGGGGACAGCCTCGAAGGAGGACACCGTCAGTCCCAGTACTCTTACAGGTCCGAAGGGACAGCTGGTCGTTGGACATCAACAAACTAACCTCTGACTGGATCTTCTGGAGTTTTTCCGGGGGAAGAAGCACCCTGGCAGAGGATGAGTCCACGGTCAGGCACAGATAGACAAGTCTCAGGGAAGGGGTAAGAGATGACTTTTGAAGGTTCACAATCAAACCAAACTTCTCCAGAGTACTCATGGTGACCCCCAAGTTTCCTGTCAGCAACGTGGGGGACTCCGCACAGAGAATCAGATCGTCCAGGTAACCCAGGACCGATGTCCCCCCGCTGTCGCAACAGTGCCAGGATCGGGGGCAACACCTTTGTGAAGACCCGAGGAGCGGAGGCGAGACCAACGGGTAACGCCACAAATGATAGTGGTCTTCTCCCACGGCAAAACCGAGAAACCGTTGGTGAGCAGCACAGATTTGGAATGTGAAGGTAGGCATCCTTGATGTCTATCGAGGCCAGAAAGTCCCCCTGATGTAGGGAGGCCACCACAGTGCGAATAGTTTCTATCTTGAACTTTTGAGCGCGCACAAACACATTCAGAGTCTTTAGGTCCAGGATCGGCCGCACCTTGCCCTCCTTCTTGGGAACCGTGAACAGGTTGGAAAAAAACCCATGAAAGCAAGTTCTGCACTGCCTCAAAGAGCGCTCGCAAGCGATCCGGGGATAGGCGGACATTGGAAGGGAAAAACCTGACCAGAGGAACGGATCGAAACTCGATCTTGTATCCGGACCGCACAACCTCCCAGACCCATTTGTCTGGGATCCGGGTCAGCCACATGTCCAAGAACCGGCAAAGGCATCCCCCCACCCCAGTCACGGGTGAGGGCGCACCGTCAGGCCGACGGGGCCTTGTCTGCAGGTCTGGCGGAACTGGAATTCTGTTTCCCAGCCCAGGGATGCTTGGAAACACCTGAGGGAGCCTTGAAGGGCTTAGCCTTATCGGCTGCCCCTGAAGGATGAGAATACTTTCTGTGAGCCGAAAAGGATGGACCCCGCCTATGGAGAGAGTCCCTACCCCTGGAAGCCTGTGGGAGAAAGGTACTCTTACCCCCCGTAACACCTTTAATAATGCAGTCCAGGGTAGCCTCAAACAGACGGTCCCCCTGAAAGGGGAGTTTCGTCAAGGCCTTCTTAGAAAACTGATCCGAAGACCAACACTTCAGCCAGAGCATACGCCTCATGACCACCGCCAAAAATGACAGACGACCCAAAAGGGAAGCAATGTCCAGCGTAGCATCGCAAGCATACTGCAGCACCTGCACCATCTGGCCCAACAGTTCCCCAAATTCAGGAGTGACAGGCTGGCCCTCCACGTCACGGCAAAGCAGCTTCGCCCATTCAGTCACCATTTGGGTGACAAGGGCCGAAGCAAAGGCAGGCCGTAGCACAGTCCCCGCCATAGCATACATGTTGCGGGCCACAGCCTCCGCCTTCCTATCCTCTGGGCCCTTAAAGGACGGGGAATCTTCTACTGGAATCACGGTAGCCTTGTAAAGTCTAGAGACCGGGGGATCCACCTTAGGTGGCAATGACCACTTCTTCACCAGAGACTCTTTAAAAGGGTAGCGCCTGGTAAACCACCTAGACACCCCGGGAGAACGTGTCCGCTGCTCCCATTCTTTGGCGAGTAGGCCAGCAAAATAATTGGGGAAGGGAAAAGACTTTTCCACCCTCGGAGGCTTATGTGTGCTGAAGGCAAACCGCACCCCAGGAGCGACGACAGCCGCATCCTCCAATTTTAGGGTTTCGCGAGTCTCCGAAACAACCAGTGCGTCCTTATCCTGTGCAGCAGAAGAGGCAGAAAGCTCATCCTCACTATCAGAGCAGGCACCTCGCGGGGTACCCGACCCGGCCGGGGTACCCATGTCTGCATTGGCTGGGTCAGATTCGGTTATACCTGAAGGGTTTCACATGTACTGTTACTTTAAGGCTGGCTCCATCCAGGAGTGATGACAAGGGTCAAGGGGCAGAGTGGCCATCTTAGACACATGTAAGAGATGTATTGATATACAGAGCTGTCCTATAATGCATGTTGTAGTGTACAGTGAGTCCTGAATAAACATCCTTTGTTCCAGACCAGAGTCCTGTGTCTCTCACAACATGGAGAATATAACAGTGGCGACGAGGATGGGATTTACAAGGTTACTAAACGTGTGAGAAAAGAAAGAAAGAAAAAAAAAAAACTCTGGATTGTCAGCTGGATACAAACACCCACAGAGCCCAGCAGGAAAATGTAATTGATCGGGACATTAAGTGAATTTGATGGCGAAAAGACAACCTGGAGTTTCTGGATTGAGAGACTGGAACAGTATTTCTGTGCAAATGCCATCCCAGGCGGCAGGCAAGTAGCAGTATTTCTGACACTGGTTGGTGCTAGGACATATGACACGCTTAGGGATCTCCTTTTCCCCGAAAAACCAGCAACTAAGACTTTGGCAGAGCTCCTGACACTGTTAGCGAATCACTTCCAGCCTAAACCACTAGAGATTGCAGAGAGATTCAGGTTCTATCAGCGGCAGCAGCAGCCGGGTGAAGATATTAAGGCTTATGTGCTCGCCCTTCGCAGACTAGCCTCAACCTGTTCTTTTGGTGAGTACTTACCGACTGCACTGAGGGATAAGTCTGTCATGGGACTAAATAGTGAGTCTAACCAAAAGAGATTGTTAACAGAGAAAGATCTTACCCTTACAAAGGCAATTGAGATAGATTCAGTGATGGAAATGGCTGTGAAAGATACAGAGGCATTGACCCCCCCAGAGCAGAAGGGAAGAGGTTAAAAGAGGAAGTTTTCAGAACAGCAGTCAAGCCCACTGCAGCTAACTGTAAATATAGACCCTCACCAAACCGGGAGTCAGCTTGCTACCGTTGTGGGAATACAGACCATGATCACAAAGTCTGCCGGTTTAAGGATCAGCTCTGTCATAATTGTGGTAAGGCAGGCCATCTGAAACGAGTCTGCCATAGTAAGAAGGTGCGAAATAAACAACCTCTGAACACCAGGACAAAGGCATATATGGTGGGAAGATATACATCGTCATCGGAATCAGAGGATGAGGAAGTGCTCCACAGATTAGACATACATCATATGCATTCAGCACCCTCAGCAATTACTGTAGAGGTAACCGTGGAAGGAAAGAAACTCAAGATGGATGTAGACACAGGAGCAGCAGTTTCAGTTATCACCCAGAAACAATGGAGAAAACTTCTGATCCCAACAACTGTCCGTCCAACAACAATCAAACTGCAGACATACTCAAAGCAGATACTCCACCCACTGGGGTACGTGAAAGTACAGGTATCCTACAAGGGTCAGACGAAGAGAATGCCATTATATATCCTAGAACATGGAGGACCCCCTCTCTTTGGGAGAGACTGGATTGCTCACTTTGGCATGCCAGACATCGCCATTAACCCCTGCAACACCGTGACCATCCCATCAGGGGATGAAGAGGGATGGGTGGAATCCCTGAAACAGCGATTCCCACAAGTCTTTGATAACCATTTGGGGAAAATAAAGCATGACTGTGTGAGACTCAGGCTGAAACCCAACGCCCAGCCTAGGTTCTTCAAAGCTCGGACGGTACCTTTCGCACTCCGAGCAGGTGTGGAAGCTGAACTAAGCTGGCTGGAGGAACAAGGTGTCATCTCAAAGGTAGAGCACAGCGAATTGGGCATCACCAGTTGTACCAGTAAAGAAAGCGAATGGGGACTTACGTATTTGTGGCGATTTCCGCATGGCACTAAATTCTCAACTGGAGATAGACCAGCATCCCCTACCCAGAGTAGATGACATTTTTGCCTCTCTTGCAGGAGGTCAAAAGTTCACCAAGCTTGATCTCAGGCAAGCTTATTTACAGTTTGAGGTCCACTCTTCATCCCGCAAGTTTCTAACCATCAACACTCACAAGGGACTGTATGTATACAAATCCGATGGTGTTTGGTGTAGCCTCCGCCCCCGCCATTTGGCAGTGCAAAATGGATGAGATTTTGGCGGACATTTCTTTCACACAGTGCCTGTTAGATGACATGCTCAAAGGCCTGACGGACCAGGAACACAAGTGTAACGTGGAACTTGTGTTGGTGAGACTCCAAGAGCAGGGTCTAAAAGTGAACTTGGCGAAATGCCAATTCATGGTACCTAAATTGGAGCCTTGTGGCCACCTTGTGGATGCAGAAGGTATACACACCACGGAAGCCAAAGTTGATTCTTTAGTAAAAGCTCCAGCCCCAACCAACGTCCAACAGCTGCGATCATACCTGGGCTTGCTGAACTATTACCACAAGTTCCTGCCAGATCTAGCACACACTTTGTTTCCGTTGAACAAGCATTTGGAGAAACACTCCAGATGGAACTGGTCGGCTGCATGCCAACGTGCTTTTGAAGTTTCTAAGCGAAAGCTGTTGGTGTCACGCATGCTCGTGCACTATGACCTCCAAAGGCCTCTCACCTTGGCTTGTGATGCCTCACCCTATGGTCTAGGGGCTGTGCTATCTCACGTTTTACCAGATGGGTCAGAGAAACCTGTGGCATTCGCCTCCAGGTCCTTGACAAAAGCAGGAAGCAATTACTCTCACATTGACAAAGAGGCTCTAGCGCTCATATGGGCAATTAAGAAGTTTCATCTTTACCTGTATGGTAGGGAATTCACCATACTGACTGATCATAAACCACTCCTTCAGACCTTTAGCCCTGACAAAGGCATCTCCCAGACGACTGCGGCCCATCTTCAACACTATGCCCTATTCTTGGGAGCATATAGCTACAAAATCCAGTATCGCAGCCATGATGCCAATGCTAATGTGGATGCCATGTCCCGTCTGACAAGGACATTAACAGACTCTTCTCCACCAGTCAAGAGTTGTCGTTACACCAGCCTGTCCTTTCTGTCTTCTGGGGAGGTAGCAGCCCATACAGCCAAGGATACCTTCCTTAAGACAATACTCTCCTGGGTACGGTACGGTTGGCCTGCAACGGTCACACAGGATTATGAACCTTACTTCCGTAGGCATCTGGAATTAACGGTGGCTGGGAACTGTGTTTTATGGGGAGACCGAGTGATCGTTCCACAGACCCTCCGGAGACACATTCTGGACTTGCTACATACTGGTCATCCCGGGGGCACACGTATGAAACAAAAGGCCCGAGGCTATGTGTTGTGGCTGAACCTAGACTCAGATATCACGACATATGTGAATGCGTGTGCTGGATGTGCACAAACTGCAAGAGACCCTCCTCGAGGGTGCGTCCAGCCCTGGACTTGGCCCACGGTTCCCTGGTTTCGCCTACACTTGGACTTTGCAGGCCCGATCAGAGGACACACCTTTTTGATCATTATTGAAGCCCATTCAAAGTGGCCTGAGGTCATTCCTGTTACCCAGCCGATGACTAAGGCGACGATTTCCATACTGTTACATCTCGCTGCTACGTTTGGATACCCCAGAGAAATTGTCACAGACAAAGGTGCACAATTCACAAGCCAGTAGTTTCAGAGTTTCCTGACTGCCCACAACATCAAACACAAGTTGACCGCACCTTACCACCCGGCTACAAATGGTCAAGCAGAAAGGTTTGTACAGACCTTCAAATGCTATTTCAAAGCTACTTTGGCTACAAGTAAACAACAGTCCCTGTCACCCCAGCAGCTGGACTCCTTGCGTACAGAAACACACCACATGGAACCACTGGGAAAACTCCAGCTGAACTTCTTTTGGGTCGGCAGCCATGGACTGTTTTGGACATGCTCCGCCCTCAAACGGTCCAGGAACATGTACGGCAGTCCCAAGACAAGAGGGTCGAACACGACGAGATTCCCCAGTTTACAGCCCAGCAAAAAGGTATGGGCTCGATCTTATGGCGGTTCATTTCTGCACACCCCCCCCTCTAAAGGCCACCCGGGACACAAAAGCTTCCAGGACCGCTGAAATCACATCAGTGGACAGTTGCGACCTGGAGGGCCCTGCGGCCTCCCTGAGGGGATCAGGTGGGGACAAAAAGGTCTGAGGGGTCCATGTTGCACTAATAGGACCCGCCAGCAAACTTTGAAAAAAAAAAAAGACAGAAAAACGTTTTTTTTTAATGAAAAGGGAATGTCCCCACAGCGCTACAGTGCCCCCCGGAGGTCATATCCACACTACGGACCCCAGCAGAGAGAGAGAAAGCCCCCAGCAACTCACTGTCCTTGGAAAGCAGCAATCTTCAGGAGGTCTGCATGTGTCAGCAGTGGCTCATAAAAAGGAAACCTGATCCAGAAGCTTCCCGGGCTGAAGAGAGGGGCTCCTCCCCCGAAAAACCACCTCCAAGCACACCCATGGGCCTTCCCAGCAAAAATCCACCACAAAATCCCCAAAGACCACCCCCCCAAGATGGCCGTCTCCATAACTGCAGACAAAGGCTACAACAAAATGGCGGCCCAGCGCAGCAATCGGACCCGCCACGGAGACCCCCAGCCAGCCCTACCACCTCCTCCAGCCCTGGAGGGCCCGACCAAGGCCCCCCCCCACCCGCACCAGCGACCAAGCGCCGTGAACGGAGCACCCCCCAGCCCCGATGCAGCCTGTCAAGTCACAGGTAGGCCCAGAACTGCCCCCACGCAGTGGGGGGGGGGGGGGAAGTGGGGGGTTAGGGGAGTGGGAGGGGGGTCACAACAGGACAGAGGGAAACCCAGAAGTGTGAGGGTCCGACCATCCCAGAGAGAGGGACCGCGCCCACCCCAAAATTCGCCAGGGAAGGTGGGGGGGGGGACGTGTACCCCCCATACCAGGAACACAGGCGGGCGCCATCTCATGACAGGACCCCACGCCACCGGAATAGGGGGGCTGTCGGCCAAATAGGAACGATGCGACATAAGCCTAGACCCTGTCGTGTGTGTCCTGGCGAGGCGTTTAACTCGCGGAGCCAGTCCCCTTCCAGTGGGACTATGTCGTGGCTGACCCAGCGCGGAGCTAAGGCCTGCACGCACTTGATGGCCAGACTGGGATGACCACTGGAAAGGGGGGTCCAGTCTGTCACCCAGCCCGGCATAATTGCTTGAAGATCTCACAGGAAAAACGTTCTGGAGAAAGAAAGACTAGCTAAAAAAATCTACATAAAAAAGTACTCCCATGCCAGGACCAAAAGATCCCAGCAAGGAACTAGGTCCTTACTCCTGACTAGGCAGATTAAAAACTGACATCCTATGCAGGAAGAGAGAGGGTATACCCCGAGGGACTGCCCATAGGTGTAGCCAGAAATGTTTTCTGCCTAGTGTCCTACTCCTGTAGGAGACAGTATTACCCTACTGATATGCATCAGAGGACTGCATCCGTCAATGAACGATAGAGAAAATGCATTAGAATTTATTTTCAGATTGCAGGCAGTAGCGGCACTGCCCTATTTACCTGAGTAAATAGGTCATGTCTGGCGGGTGGTACTGCCTGCTAAACTTGACAGCGGATATAATTTTTTCATTTGAGCGCTCTGATCCACTGCCTTTGTGCAGCTTAGGTTTGAGTGGCTAGAGGATGGCAAAAACATCTGGAAGTGCTTATCCCCTGGCTCTAAATGGTTCCTCCCTCTGATTTCCCATCATCCCTCTCTCCTGCAGTGACATGACGTCAGATGCAGAGACCAGTAAGGGCTGTGAGCGAGCCAGGAAATTGACAGTTTCAGATGTGTCGGTTCCACAGTGGACTTTGGGGAACCAGTTCAAGAAATCGGAGCAGTGTTTGGCAGCTTGGGCAACAGGAAAGACATTTTTATTTTAACAGCACTTCTTAAAAAATGCAATGTGTTATGCTTGTTATTCCTTCCCACAGGGTAACCGTTTTCTGCTGAAACAAACAGCTGCAGAGTGATGGTGGCTAAAGAAGAAGCAATCAACATCTAACAAAAAAAAAAAAAAAAATAAATCAATCTGTACTGGCCACAGCAATGAATTTCCCCGATGCTGGAAAGGCACAGTAAGATTAGAGTGGTACAGGGCCGATGCAAGGATTTTTGTCTACTTAGGCGAAGGTGCATTTGGATGCCGCCCCCCCCCCCCCCCAACTGTCCTCCTGCCACCCCTACACTATACAAACTCCCACCCCAATATAGCATACACTTTGTTTGCCTGCAGATGTTAGGAGAAGCGTTTTAACCTCAGGCAACGTGGGGGGGTTCTTTACTGTTAGGGCTACAAGATTGTGGAATTCTCTACCACAAGAGGTGGTTTCTGCGGGAAGTATGGGGGCTTTCAAAAGACTCTTAGACGTACATCTCAAGGATCAGAACATTCAGGGGCTATGTGAGATGATTACAGCCACATACACCTATACAGGTTGAACTGGATGGACTATTGTCTTTATTCAACCTCACCTACTATGTAACTATGTAACATCATCAATGTTACCATGCATTCGGTAATGCAGTGTAGATCACATTGCATTACAATCTTTCCCTGCCTTGATGGCCGGGGAAATGGTCAACGTCGCTTCTGGGTCAGGAACAAAAAGGAGAGGAGAGCAGACGTGTGTCCACTCTTCTCCCTCCCCTCTAGCTGGCAGCACCCGCTATGCCAGAGATGGACAAGCGGTGCTCAAGATATATAGCGAGGGGAGGGGGGCACTTTACTTGGGTGCAGTGTTGCCAAGCCCCTGAAGTGAAATTTATGGAGAGGGTGCCCAAAATAAACAAACCGCACCAATTTTTTACTGGCAAAAATCATGACATTTTTTACCGACACTTCAGAAAAGTACATTAAAAAAAAAAATCGCTGATTTCAGTGCAGAACAGTGCAAATATCAAAGTTTAAATTCTATATTGTGCTAATTGCACATGCAACTAGTGCAATTAGCAATGTGTGTATGGTATAACAAAAGGCAAAAAACATTTCTCTCCATTTAAATTAATGTAAGGACTCTATTGTAAAGGGAAACTCTGATCTAAGGGAGTTTCTGGTCACCACAGCCCCCTTTACAGACTGCATACATGGCACAAGGGAAGGTCAAAGACTGCAGGTATGGCACACTGGACGGTCAGAGACTGCGGGCATGGCACAAAGGACGGTCAGAGAATGCAGGCATAGCCCAAGAGACGGTCAGAGACTACAGGCATAGCACAAGAGACGGTCAGAGACTACAGGCATAGCACAAGAGACGGTCAGAGACTACAGGCATGGCACAAGAGATTGTCAGACTGCGAACATGGCACAAGAGACGGTCAAAGACTGCAGGCATAGCACAAGGGGCGGTCAAAGACTGCAGGCATAGCACAAGGGACGGTCAGAGACTGCGGGCATGGCAAAAAGGACGGTCAGACTACAGGCATGGCAAAAGAGCCATATATTGTTGAGTGGATTAGGCAGTGGCTGAGTGACAGACAACAGAGGGTTGTAGTCAATGGAGAACCTTCAGAACAAGGTCATGTTACCAGTGGGGTACCTCAGGGATCTGTACTGGGACCAATTTTGTTTAATATCTTCATAAGTTATATTGCAAAAGGCCTCGATGGTAAGGTTTGTCTTTTTGCTGATGCCACAAAGATATGTAACAGGGTTGATGTTCCTGGAGGGAAACGCCAAATGGAAAAGGATTTAGGAAAACTAGAAGAATGGTCAGAACTCTGGCAACTGAAATTTAATGTGGATAAGTGCAAGATAATGCACCTGGGGCGTAAAAACCCAAGGGCAGAATAGAGAATATTTGACACAGTCCTGACCTCAGTATCTGAGGAAAGGGATTTAGGAGTAATTATTTCAGAAGACTTAAAGGTGGGAAGACAATGTAATAGAGCAGCACGAAATACCAGCAGAATGCTTGGATGTATAGGGAGAGGTATAAGCAGTAGAAAGAGAGAAGTGCTTATGCCGCTGTACAGAACACTGGTGAGACCTCACTTGGAGTATTGTGCGCAGTACTGGAGGCCATATCTCCAGAAGGATATAGATACTCTAGAGCATGGGTGTCCAACCTTTTGGCTTCTCTGGGCCACATTAAGTGTAGAGAAATTTTCTCGGGCCGCATATAAAATATATACTATAGTTAAGGTATACAAGTAATTAAAGGCCGCCGCACCCTTCCCGCGCGGCCGTACTAACTTAAGACAACTAGAGGGTGATCAAATGAAATGGAATCAGTATACAGAGGACTACTGCTTCTGAGAGATATTAAAGGAACACTCTAACCACCATGACCACCTCAGTGATTTGAAGTGGTCATGGTGATAGGAGTCAGAAACACTGCACATGCTCACACCCCCCCCCCCTCCGAGGCAGCCACTGCCTACCGTTAGTTGGAAGCCCATGTGGCCATGCCCTGACCCGACTTCCTTCCTCCCCAGCAAAATAAAAATTGTCAGGGGGCAGTGGGCCGCATTGCCTGGGGCTCTGGGCCGCATGTGGCCCCCGGGCCGCAGGTTGGACATGCCTGCTCTAGAGAGAGTTCAGAGAAGAGCTACTAAACTAGTACATGGATTGCAGGAAAAAACTTACCAGGAAAGGTTAAAGGACCTTAACATGTATAGCTTGGAAGAAAGAAGAGACAGAAGGGATATGATAGAAACTTTTAAATACATAAAGGGAATCAACTCGGTAAAGGAGGAGAGCATATTTAAAAGAAGAAAAACTACCACAAGAGGACACTGTTTTAAATTAGAGGGGCAAAGGTTTAAAAGTAATATGAGGAAGTATTACTTTACTGAGAGAGTAGTGGATGCATGGAATAACCTTCCTGCAGAAGTGGTAGCTGCAAATACAGTGAAGGAGTTTAAGCATGCATGGGATAGGCATAAGGCTATCCTTCATATAAGATAGGGCCAGGGACTATTCATAGGATTCAGATATATTGGGCAGACTAGATGGGCCAAATGGTTCTTATCTGCCGACACATTCTATGTTTCTATGTAAGAGATGGTCAGACTGCAGACATGGCACAAGAGACAGTCAGACTGCAGACATGGCACAAGAGACGGTCAGACTGCAGACATGGCACAAGAGACGGTCAGACTGCAGACATGGCACAAGAGACGGTCAGACTGCAGACATGGCACAAGAGACGGTCAGACTGCAGACATGGCACAAGAGACTGTCAGACTGCAGACATGGCACAAGAGACTGTCAGACTGCAGACATGGCACAAGAAAACGGTCAGACTGCAGACATGGCACAAGAGACGGTCAGACTGCAGACATGGCACAAGAGACGGTCAGACTGCAGACATGGCACAAGAAATGGTCAGAGACTTAGGGCATAGCACAAGAGATGGTCAGAGACTGCAGGCATGGCACAAGAGAGGGTCAGACTGTGGGCATGAAGAGTCCGCGCTAGGATATACCTATCTGGCTGAAGCCTACCTCATATATATTCCCAAAAGGGGATAAAGATCAATGATTTGGAGAGTAGGGAGGTATATTGCACTGTCTAATAATTAAAAGGGGTATAACAAGACTGATAAAGTGATTAATCCAACAATGTAAATATAGAAATAACCAAATTTAGTTCAAGTGCAATTAGTCTTAGTAAAATCTTAACTAAGTAAAAAACCAAACGCTGTATAGCTACTACAATGATTATAAAGTAACAAATGTGCACATGATTATTGAAAAAAACAATACTATAAAAAGCATAAATATGGACGCCTGAAGTATTTAGGATGTCTATAGTACCAGCATCCCGAATAGATATGAAATATAGGGAATTCAGGAATACCCAAGGCCAACCTCCCAATTGGTCAATGGGGGGGGGGGGGAGGGGAAAAAGGGAGAGGGAAGGAATAATGAGAGGGAAATGTGTGTGGGACTTTCAAGGTACCGTATTTAACAATAGACAATAGTAAAATCTACAATTTTTATTTGAAAAAACAATCCTCTGATCTGTGATCTACCTGGGCTCCTAATACTGGGTAAGATGGCTCCTCCCATATCTGCTTTGTATCATTTATGCTATATTGTTATTGTTAATATTATTAATCATTATATTATTATCACTAGATGCAAGTATTAATGTGCGTAACATCCTCCTGAAGAAGTGGGTATACCACGAAACATGTCGAGGTTGCGCATTTTTTTGAAGTTTGAAAATCCACCCCAGGATTGCAAAACTCATACTGTATATGTATTACATTATTCGGAGTACATGGTAACACTGATCATATCCACATTATTGTCATGTGATTTTAACATTTTGTTTTTTCAAATAAAAATTGTAGATTTTACTATTGTCTATTGTTAAATACGGTACCTTGAAAGTCCCACACACATTTCCCTCTCATTATTCCTTCCCTCCCCCTTTTTCCCCTCCCCCCCCCCCCATTGACCAATTGGGAGGTTGGCCTTGGGTATTCCTGAATTCCCTATATTTCACTATAAAAAGCATACCTAAAAAATATATAATGTGCCACAGTGCAATATATCACAATAAAATGCTAGCTTGTGCAAATTTGCAAAAAACCATAGCTATAGCAGCTGCAAACAATTAAAGTGGCAAGTGAAAAAAGTGACTGCAGTGCAAACAAAGTCCAAAAAAGTCCATATAAGAAAAATTAGTAAATGGTGATCTTCAAGAGTGACTGGTGGTCGTGAAAGACACTCAAGCTCCCCTTACTCCCAAGACCGCACTCCCCAGATAAAAGAACCCCAACAGGGGTAACAGGCGTCACTGATTATGGAGATAGCTCTCTTGCATATGCCCAGTTATAGACCACGATGCCGGCAAATGGTAAATATAGATATCATATATTTCGGATATGTGAGAATAGAAGAAACTTCATAGTGTAGTACTGTTTATAACAATTATGTTTATTATAATTAAAACGTACTCACAAAAATAGATGAACAAAAGGCAGTAAAAATCGGTAGCTCAAATCTTTTCCATGGAACACTATCAGAACGCTGTGCGTTCCAAAGACCGGAAGTTTGCAGAAAGTAACTGTAGGCATGGCACAAGAGATGGTCAGACTGCGGGCATGGCACATGAGATGGTCAGAGACTGCAGGCATGGCACACAAGATGGTCAGAGACTGCAGGCATGGCACACAAGAGGGTCAGAGACTGCGGGCATGGCACACAAGACGGTCAGAGACTGTGGGTATGGCACAAAAGATGATCAGAGACTGTGGGCATGGCACCAAAGATGATCAGAGACTGCAGGCATGGCACAAGGGATGGTCAGAGACCGTGGGCATGGCACAAAGGATGGTCAGTGACTGCAGGCAGGGCAAAAGAGGCGGCCAGAGATTGCGGGCATGGCACAAGAGACGGTCAGAGACTGCAGGCATGGCACAAGAGACGGTCAGAGACCGTGGGCATGGCAAAAGAGACGGTCAGAAACCACGGGTTTGGAACAAGGGACGGTCAGAGATTGCGGGTATGGCACAAGGGCAGGGCTGGTACAATATTATACACAGCCAGCCAGACTGTGACAGGAGTCACTTTGGGCAAGGGGGTTGTGGACTCCAAATTCCTTTAGAGAGGTTGGGGGGCACCATACCCAGCCTTATGGGGCTCTCTTATGTTTAAGTCACCCTGCGTCTACTATGAATGCAGGGTGACCAAGAGGGTGGTGAACAATGAGAATATGGTTTGGACTACTTCAAATGGGACAATAATATGCATTAACAATATCTCTCAGGAAATATGGAGATCTATCTTATTTCTTTACACTGTCAGGCACAGGAAGTGCAGCTCCTAATTTGGGCATCCAGGAACTATGAGAGACACCATGTCTGCTAATCATTGAAGTGCTTTTGTCTAAAATAGGGTCTGAGACAGCTTTCCCATTCACCTATTTTTAAGTGTGCTGTCTGCTAGGGGATTTAATTACACAGAGTAATGTGTATTGGGGATCGTATGAAAACCATTGTGTGATGTGGTGGGTGGACCTGTGTAATTGCTCATGTTGTATTCTCAAAGTGTATATAAAAAGCTGTGTTTCTTTCAATAAAGCAGAAGAAGAGTTACTTCACCCTCAATCTAGAGTCCTGTCTCTCATTGGGGGAATTGGCTACAAGGGAAGGCTATGTCCTCCATACTCCCTTGGATAATCCCTAAGCTCTTGTAAGAGCTTGTGTAAGAGCTCAATCTGCTGCGCACTCTGGGGAAATAGAGGTTCATCCACAGGAACCTGGAGCCTTGTCGTAGGTCCAGGGGGTGTAGGAGAAAACAAGACCCTAACCAAGCTGCGGCGGTTCGTGGGGTCGGAAGTGGTTACAGTGTCTGGTGGAGTGCTTGGAGCCCTTGGAAAGCACTAGGAGCATCTGTCAATGGAGGTACCTGGTCAGGGGTGACCTGTTCCGTTACAGACACCATAAAGCTAGAAGCAAGAAAAGGAAAGAGGAAGGCGCTTCTGAGTACAGTGTTAATCATTTATGGTTCGTAAGAGCAGGCATGGTGGGAGATCACAAAGTACGTTCCAGCACTCCCTAAGGCTCCCTTTCCCAGAAGCCATCCAGCAGCGTGGGGGGGATAGAAAAGAGAGACGTGGAGCACTACGGGGAAGGTTACAAGGTCGCGGTGGAACGTACGTCTCGCTCGTGGACTGCAGGAACGTGGTGATGTCATTTCGGAGCATGAGCAGTACTACTCCTTAGTCAGACCGATGGTGAGGAAGGGAAAGCCGCAGAAGAATTAGGGTAAGATACCGGAAACAGCTTGAGGAAGCTAAAAAACTGGAAACTGATTAAAAAAAAGGCAGAAACTAATGGCCTAAAGCAGTGGTCCTCAACTCCGGTCCTCAAGGCCCACTAACAGGCCAGATTTTAAGTATTACCTTGGGGAGATGCAGACTAGAGTACTGCAATCATTGAGCAGCAAATGATATCAACTGGGATGGATTTCAGTTATCTTGCAAACCTCCGACAGAGTTCACCAGGGAGCGAGAAGCTGGAAACCGGAAGCAGGAACTTGTGTGTGTGCGGGCAGACAGCGTGCAGCGTGTGCTGTGTGCAGAGAGAGGAGGAGGAGAAGGTGCTGCGGGGGAGCCGGTGCGGGAGATCTCGGGGGAACCGAGGTGTCCGGTGACTGAAAGGGAGGATCATCTGAGCGGCAGCAGCAGCGGCAGAGGAGGACCAAGAGGGACTGAAGGACTGAGTACCCCCCACCCCTCAGAAGAGCAGCGGCATCCGGGCTAGAACCCCCCTCCCCCCCTGAAAGGAAGCAGGTGGCGAGCGGACCGATAACCCCCCCCTCCCTTGTTGCGGGGGCGGCGTCCGGTGCTAAGACCCCCCCCCACCGAAGTAAGAGCGGGCCCCCCCCCTTGTTGCGGGCGGCGTGCAGTAAACCGTCTCTTGCGGTGCGGGAACCCCCCCCCCCTCCCCACAGAGAGGAGCAGAGGAGACTAGCTGACAGGGAAGTGACCGAGGGAGGCGGGGTGCTGAGAGGAGACTGACCGACTCACCATCAGGAACTGCTAGTGACAGGCTTAAAGGGACACACACTAGGTAAGTAAGACTGGTGACTTAGATTGAACAGTGACTGAGGGTGTGGTGTAGTACCTGAGTATCTGTGAGTACCTATTGCTACCTGAGTGTCTGGGAATACCTATTGCTACCTGAGTGTCTGGGAGTACCTATTTCTACCTGAGTGGCTGGGAGTACCTATTGCTACCTGAGTGTACTGTGAGTGTTGTGCGTCTGACCGGGCTGTGCAACTGAGTGTTATGCGTCTGACCGGGCTGTGCGACTGCGTGTTGTGCGACTGAGTGTTGTGCGTCTGACCGGGCTGTGCGACTGTGTTGTGCGTATGACCAGGCTGTGCGACTGAGTGTTGTGCGTCTGACCGGGCTGTGCGACTGAGTGTTGTGCGTCTGACCGGGCTGTGCGACTGAGTGTTGTGCGTCTGACCGGGCTGTGCGACTGAGTGTTGTGCGTCTGACCGGGCTGTGCGACTGAGTGTTGTGCGTCTGACCCAGCTGTGCAACTGTGAGTGTTGTGCGACTGACCGGGCTGTGCGACTGTGAGTGTTGTGCGACCGACTGGGCTGTGAGATTGTGAGTGTTGTGCAACTGAGTGTCAAGCGAGTGTAGCGGAGTACCAGAGGGTGAGAAGGTAGAGTTAGGAAGCCAGGAAAAAGCCACATAGGATAGACTTAAATCGCTGAATCCCCATTAGATTAGATTAGTAGGTACAATGCCCGGCGGGTGTGGAGATGCGACTCGGTGTACATCTTGTGATATGTATGCGTTCCTCAGACATGTGATCGAGGGCGAATACAAATGCGCAAAATGTAAGCACGTGGCTTCCCTGGAAGCTCAGGTCCTGAATCTAGGGAAGCAGCTGGCAACACTGAGACGAATGTCCATACCAGAGGAGAGCCAGGATCGTACCAGTCAGGTGCAGACCCCTGTCTGCACAGAGGTGGGCGGAGTATTGGAGGTGCAGGCATCAGAGCAGAGTAGAGGGGTGACAGTTAGGAGGGGTAGAAGGGGACAAGGCAAGGAGGCTGATCCTGGGCTGGAGCACCCCAATAGATACGCCCCGTTGTGTGATGTTGGGGAAACCAGTCAGGGACCAGCATTGCTGGAGCAGAGTGACGCCCCTAGCTGCCAGGGGAAGAACTCCTCCAGTGAGGCCAGGAGAAAGGGAAAGGAAAGACAGGTGCTGGTGGTAGGGGACTCAATTATTAGGACAGACAGTGTAATCTGTGACAAAGACCGTGTGCGCCAAACAGTCTGCTGTTTGCCGGGCGCTCGGGTTCGGCACATCGCGGATCGGGTGAACAGATTATTGGGTGGGGCTGGGGAAGACCCAGCTGTCATGGTACACGTGGGTACCAATGACATAGGCAGAGGAAGATGGAGAGTCCTAAACGATTTCAGGGACTTAGGCGCTAAGTTGAGGACTAGGACCTCCAAGGTAGTATTTTCCGAAATACTACCCGTACCTCGAGCCACACCAGAGAGGCAGCGGGAGATTAGGGAAGTTAACGAGTGGCTGAGGAGCTGGTGTAGTAAGGGGGGTTTTGTGTTCCTGGAGAACTGGGCCGACTTCTCAGTCGGCCACCGGCTCTTTTGTAGGGACGGATTGCACCTAAATGGGGAGGGTGCAGCCGTACTGGGTGAGAGGATGGCCACAAAGTTAGAGGGGCTTTTAAACTAGGTGACGGGGGGGAGGGTACAGATGTAGAATTAGCCAATGGAACGCAAGATTCAGAGGGCAGAAATGGGGGCATTAGCGGTAGGGTGTTCGGAGCTCCTAAACCCAGGGTGAGTATGGGGAAAAATCAAGAGAGCAGCCTAATAACAACAAATGAGGATATATGTAACCGATCAAAATTAAGAGGTTTGTATACCAATGCCAGAAGCCTGGCCAACAAGAGGGGAGAGCTGGAGCTGCTGATGTTTGAGGAGGACTTAGATTTTGTGGGGATAACTGAGACTTGGTTTGACAGCTCGCATGACTGGATGGCGACCATTCAGGGGTATTCCCTTTATCGCAGGGATAGAGAAGGTAAGAAAGGGGGAGGGGTATGTCTGTATATTAAGAACAGTATACAGGTAAATATGAGGGATGATAATAATGGAGCTATGGATGAGGCAGAATCCCTATGGGTAGAGCTTCAAAGTGAAGGCAAGGTGGGGAAGGTAATATTGGGTGTATGCTATAGGCCCCCAAAACCAGAGGGAGGAGGGTGAGGCGGACCTCATGTTACAGATAGGATTGGCAGCAAGGATGGGGATGGGAAATGTCATTATAATGGGGGACTTTAATTATCCAGATATAGACTGGGCAGAAGGAACCGCGCACTCAGCCAAGGCTAGGCAGTTCCTAAATGTTTTGCAGGACAATTTCATGGGTCAGATGGTGAATGCACCGACAAGAAACAATGCGGTACTTGACCTACTGATTACCAATACAGACCTGCTCACGGATATAGAAATACGGGACAACTTCGGAAACAGTGACCATAGGTCAATTGGTTTCAGTATTAATTACAGTAATAGGAAACACAAGGGTAATATAAGGACACTGAATTTCAAAAGAGGCAATTTCCCTAAACTGCGCTCGCTGCTAGAAAATATCAAATGGGATAGAACCCTGGGAACAAAGAACACGGAGGAAAAATGGGAGTGCTTCAAGAGCATACTTAACAAGGGGATTGGCCAGTGCATTCCAAAGGGAAATAAATTTAAAAGAGCAAAACTAAACCCTGGGTGGCTAAACTCCAACATAAAAATGTATATTAGTGCTAAAGAAAAGGCCTTCAAAAAATACAAGACTGAGGGGTCATTGGCAGCATTTAAGCATTACAAAGAGTGTAATAAGAAATGTAAAGATGAAATCAGGGTGGCTAAAATAGAACACGAGAGACATATAGCGGAGGAGAGTAAAAAGAACCCCAAGAAGTTCTTTAAGTATATAAACAGTAGGAAAGCGAGGCCAGAACACATTGGCCCCATAAAAGATAAAAGAAATATGGCCACTGAGGACAGAGAAAAGGCGGAAGTGTTAAATAATTTCTTCTCTTCAGTCTTCACAAAAGAATCGGGGGGCTACACGAACCCAGCTTGTAAGGCCGAACTAAACAACACACCTCAGGAAGTGCCGCCATGGCTAACAGAAGATAGACTTAGAGCTAAACTAGAGAAACTTAACATAAATAAATCCCCGGGACCGGATGGCTTGCACCCGAGGGTTCTTAATGAGCTCAGCCAGGTGATTGCCAGACCATTATTCTTGATCTTTAAGGATAGTTTACAGACGGGTATGGTGCCAGCTGATTGGAAAAAAGCCAACGTGGTACCAATATTTAAAAAGGGGCCGAGATATATCCTGGGTAACTATAGGCCGGTCAGCCCAACATCAGTAGTCTGCAAAATTTTGGAGGGGATGTTAAGGGACCACATACAAGACGTTAGTAATGAAAACGGTATTATAAGTAGTAATCAGCATGGATTCATGAAAAATCGTTTGTGCCAAACCAATCTATTAACCTTCTACGATGAAGTGAGCTGCCACCTAGATAAAGGAAAGCCTGTGGATGTGGTGGATCTGGACTTTGCAAAGGCCTTTGACACCTTTGACAAACGCTTACTGTACAAACTAAGGGAGGTAGGTATGGACCATAAGGTGAGTACCTGGATAGAGAACTGGCTCCAGGGGAGAGTACAGAGGGTGGTGATTAATGGGGAGTACTCAAATTGGGCGGGTGTGGAAAGTGGGGACCCCAGGGTTCTGTCCTGGGACCAATCCTGTTTAATTTATTCATAAATGATCTAGAGGAGGGGATATCGAGTACAATCTCAGTATTTGCAGATGATACTAAACTAGGCTTGCCAATATCTTCTATGCAGGATGTGGAAACCTTGCAAGCGGACCTGAACAAAATAACGGGGTGGGCAACTACATGGCAGATGAGATTTAATGTTGAAAAATGTAAAGTAATGCACTTGGGGGCCATAAACCAGAAAGCAAGCTACTCACTAGGGGGGGAACCTCTGGGTGAGTCTAGGATGGAAAAGGACTTGGGGGTACTGGTAGACAACAAGCTTGGCAGTGGCATGCAATGCCAAGCCACCGCAAGCAAAGCCAACAGAATACTGGGATGTATAAAAAAGGGGATTCACTCCAGAAATAAAGAGACTATTCTCCCACTCTACAAGACTCTGGTCCGGCCACATCTGGAGTATGCTGTCCAGTTCTGGGCACCGGTCCTTAGGAAGGATGTGCTGGAACTGGAGAAAGTCCAGAGAAGGGCAACAAAAATAATTAGGGGAATGGAGGACATCAGCTATGAGGAAAGACTACAAGCACTGAACTTATTCTCTCTGTAGAAGAGACGATTGAGGGGGGATATGATATCAATGTACAAATACTGTACTGGTGACCCGAGCATAAGGAACAAACTATTCAGAGAAAGGAGATACAATAAGACACGTGGCCACTCACTAAAACTAGAGTAAAGGCGGTTTAACCTTAAAGTGCATAAGGGGTTCTTCACTGTAAGAGCGGTAAGGATGTGGAATTCTCTTCCACAAGCAGTCGTATCAGCAGGGAGCATTGATAGTTTCAAAAAACTATTAGATGGACACCTTAAAGACCACAACATACAGGGGTATACAATGTACGGTTAAAAGCAAACACACACACACACATCATAGGTTGAACTGGATGGACTGATGTCTTTTTTCAACCTCACTAACTATGTAAAAACCTGGCCTGTTAGTGGGCCCTGAGGACCAGGGTTGAGGACCACTGGCCTAAAGGAAAGGGAGTCACTAGAGGGGACACAAAGAAAAAAAAAAAGACACTAATTAAAAAGATGATAAATAATAAAAAAAAAAAAAATTATATATATATATATATATATATATATATATACACATATACATATACATATACACACACACACATATATATATATATATATATATATATATATATATATATATACATACACACACACACACACACACATGCATACATATATACACACACACACACACGTATACATGTGAATCTATATAGAATGAGTCCATATAAAAACTGAATTTTTGTAAAATCTTACCGTAAAATTCCTTTCTCCGAGTCCTCTGACAGTCGCCGCCCACTCATACAGTCTTCACCAATGGGTATTGACCTCTTATCCATAGGAGCAAGCTAGCCATAAGACTTGTTATAAACAAAGTAATTTACATAGACACACCTATGGGGGCTGTCCCACTGGTCCAATACCCCCCTGCTATCAGCCATCCCAACTCAGTTTGGTAGCAAGCAGTTAAAGTCCAAAGAACCCCAAATAGAGGGGCGGGGGCGGCGACTGTCAGAGGACTCAGAGAAAGGAATTTTACGGTAAGATTTTACAAAAATTCAGTTTTCTCTTACGTCCTCTGACAGTCGCCGCCCACTTATACAGTCTTCACCAATGGGATGTCCCAAAGCAGTGTAGACATGAGGGGAGGGAAGACGCAACCATCAGAAAGGCAACGCAGCACCCACACCAGAGAAGGAACCTTACATGAGCAGAAAGGTATCCTCTGTACAATAAAAAGCTCAACTGGATCAACAACCCAGGAAAGCAAATAAAAACAAGGGGAAAACAACCCCAACAATCAGGGACCCGCAAAGGTACTGCCGCACAGAGAACTTTGCGGCCAAAGGAGGCATCAGATGATGCCAGAACCTCGAAAAAGTGTGCACAGACGACCAAGTCGCAGCCTTGCACTCCTGGGCCACCGAAGCCTGATGCCAGAAGGCCCATGACGCACTCACTGCTCTGGTAGAGTGCGCCTTAACAGGGAAGGGCGGAACACGCTCCCTAATCGAATAGGCCTGTACAATTGTCTGTCTGATCCATTTTGAAATGGTCACCGCAGACGCAGCCATACCCTTCCGAGGTCCCTCAGGAAGGACGAAAAGAGAATCCAACTTCCAAAAGGATTCAGTGGACAACAGGTAAACCCTGATTGCCCGGACAACATCCAAGAAATGTAATACAAACAGTATTACACTATTTTTGGCTATCTTATGTGTCTTTATATATGCGGACTGTACTTCCCTATGTACGAGTAACGCACAAAAAAGAAAAGGAGCAGGATATTCTGGAAAAGGAGCCGTTTAGAGATCTGATCCACCTAAATAAAGGGATCACAGGCGTTAGGGGCCCTTGCGACTTGCTTCAATCTGGTAAGAGGCAACGAGTGACACACCCCATCACCTGGAGCACTACAGATCCAAGCAATTAAAATTTACACAGCATTTTTTTTTTGCATGAATTGCCTTGACTATTTAATATTTATTAGCACTTGTATCACTTGTTTGAGCACTGTAATAGTGAGCACAAATATATTTATTGTTGATGTAATTTAATTAGATTATATAAATTAATTTATTATATGGATGCACTAGCAAGCACTTGGACAATTTAACTTGCACTAATTTTTTGCACAAGTAAAGGATAGCACTTGCACTTTACTAAATTATATAATATTATATGCTATATAAATTAATTTATTATGTGGATGCATTAGCAAGCACTTGGATGATTTAATTTGTAATTTGTCTGGTAAAAGTAAAGGATAGCACTTGCACTTTATTAAATTATATACATTGGTTTCATATAACGGAATTTTTGTAAAATCTTACCTGTAAAATTCCTTTCTCTGAGTCCTCCGACAGTCGCCGCCTCTTCATATTCGTCACATATGGGGTATTAGACTTTGCTCCGAAGGAGTAGCTAGGCAACAGAATATGTTAACAATAAAGCTTTAACATATCCCACCCTCAAGGGGTGGTCCCCTCAGTCAATACCCTCCTACTTCCTGCAACCATATCTCAGTTTTAGTGGAATAGCAGTAGAGTATACAATCAAACCCCAAAAGAGGGGCGGGGGCGGCGACTGTCGGAGGACTCAGAGAAAGGAATTTTACAGGTAAGATTTTACAAAAATTCCGTTTTCTCTTACGTCCTCCGACAGTCGCCGCCTCTTCATATTCTTCACATATGGGGACGTCCCAAAGCAGTGCAAACATGAGGGGTGGGAAACGCATCCGCGCCGAAAGGCAACGCAGTCTCCACATCAAAGAAAGGAACCTTACCAAAGGAAGGAAACCAGCTGGGCAACAGCAAAAATAAGTGCTCAACAGGAGCAACAACCCAGGAAAAGACAAAAAAACCAGGGGATACAAAACTTATCCCAACAGCCAGGAGTCCCCAACAAGGGACCCTAGGGAACAGCCGCACTAAGAACCTTGCGGCCAAAGGAAGCATCCGCCGATGCCTGAACATCTACTTTGTAGAATTTTGTGAAAGTGTGCACGGTCGACCAAGTCGCCGCCTTACACACCTGGGCTACAGAAGCCCCATGACGACAGGCCCAAGACGTACTCCGAGATCTAGTAGAGTGCGCCTTCACAGGCACAGGGGGAACCTTCCCCTGCAAAGCATAGGCCTGTTCAATGGTCTGCCTGATCCATTTGGCGATGGTAGAGGCCGAAGCCGCCATGCCCTTCCGAGGACCCTCTGGAAGAACAAACAAGGAGTCCGTCTTTCGAAAAGACTCAGTCGATTTAAGGTAAACCCTTATCGCCCGAACAACATCCAGAGAGTGCAATCTCACCTCCTTTGGATGTTTAGGCTTCGTGCACAACGAAGGCAAGACAATATCCTCATTAAGATGGAATTCCGAAACTCGTTTCGGCAGAAAAGAAGGATTAGGTCGCAAGACCACCTTATCCAAATGAATAACCAGGTACGGAGACTTGCAGGACAAAGCCGCCAGTTCCGACACTCTGCGAGCCGAAGTGATCGCCACCAAAAAGGCGACCTTTTTGGACAACATAGACAACGAGATCTCCCTGATCTGTTCAAAAGGAGCACGTTGTAACACAGAGAGAACGAGATTCAAGTCCCAAGGGGGCAGAGGATCCCGCCTCGGGGGAACCAGATGCCGCACACCCTGAACAAAGGTGCCAACCAAAGGATTGGAAGCCACGGGACGTTGAAACAGAACGGCCAGAGCAGACACCTGACCCTTTATCGTAGCCAGCGCCAAACGCTGATCAACACCCGTTTGAAGGAAAGACAGCACACGGGACACCGAGTACGTGCGGGGTGAAAACCCCCTGGACTCACACCAGGCAAAATAGGCCTTCCAAGCACGGTAATAAACCTTCCCCGAGGAAGACTTCCTCGCGTTGATTAAAGTATGAACGACCTCCGGAGAGAGACCCCTCTCCTTCAGGACCTCGGTTTCAACAGCCAGGCCGTCAAAGCCAGCGACTGTAAAGCAGGATGGTATATCGGTCCTTGAGACAGTAGATCGTCTCGAAGAGGCAGACGCCACGGGGCGTCGACCGCCAGATTCACGAGGTCTGCGTACCAGGAACGGCGAGGCCAGTCCGGTGCCACAAGAATCACCATGTTGCGTTCCGAGTGTAACCTGCGAAGGAACCTGGACAGCAACTGAATCGGTGGAAACGCGTACATCAGCCTGTACTGATTCCACGGGGCCACTAACGCGTCCGACGCGTCTGCCCGAGGGTCGCGCGTCCTTGCCACGAACCTCTTCACCTTGTTGTTGAGTAGAGACGCGAACAGGTCCACTTCTGGAAGACCCCACTTCGCGCACAACGTCTGGAAGACAGCCGGATGGAGAGACCATTTCCCCTGATCCAGGGTCTGGCGACTCAGATAGTCCGCCTGCCAGTTCTCCACTCCCGGAATGTGAACCGCCGTTATCGCCGGGACATGAGTCTCGGCCCAAGACAGAATGTCGGCCACTTCTCGAGCCGCTCGGGCACTCCTGGTGCCCCCTTGGTGGTTGATGTAGGCCACCGCCGTGGCATTGTCCGTCTGCACCCGAACCGGGCAACCCTGCAGCCGGTCCGTCCAGCGATGAAGACAGAGCCTTATCGCACGCAATTCCAGAATGTTGATCGGAAGGGAAGACTCCCCCTCCGACCAAGTCCCCTGAGCGGACAGAACGCCCAGAACTCCACCCCAGCCCGACAGGCTGGCATCCGTGGTGATCACCGTCCACGAGATCGGACGAAACGACTTGCCCCCGGACACCAACGGGGACTGGAGCCACCACAGAAGGTTTTCCCTGGTGCGAAGACTCAACGAGATTTGAAGATCCAGAGATTGAGGTCGCCCGTCCCACCTGGACAGGATCTCCGCTTGGAGACCCCGCGTGTGAAACTGTGCGAAAGGAATCGCCTCGAAGGCCGAGACCATCAATCCCAGACATCTCATACACGTCCGCAGACGAAAAGAGAATCCAACTTCCAAAAGGATTCAGTGGACAACAGGTAAACCCTGATTGCCCGGACAACATCCAAGAAATGTAATACAAACAGTATTACACTATTTTTGGCTATCTTATGTGTCTTTATATATGCGGACTGTACTTCCCTATGTACGAGTAACGCACAAAAAAGAAAAGGAGCAGGATATTCTGGAAAAGGAGCCGTTTAGAGATCTGATCCACCTAAATAAAGGGATCACAGGCGTTGGGGGTCCTTGCGACTTGCTTCAATCTGGTAAGAGGCAACGAGTGACACACCCCATCACCTGGAGCACTACAGATCCAAGCAATTAAAATTTACACAGCATTTTTTTTTTGCATGAATTGCCTTGACTATTTAATATTTATTAGCACTTGTATCACTTGTTTGAGCACTGTAATAGTGAGCACAAATATATTTATTGTTGATGTAATTTAATTAGATTATATAAATTAATTTATTATATGGATGCACTAGCAAGCACTTGGACAATTTAACTTGCACTAATTTTTTGCACAAGTAAAGGATAGCACTTGCACTTTACTAAATTATATAATATTATATGCTATATAAATTAATTTATTATGTGGATGCATTAGCAAGCACTTGGATGATTTAATTTGTAATTTGTCTGGTAAAAGTAAAGGATAGCACTTGCACTTTATTAAATTATATACATTGGTTTCATATAACGGAATTTTTGTAAAATCTTACCTGTAAAATTCCTTTCTCTGAGTCCTCCGACAGTCGCCGCCTCTTCATATTCGTCACATATGGGGTATTAGACTTTGCTCCGAAGGAGTAGCTAGGCAACAGAATATGTTAACAATAAAGCTTTAACATATCCCACCCTCAAGGGGTGGTCCCCTCAGTCAATACCCTCCTACTTCCTGCAACCATATCTCAGTTTTAGTGGAATAGCAGTAGAGTATACAATCAAACCCCAAAAGAGGGGCGGGGGCGGCGACTGTCGGAGGACTCAGAGAAAGGAATTTTACAGGTAAGATTTTACAAAAATTCCGTTTTCTCTTACGTCCTCCGACAGTCGCCGCCTCTTCATATTCTTCACATATGGGGACGTCCCAAAGCAGTGCAAACATGAGGGGTGGGAAACGCATCCGCGCCGAAAGGCAACGCAGTCTCCACATCAAAGAAAGGAACCTTACCAAAGGAAGGAAACCAGCTGGGCAACAGCAAAAATAAGTGCTCAACAGGAGCAACAACCCAGGAAAAGACAAAAAAACCAGGGGATACAAAACTTATCCCAACAGCCAGGAGTCCCCAACAAGGGACCCTAGGGAACAGCCGCACTAAGAACCTTGCGGCCAAAGGAAGCATCCGCCGATGCCTGAACATCTACTTTGTAGAATTTTGTGAAAGTGTGCACGGTCGACCAAGTCGCCGCCTTACACACCTGGGCTACAGAAGCCCCATGACGACAGGCCCAAGACGTACTCCGAGATCTAGTAGAGTGCGCCTTCACAGGCACAGGGGGAACCTTCCCCTGCAAAGCATAGGCCTGTTCAATGGTCTGCCTGATCCATTTGGCGATGGTAGAGGCCGAAGCCGCCATGCCCTTCCGAGGACCCTCTGGAAGAACAAACAAGGAGTCCGTCTTTCGAAAAGACTCAGTCGATTTAAGGTAAACCCTTATCGCCCGAACAACATCCAGAGAGTGCAATCTCACCTCCTTTGGATGTTTAGGCTTCGTGCACAACGAAGGCAAGACAATATCCTCATTAAGATGGAATTCCGAAACTCGTTTCGGCAGAAAAGAAGGATTAGGTCGCAAGACCACCTTATCCAAATGAATAACCAGGTACGGAGACTTGCAGGACAAAGCCGCCAGTTCCGACACTCTGCGAGCCGAAGTGATCGCCACCAAAAAGGCGACCTTTTTGGACAACATAGACAACGAGATCTCCCTGATCTGTTCAAAAGGAGCACGTTGTAACACAGAGAGAACGAGATTCAAGTCCCAAGGGGGCAGAGGATCCCGCCTCGGGGGAACCAGATGCCGCACACCCTGAACAAAGGTGCCAACCAAAGGATTGGAAGCCACGGGACGTTGAAACAGAACGGCCAGAGCAGACACCTGACCCTTTATCGTAGCCAGCGCCAAACGCTGATCAACACCCGTTTGAAGGAAAGACAGCACACGGGACACCGAGTACGTGCGGGGTGAAAACCCCCTGGACTCACACCAGGCAAAATAGGCCTTCCAAGTACGGTAATAAACCTTCCCCGAGGAAGACTTCCTCGCGTTGATTAAAGTATGAACGACCTCCGGAGAGAGACCCCTCTCCTTCAGGACCTCGGTTTCAACAGCCAGGCCGTCAAAGCCAGCGACTGTAAAGCAGGATGGTATATCGGTCCTTGAGACAGTAGATCGTCTCGAAGAGGCAGACGCCACGGGGCGTCGACCGCCAGATTCACGAGGTCTGCGTACCAGGAACGGCGAGGCCAGTCCGGTGCCACAAGAATCACCATGTTGCGTTCCGAGTGTAACCTGCGAAGGAACCTGGACAGCAACTGAATCGGTGGAAACGCGTACATCAGCCTGTACTGATTCCACGGGGCCACTAACGCGTCCGACGCGTCTGCCCGAGGGTCGCGCGTCCTTGCCACGAACCTCTTCACCTTGTTGTTGAGTAGAGACGCGAACAGGTCCACTTCTGGAAGACCCCACTTCGCGCACAACGTCTGGAAGACAGCCGGATGGAGAGACCATTTCCCCTGATCCAGGGTCTGGCGACTCAGATAGTCCGCCTGCCAGTTCTCCACTCCCGGAATGTGAACCGCCGTTATCGCCGGGACATGAGTCTCGGCCCAAGACAGAATGTCGGCCACTTCTCGAGCCGCTCGGGCACTCCTGGTGCCCCCTTGGTGGTTGATGTAGGCCACCGCCGTGGCATTGTCCGTCTGCACCCGAACCGGGCAACCCTGCAGCCGGTCCGTCCAGCGATGAAGACAGAGCCTTATCGCACGCAATTCCAGAATGTTGATCGGAAGGGAAGACTCCCCCTCCGACCAAGTCCCCTGAGCGGACAGAACGCCCAGAACTCCACCCCAGCCCGACAGGCTGGCATCCGTGGTGATCACCGTCCACGAGATCGGACGAAACGACTTGCCCCCGGACACCAACGGGGACTGGAGCCACCACAGAAGGTTTTCCCTGGTGCGAAGACTCAACGAGATTTGAAGATCCAGAGATTGAGGTCGCCCGTCCCACCTGGACAGGATCTCCGCTTGGAGACCCCGCGTGTGAAACTGTGCGAAAGGAATCGCCTCGAAGGCCGAGACCATCAATCCCAGACATCTCATACACGTCCGCAGACGAAAAGAGAATCCAACTTCCAAAAGGATTCAGTGGACAACAGGTAAACCCTGATTGCCCGGACAACATCCAAGAAATGTAATACAAACAGTATTACACTATTTTTGGCTATCTTATGTGTCTTTATATATGCGGACTGTACTTCCCTATGTACGAGTAACGCACAAAAAAGAAAAGGAGCAGGATATTCTGGAAAAGGAGCCGTTTAGAGATCTGATCCACCTAAATAAAGGGATCACAGGCGTTGGGGGTCCTTGCGACTTGCTTCAATCTGGTAAGAGGCAACGAGTGACACACCCCATCACCTGGAGCACTACAGATCCAAGCAATTAAAATTTACACAGCATTTTTTTTTTGCATGAATTGCCTTGACTATTTAATATTTATTAGCACTTGTATCACTTGTTTGAGCACTGTAATAGTGAGCACAAATATATTTATTGTTGATGTAATTTAATTAGATTATATAAATTAATTTATTATATGGATGCACTAGCAAGCACTTGGACAATTTAACTTGCACTAATTTTTTGCACAAGTAAAGGATAGCACTTGCACTTTACTAAATTATATAATATTATATGCTATATAAATTAATTTATTATGTGGATGCATTAGCAAGCACTTGGATGATTTAATTTGTAATTTGTCTGGTAAAAGTAAAGGATAGCACTTGCACTTTATTAAATTATATACATTGGTTTCATATAACGGAATTTTTGTAAAATCTTACCTGTAAAATTCCTTTCTCTGAGTCCTCCGACAGTCGCCGCCTCTTCATATTCGTCACATATGGGGTATTAGACTTTGCTCCGAAGGAGTAGCTAGGCAACAGAATATGTTAACAATAAAGCTTTAACATATCCCACCCTCAAGGGGTGGTCCCCTCAGTCAATACCCTCCTACTTCCTGCAACCATATCTCAGTTTTAGTGGAATAGCAGTAGAGTATACAATCAAACCCCAAAAGAGGGGCGGGGGCGGCGACTGTCGGAGGACTCAGAGAAAGGAATTTTACAGGTAAGATTTTACAAAAATTCCGTTTTCTCTTACGTCCTCCGACAGTCGCCGCCTCTTCATATTCTTCACATATGGGGACGTCCCAAAGCAGTGCAAACATGAGGGGTGGGAAACGCATCCGCGCCGAAAGGCAACGCAGTCTCCACATCAAAGAAAGGAACCTTACCAAAGGAAGGAAACCAGCTGGGCAACAGCAAAAATAAGTGCTCAACAGGAGCAACAACCCAGGAAAAGACAAAAAAACCAGGGGATACAAAACTTATCCCAACAGCCAGGAGTCCCCAACAAGGGACCCTAGGGAACAGCCGCACTAAGAACCTTGCGGCCAAAGGAAGCATCCGCCGATGCCTGAACATCTACTTTGTAGAATTTTGTGAAAGTGTGCACGGTCGACCAAGTCGCCGCCTTACACACCTGGGCTACAGAAGCCCCATGACGACAGGCCCAAGACGTACTCCGAGATCTAGTAGAGTGCGCCTTCACAGGCACAGGGGGAACCTTCCCCTGCAAAGCATAGGCCTGTTCAATGGTCTGCCTGATCCATTTGGCGATGGTAGAGGCCGAAGCCGCCATGCCCTTCCGAGGACCCTCTGGAAGAACAAACAAGGAGTCCGTCTTTCGAAAAGACTCAGTCGATTTAAGGTAAACCCTTATCGCCCGAACAACATCCAGAGAGTGCAATCTCACCTCCTTTGGATGTTTAGGCTTCGTGCACAACGAAGGCAAGACAATATCCTCATTAAGATGGAATTCCGAAACTCGTTTCGGCAGAAAAGAAGGATTAGGTCGCAAGACCACCTTATCCAAATGAATAACCAGGTACGGAGACTTGCAGGACAAAGCCGCCAGTTCCGACACTCTGCGAGCCGAAGTGATCGCCACCAAAAAGGCGACCTTTTTGGACAACATAGACAACGAGATCTCCCTGATCTGTTCAAAAGGAGCACGTTGTAACACAGAGAGAACGAGATTCAAGTCCCAAGGGGGCAGAGGATCCCGCCTCGGGGGAACCAGATGCCGCACACCCTGAACAAAGGTGCCAACCAAAGGATTGGAAGCCACGGGACGTTGAAACAGAACGGCCAGAGCAGACACCTGACCCTTTATCGTAGCCAGCGCCAAACGCTGATCAACACCCGTTTGAAGGAAAGACAGCACACGGGACACCGAGTACGTGCGGGGTGAAAACCCCCTGGACTCACACCAGGCAAAATAGGCCTTCCAAGTACGGTAATAAACCTTCCCCGAGGAAGACTTCCTCGCGTTGATTAAAGTATGAACGACCTCCGGAGAGAGACCCCTCTCCTTCAGGACCTCGGTTTCAACAGCCAGGCCGTCAAAGCCAGCGACTGTAAAGCAGGATGGTATATCGGTCCTTGAGACAGTAGATCGTCTCGAAGAGGCAGACGCCACGGGGCGTCGACCGCCAGATTCACGAGGTCTGCGTACCAGGACCGGCGAGGCCAGTCCGGTGCCACAAGAATCACCATGTTGCGTTCCGAGTGTAACCTGCGAAGGAACCTGGACAGCAACTGAATCGGTGGAAACGCGTACATCAGCCTGTACTGATGCCACGGGGCCACTAACGCGTCCGACGCGTCTGCCCGAGGGTCGCGCGTCCTTGCCACGAACCTCTTCACCTTGTTGTTGAGGCGAGACGCGAACAGGTCCACTTCTGGAAGACCCCACTTCGCGCACAACGTCTGGAAGACAGCCGGATGGAGAGACCATTTCCCCTGATCCAGGGTCTGGCGACTCAGATAGTCCGCCTGCCAGTTCTCCACTCCCGGAATGTGAACCGCCGTTATCGCCGGGACATGAGTCTCGGCCCAAGACAGAATGTCGGCCACTTCTCGAGCCGCTCGGGCACTCCTGGTGCCCCCTTGGTGGTTGATGTAGGCCACCGCCGTGGCATTGTCCGTCTGCACCCGAACCGGGCAACCCTGCAGCCGGTCCGTCCAGCGATGAAGACAGAGCCTTATCGCACGCAATTCCAGAATGTTGATCGGAAGGGAAGACTCCCCCTCCGACCAAGTCCCCTGAGCGGACAGAACGCCCAGAACTCCACCCCAGCCCGACAGGCTGGCATCCGTGGTGATCACCGTCCACGAGATCGGACGAAACGACTTGCCCCCGGACACCAACGGGGACTGGAGCCACCACAGAAGGTTTTCCCTGGTGCGAAGACTCAACGAGATTTGAAGATCCAGAGATTGAGGTCGCCCGTCCCACCTGGACAGGATCTCCGCTTGGAGACCCCGCGTGTGAAACTGTGCGAAAGGAATCGCCTCGAAGGCCGAGACCATCAATCCCAGACATCTCATACACGTCCGCAGAGACGAGTTCGGAACGTCCCTGAGGGACCTGACTTCCTCCCGGAGAGTCCTGAGTTTGTCTTCCGGCAAGAAGACCTTCGCCTGCACCGAGTCCAGTATCATTCCCAGATAGGGGAGACGAACCGACGGACTCAGTGTCGACTTTGGAAAATTTATCGTCCAACCAAACTCCTGCAGAGTTTGCATTGTGACAGACAGGTCCTCCTCCAGACCTTGTCTGGTCGCAGACCGAACCAGAATGTCGTCCAGATACCCCAGGACAGAAATGCCCTGGGCCCTCAATAATGCCAGAACCGGTGCAAGCACCTTGGTGAAGACCCGCGGAGCCGAGGCGAGACCAAAGGGCAACGCCACGAACTGGTAGTGATCCTCCGCAATGGCAAAACGAAGGTACCTCTGATGACCCTCGAATATGGGGATGTGAAGGTACGCATCCTTCAAATCGATGGAGGCCATGAATTCCCCCGGAACCAGGGCAGCCACCACCGACCGCAGGGATTCCATGCGGAACTTGCGAACCCGCACAGAGCGGTTTAGAGCCTTCAAGTCCAGAATCGGACGAACCTTGCCCTCCTTTCTGGGCACGGTGAACAGATTGGAATAAAACCCCCGAAACCTGTCCCGATGAGGCACCGGGACCACCACTCCCTGAGCCCTCAGGTCCCGCACCGCCAGGTGCAGATCCCGCAGGCGCTCTGGAGACAGTTGAAGATTTGAGGGAAAAAATCTGCTCTCCGGCCGAGAGAGAAACTCGATCTTGTAACCAGATCGAACGATTTCCAGAACCCATCTGTCCCGCACACGGGCCAACCAGGGCTGAAGAAAACCGAGCAAGCGTCCCCCCACCCCAAAACTGGGTGAGGGCGCCCCTTCAGGCCGAACTGTTATGGGCTGCAGGTCCGGATTGGCCGGACTTCTGTTTCCCAGACCAGGGCTTCTTCTGAGAGCCTTGACCTTTGAACGGTTTGCCCTTGTAGTGCGGCCGAAAGGCACGAAAGGACCCCTGAGGGGGCCGAAAATTTGCATGCTTCTTCCCAGAAGCCCCCTTAGCCTTGGGGAAATGGGGCAAGAGAGTGCTCTTACCCCCGGTGATCCCCTTAATCAACACATCCAGGGACTCCCCAAAAAGGCGAGACCCATCATAAGGCAGATTGGCTAAGGTCTTACGTGAAGATTGGTCCACCGACCAACATTTTAACCAAACCAGGCGGCGAGACAACACCGCCACGCTGTGCACACGTGCAGCCAACGGAATCAAGTCCAGGTCCGCATCACACAGATACATGACACCCTGGTGGATCTGATCCACCATATCCAGGGTCGCCGCCGAGGCCGAATCGGCCACTAGGACGCGCCTAAGCATCTGCGTCCAACTTGCGATCGCCTGGGCCGCCATGAGAGAAGCAAACAGAGCCTTAAGCATAGAACCCGTAACAGAATAAGTATGACGGGCAAGAGACTCCAGTCTCCTATCCGTGGCATCACGGAAAACAGGGGAACCCTCTGCAGGAATCGCAGTGGCTTTGTTCAAAACCGCAATTGCATGATCCACTGGTGGAGGCACACACCACCGTTCATCAGTGGCAGGCGAAAAAGGATAACGCAGCTTGAATTTACTTGGTACCGCAAAAGGTTTGCGCAGATCGCGCCATTGATCCTTAACGGTGCGCTGAAAATCAGCATTGCAGGGAAAAACCTGCGGCGTCCTGCGTTTTCTCTGCGTCCCATAAGCCGCCAAGGCAGCGGGGGGACACACTTCGTCCTGCAAACGCAGCGTTTGCTTAATGGAAGCAATCAACTCATCCATGATTGCAAGCTCTTCAGGCGAGCCAGGGGGAGAATTATCGACCCCCTCAACTTCAGCCTCCACCTCAGACCCCACTAGATCAAGAGAGGAGCGGGACCCCGATAAGGAGGTCCCTGCCAGAACAGCCCCATCACCTTCACCCTCAGAATCAGAGGACAGAGCAACTCTGGGCCGTTTAGTAGATTGAGCAGCCACCAGCATTTGCACCTGAGCAGCAAGGCCAGCCACAATAGTGGCTAAATCCCCCCCCAGGGGGGGAAACAGCGGTCCCCTGGCTTTCCACCAATACTGTAGGAAATTTGCCCTCCTGAGAATCCATTGCCCCTGTAATGCCAGACAACCAAGGGTTAACTGCCCCTTTTTAGCAAGCGCGGCAAGCGCAGCCCACCGCACCACACTCAAGCACAATGAGACCCCCACAGGGAATATGCAAACTGAACACAGGCAATGGATAGCAAGAACAGAAGGATAAAACCTGAGGAGACCCTCGCCGCTGCTGCTGCCTCGATCGGTGTTCCTGGAAAGAGGAAGTGATGCTGCCAGGGCGCTCTATGTAAGCCTATGGAGGCTACAAGAAAATGGCCGCCATGCATGTAAACCATGCGGCCGGAGCGGGTGCAGGCAAAATGGCGTCGTTTGGCGCCGAAAACGCCGCTCCACAGTGCATTAAAACACATATTACAATCCAATATAAGGATACATGTTAGATCGCCGCAGCGATCGCTGTATATGCCCAAACATGCCAAGAAAAAACATGCCCCACAGCACACAGCTCTCACACTGCCCAGCCTGACACACACAGTGTCATACAGCTCCCCCCCCCCCCTTGCAGCCCACAGCATGCAGCCGAGAGATAGGGAGACAAGCAGTGTGAATAGAGGCAGGTTACACAGTCCCAGACTGACACCCCCCCAGACAGACAGGTCCCCACATAAATACACTTACCTCACATGGCGTGGGGGACCCGCACAGGCGAACAAGCCGCTGCACATGAGGCAGGGAGAGTCGCAATTCAAGACGCACAAAATGGGGGTTAAGAAACCGCACAGCGTCCAGTGAGGTAGCCACCTCACCAATCATCCCTGCACCGAACAGGGATGGGTCGTTCACTATGCCAGGAGCGTTACCTGGCTGAACGCTCGATGGCAGACTGGGAAGCCACTGACCCACGACCTGCGACCAGGGGGATCAGCCCGAGACCCAGTCCGCATGATCCTCTTCGTCCGAAGAACTAACTAACGCTGACAAAATAACAGCTAATAAAAGGTAGAGAGAAAAACTCAAACAAAATATTAAAAAGAAGAAAGAGTCTGGGACAGAAAGTCCCAGCACAGAGAGAGCCAGCCACTCCTGACAAGCTAGACATTAAAACTGAGATATGGTTGCAGGAAGTAGGAGGGTATTGACTGAGGGGACCACCCCTTGAGGGTGGGATATGTTAAAGCTTTATTGTTAACATATTCTGTTGCCTAGCTACTCCTTCGGAGCAAAGTCTAATACCCCATATGTGACGAATATGAAGAGGCGGCGACTGTCGGAGGACGTAAGAGAAACACTATTTATGTTTTGTATGAAAATATAATTTTTTAATTATCTATTTAACACCATAAAAAAGATCACCAGCGCCTTTTTACCAATTATATAAACCTCTTTAGGATGTTTAGGATTCGCACAAAGTGAAGGAAAAACGATGTCCTCATTAAGGTGAAAATCAGACACCACCTTTGGAAGAAAGGACTGGTTTGGTCGCAAGACCACCTTATCCCTATGAACTACCAGGTAAGGGGAGCGGCAAGACAAGGTCGCTAACTCCGACACTCTACGTGCAGAAGTGATCGCTACCAGAAAGGCAACCTTTTTTGACAGCAGAGGCAAAGAAATTTCCCTGATGTTCTCAAAGGGAGGACGTTGCAAAACGGACAGAACCAAGTTCAAGTCCCAAGGAGGTAGAGGCGCCCTCCGAGGGGCCAAGTGACACACACCTTGAATAAAGGTGCGGATCAAAGAGTTAGATGCCACTGGGCGCTGAAAAAGGACAGCCAGTGCAGACAACTGGCCCTTAATCATGGCCAACGCCAGGCGCTGGTCCACACCATTTTGTAGGAAGGCTAACACCCTTGCCACCGAGTAAGAACGAGGAGAGAAGCCCCTGGATTCACACCTTGAAAAATAAGCCTTCCAGGTACGGTACTAGATCTTACCGGACGAGGCTTTCCTAGCCTTGAGCAAAGTAGGAATGACCTCAGATGAGACCCCTGTCTCTCAGGGCCTGGCTTTCAACAGCCAGTGACTGTAAAGCAGGATGGAAGATCGGCCCCTGCGACAGTAGATCGTCTCGCAACGGTAGCCGCCATGGAGGCTCAACGGCCAGTTGAATGAGGTCCGCGTACCAGGACCGGCGCGGCCAGTCCGGGACCACCAGAATAACCAACTTCGGTTCCGAGACCAACCTGCGAAGGAACCTGGACAACAACTGGATCGGGGGAAAGGCATATATCAGACAATACCGGTGCCAAGGCACCACCAGCGCATCCGAGGCGTCTTCCAGAGGATCACGCGTTCTTGCCACGAACCTTCCCACCTTGTTGTTTAGCCGGGACGCGAACAGATCCACATCCGGGGAACCCCATTTTGCAGACAGCATTTGAAACACCTCCGGGTGCAGGGACCATTCCCCCTGGTCCAGGGTCTGGCGGCTCAACTGCCAATTCTCCACACCTGGAATGTGAACTGTCAAAATCGCCGGGACGTGAGTCTCGGCCCAAGACAGAATACCGGTCACTTCCTGGGCCGCCCGAGCACTCCTGGTGCCCCCTTGGTGATTGATGTAAGCCACCGCAGTGGCATTGTCCGTCTGCACCCGTACAGGGCAGCCCTGAAGACAGTCCGACCAACGGAGCAGGCACAGCCTGATCGCTCTCAATTCCAAGATGTTTATCGGTAAGGACGATTCCTCCACCGACCAAGTGCCCTGGGCAGACAGGTTGCCCAGGACGCCACCCCAGCCCGACAGGCTGGTATCCGTGGTAATCACTGTCCACAGCAACGGCCGGAAGGATTTCCCCTGCGCTACGGCCGGGGACTGGAGCCACCACAGAAGATCCATTCTGGTTTGGCGACACCCTCAGGTCCAATGACTGAGGAAGCCTGTCCCATCTGGCCAGTATCTCCACTTGGAGAGACCGTGTGTGAAACCGTGCAAATGGTATCGCCTCGAAGGCTGACACCATCAACCCCAGGGACCGCATACAGGTCCTGAGTGACGAGGATTGGTTGTCCCTTAGGGACCTGACCTCGTTCTGCAGGGTCCGGAGCCTGTCCTCCGGCAGAAACACCTTGCTTGGGCGTAGTCCAAGACCATTCCCAGGTAAGGGAGACGAACCGAAGGGGACAAGGTCGACTTCTGAACGTTGATGGTCCATCCGAACTCCTGGAGCGTCTGCACCGTAGTGGACAGATCGCGCAGCAGGCTCTGACTGGCACACGATCTTAACAGGAGATCGTCCAGATATCCCAAGACCGCAATGCCCTGGGCCCGTAACAGGCCCAGAACAGGAGCCAGTACTTTGGTAAACACCCTTGGAGCCAAAGCGAGACCGAAAGGCAACGCCACGAACTGATAGTGTTCCTCCGCGATAGCGAATCGGAGGTACCTCTGATGACCCTCGAATATGGGGATGTGTAAATACGAATCCTTCAGGTCGATAAGAGGCCAGGAAATCTCCTGGACTCAGGGGAGGCCACCACCGAGCGGATCGATTCCATGCGGAATTTTTGAACGCGCACGAAGCGGTTCAGAGCTTTCAAGTCCAGAATCGGACGCATCTTGCCCTCCTTTCTGGGCACAGTGAACAGATTTGAGTAAAACCCCCCGAAATCTGTCCCGATGTGGCACCGGGACGATCACCCCCTGGGCGAGCAGGTCCTGCACCGCCCGATGAAGACCGATCTGGGGTCAAATGAAGATTTGAGGGAAAGAATCTGTCCGCCGGTCGTTAAAGGAATTCGATCTTGTAACCTGATCGAATGATTTCCTGAACCCACCTGTCCGGAATCCGGAGCAGCCAAGGTTGGAGGAAACCGCGCAGACTTCCCCCCTCACCCCTGAAACGGGTGAGGGCGCCCCTTCAGGCAGTGGCGGACTGGGCCGCCGCACCAGCCTGGGCGGCTGTTGGCTTGCCCGCCCAGGGCTTTCTCTGGCCACCCTGGCCCTTGAAAGGTTTCCCCTTGTCCTGCGCCTTGAAGGCATGAAAGGACCCCTGGTTCGGTTTAAAGGAGGGGCCCCGCCTACCGCGGAAGGACTTACCCCTAGGATTCTGGGGCAGCAGAGTGCTCTTGCCCCCAGTCACACCTTTAACCAATTCATCCAGGGATTCCCCAAAAAGACGAGACCCTGCATAAGGGATGTCAAACACCGACCAGCTTTTCAACCAAATCAAATGGCGATTAAGTACTGCAACACTAGATAAGCGTGCAGCCAATGGGGCCTCATTCAAAGCCGCATCGCACAAGTACATGACCCCCTGATAAATCTGGTCCACCATCTCCAAGGTAGTAGGGGGGGCAGAATCAGCCACAAGGGTGCGTTTGAGCACCTTGGTCCAATCAGCCACGGCTTGAGCCACCATGACAGAGGCGAAAATAGGTTTCAGCATGGAACACGCTACCAAGTAGGAATGTCTGGCAAGAGATTCCAGCCTTCTATCCGTAGGATCCCTAAACATCAGAGAATCCTCGGTGGGAACCAGAGTGGCATTGTTCAACCTAAATTTGTGATGACACAAAATTAGGCAGGGCAATAACAGCACAGCATGAAGCAGATATCCTACAGAATGACCTGGACAAAATAACGGAGTGGGCAACGACTTGGCAAATGAGGTTTAACATGGAGAAGTGTAAGGTTTTGCACTTGGGGACTAGAAACATAAAAGCACAATACACGTTAGGAGGGGAACCCCTGGGAGAATCAAAAATGGAGAAGGATCTGGGAGTCTTGGTTGATGATAGACTAGGCAACAGCATGCAATGTCAAGCGGCAGCTGCCAAGGCTAGCAGAATATTAGCATGCATAAAGAAAGGGATGTATTCCAGAGATAAGACTATAATCCTTCCACTTTATAAAAAACTCTGGTCCGACCGCATCTGGAGTATTCTGTCCAGTTCTGCTCACCAGTCCTCAGAAGGGATGTGTTGGAGCTGGAGAGGGTCCAGAGAAGGGCAACTAAACTAATTAGGGGATTGGAGGACCTTGATTATGAGGAGCGTCTGCAAATCGCTTGATTTATTCTCCCTGGAGAAGAGACGCCTGAGGGGGAACATGATAGCATTTTTTAAATATCTCAATGGGGATCTAGGCTTAGAAAAAAAGCTGTTCAGTCGAAGGGATTGCATGAGGACTCGGGGGCATACAATGTGATTAGAGGAGAAGCGTTTCAACCTCAGGTAACGTGGGGGGTTCTTTACTGTTAGGGCTACAAGATTGTGGAATTCTCTACCACAAGCGGTGGTTTCTGCAGGTAGTATGGGGGCCTTCAAAAGACTACTAGACGTACATCTCAAGGATCAGAACATTCAGGGGTATGCGAGATGATTACAGCCACACACACCTACACAGGTTGAACTGGATGGACTATTGTCTTTATTCAACCTCACCTACTATGTAACTATGTAACCTGGCCACAGTGTGATCCACCTTAGGAGCCACACACCAGCGCGAATCCGCAGGAGACGCAAAGGGGTAAAGGAGTTGAAACTTTCTCTGCACCACAAAAGTGCGTTTCAAGTTGCGCCATTGTTCATTCACAGTGGCGTGAAACTCAGTGGGGCAAGGAAATACCTGCGCCGCCTTACGGGATCTGTGGGTACCAAAAGAGGATTGGGCTCATCCTCTAAATGTAGTGTTTCCTTAATGGCAAGGATCAGCGCATCCATAGCTGCACGGTCTTCGGCCGTCCCAGGGGGGGAATCATCCACCCCGGCAACCTCTGCCTCCCCTTCAGACTAGGAAGAGCGAGACCCTTCAAGGGGCGCGCTACCTACGGCAACCATGTCAGACTCAGAATCAGAAGAAAAAGAGAGCCTAGGCCTTTTTCTATTGTCCCGTTCAGTCATCAAAAGATCCACTTTGGACGCTAAAGTCGCAAGTGCAGCAGTCAGAGTAGTCAGGGCAGAAGATTCAGAGGACCCTGAATCATCCACCAAGGCTGGGGGAAATTTGCTGTCCTGGGACTCCATAGAAAAAACTTTTTTTTTTTTTTTTTAAAAGGTAGTGGCCCTTTAAGCGCACCGCGATCCCCCGCAGTGCACCGCTATAAAAGGACTGAGCAAGCAGACACCTAAGTAGGAATAAGCTGACAGCTAGAAGTATTCCCCACAAAAAAGGACAGCAGACAAACCCCACAAGTGTTACTACACGCAGCCGATCTCCTCTGCACAGAAAAAGGAAGTGATGTCACCACCAGAGACTGAACTATGACTTCAGGCCAAGGAAAAATGGTTGCCCATAGAAGGTAATGGGAGGCTCCGGGAAAATGGCCGCCGACATGTGCTCTGAAAAGAACACATTGCCACACACAAGGTGGCGCCGCAAGGGGCCAAAACACACAACATACACTGCTGTATAAGCGCCCACAGTGAAGCCAGCATGCTGCCCACACTTAAAATGGCGGACCGGCGGTTTTTAACCCCACAGCTGTCACCGCGTGTCTGCACCTCCAAAACACAAGTGACATAGGAGAGAGACCCCCACAAACCCACATAGCATAACAGCTGTGAGAGAGCCCCCGCAGGGACCGGGATCAGGGAGCCCAAAAACGCACAGACATGAGGGGGATAACACAGACACCCAGGACTTCCAGCCCCAGACAGAGGCCCCACACAGAATGTACTTACCGTACCCGATAGCGTGGGGTGCCTCTTATCTACGGGAAACCTCCCACCCTCAGATGGCGGGGGTGCTGCCAGCCAAAAAACGCAGGACGCCAGCAGAGCACGGGAACTGTGGGGAGACGTCCAGGCGAGGTAGCCACCTCGCCGGCTTGCATCCCTGAGGACAGGGATGGGTCGTTTGCGAGGCCAGGGCGAACACAGCCTGCTAAATGCTCGATGGCGGACTGGGATTCCATAAGGCCCTCTGTCCTGGGATACCAGGACGACCAGTGCGACTCCCAGCTTCGCTACGCCGTCATCATCTTGAAGAAGTGACTAACTAAACGTTGGGATGGCTGATAGCAGGGGGGTATTGGACCAGTGGGACAGCCACCATAGGTGTGTCTATGTAAATTACTTTGTTTTTAACAAGTCTTATGCCTACCTTGCTCCTATGGATAAGAGGTCAATACCCATCGGTGAAGAGTGGGTGGCGACTGTCAGGACGTAAGAAAAAAAGAAAATGTATAAACAAATATAAAAAAAGTCCAGCCAGCAAAATATAACTTCTGTTGTTGGTATAAAGGTCAAACAGCTGCAAACAAATGAAGGTGATGAAACCTCACAATGGTGGTGTATTGATATGCGCTTACCACAATATATGGACTTACAGTACCTTACGGTAAGCAAGTCAAAATAAGCCAGTAGAGACCTGTAGCGGCCGCCCCGATGGAAAGAGGGGTTTCGCCGCCAGAGATGTTCTCTTCCCCCTAGTGGGAGGGATGCTGTAGAGTAGAGCAGGAACCGCTCTTACCATAGCTAGGGATTTAGCGATCCAAGCAGAAGAGAGATAGATTTGGTATAGCCTTCCCCCACAAACATGAGATGACACTATGTTGAGAGTAAGTAATAACTGTTTATTGAACCCACACACACACACACACATTATATACACTATCAGGTCAGATGTGATCACATTAACCTATGCATAGTTACATAGTTACATAGTAGGTGAGGTTGAATAAAGACAATAGTCCATCCAGTTCAACCTGTGTAGGTGTGTGTGGTTGTAATCATCTCACATACCCCTGAATGTTCTGATCCTTGAGATGTAAGTCTAAGAGTCTTTTGAAAGCCACCATACTACCCGCAGAAACCACCTCTTGTGGTAGAGAATTCCACAATCTTGTAGCCCTAACAGTAAAGAACCCCCCACGTTGCCTGAGGTTAAAACGCTTCTCCTCTAATCGCATTGTATGCCCTCGAGTCCTCATGCAATCCCTTCGAATGAACAGCTTTTTTTCTAAGCTGGGATCCCCATTAAGATATTTATAAATTGCTATCATGTCCCCCCTCAGACGTCTCTTCTCCAGGGAGAATAAATCGAGCGATTGTAGACGCTCTTCATAGTCAAGGTCCTCCAATCCCCTAATTAGTTTAGTTGCCCTTCTCTGGACTCTCTCCAGCTCCAACACATCCCTCCTGAGGACTGGCGACCAGAACTGGACAGAATACTCCAGATGCGGTCGGACCAGAGTTTTATAAAGTGGAAGGATTATAGTCTTATCTCTGGAATACATCCCTTTCTTTATGCATGCCAATATTCTGCTGGCTTTGGCAGCTGCCGCTTGACATTGCATGCTGTTGCCTAATCTATCATCAACCAAGACTCCCAGATCCTTCTCCATTTTTGATTCCCCCAAGGGTTCCCCTCCTAACGTGTATTGTGCTTTTATGTTTTTAGTCCCCAAGTGCAAAACCTTACACTTCTCCACGTTAAACCTCATTTGCCATGTCATTGCCCACTCTGTAATTTTGTCCAGGTCATTCTGTAGGATATCTGCTTCATGCTGTGCAGTTATTGCTCTGGCCAATTTTGTGTCATCTGCAAAAACTGATATCGAACTACTGATCCCGACCTCAATGTTGTTTATGAATAAATTGAACAAGGTTGGTCCCAGGACTGAGCCCTGGGGCACCCCGCTTACTACCTCAGACCAGTTTGAGTATGCGCTGTTTATTACCACTCTTTGGACACGCCCTTTAAGCCAATTCCGTATCCAAGAGCAAACCCTGCTGTCGATACCTGCAGATCTTATTTTATAAATTAAGCGCTTGTGGGGAACTGTATCAAACGCCTTAGCGAAATCCAAGTACACCACATCCACTGGTCTCCCCCTATCTAGCTCACAGCTCACCTCCTCGTAAAATGTTAATAGATTGGTTTGACAAGAACGCCCATTTGTAAACCCGTGCTGATTACTGCTGATGATGTTGTTGTCTTTAGCAAACTCTACGATATAGTCCCTTATCATCCCCTCCAGAAGTTTACATACTATTGATGTCAAACTGACAGGCCTATAATTTCCCGGGATATGCCTCTGGCCCTTTTTGAATATCGGAATCACGTTAGCTTTCTTCCAATCCCCTGGTACATCTCCTGTCCTAATACTGTCAGCAAAGATCAGGAACAGTGGTCTGGATATAACCTTACTGAGTTCCTTGAGTACTCTCGGATGTACGCCATCCGGGCCTGGTGATTTGTTTGTGTTGAGTTTATCCAGCCTTTCCCTGATTTCACCCTCTGTTAGCCATAGTGGCAAGTCCTGTGTATTACTACTAACCAAACAGTCATGGTCAGTGTACCCCTCCATTTCCTGTGTAAAGACTGACGAGAAAAAAGCATTCAGCACGGTTGCTTTTTCAGTGTCCTCTGTAACCATCCTCCCATCATTGTTACTTATGTGTGCAATATGCTCTGCCCTAGTTTTTTTGCTGTTGATATATTTAAAGAATTTCTTTGGGTTTTTTTTACTATCCTCCGCTATTTGTCTCTCAAAGTTGATTTTAGCCATCTTGATTTCTTGTTTACTTTTCTTATTTGCCTCCTTGTATTGCTCGAAAGCCGATACTGTGCCCTCTGATTTATACTTCTTGAAGGCCAATTTTTTTCCCCTAATAAGTTTTTTGACGCTACGGTTTAGCCAGCCAGGTTTGGCTTTGTCTCTTCTAAATTTATTTCCCATAGGAATGCACTGCAAGATGCCTTTGCCTAATATGTTCCTAAAGCATTCCCATTTTTCCTCTGTGGTCAGGGATCCCAGGGTTTGGTCCCAGTTTACCCTTTCCATCAATGAGTACAATTTTGGAAAGTTTGCCCTTCTGAAGTTTAGGGTTCTTATGTTCCCCACTTGCCTTGTTATATTGTTATTTATACTAAATGTGATCATCCTGTGATCGCTAGAGCCCAGATTGTCCTGGACTCCTACATGCGAGATTAGGTCTGGGTCATTAGTGATCAATAGATCCAGGACTGCATTTTCTCTAGTCGGAGAATCCACCAACTGTGACATGTAATTATCCTGTAAGGTTTCCGTGAATAGGCGGGCCTTCTGTGAGTGTGCAGTCCCCTCGTCCCAGTCAATGTCGGGATAATTGAAGTCCCCCAATATGACGACTGATCCCAATTTTGCCACTTTACTCATTAGTGCTAAGAATTCCAGCTCTACCTCCTCCCCTTGGTTAGGTGGCCTATAGCAAACCCCCACAATTACTTTCCCCTTTTCTCCTTCCCTATGGAGTTCAACCCACACAGATTCTAAATCCATGCTCATCCCATCCGTAATGTCACTCCTTTCTATCACCTTTATATTGTTCTTGACATAGAGACATACCCCTCCCCCTCTTTTTCTTACCCTGTCCTTCCGGTACACCGAATACCCTTGGTATTGCAGATAGATTTGTATACAGAAACAGAATAACCATAAACTAATTATCCAGCCACCTGGTCAGAACAATGCAAGGTCATTAACATCTAACAATGGAACAGGAATACTTGGCACAATACACATTCCATCTCAAAACACAGACAGTATTAGCAGTCTAGAACAGTCTAAGTCTCCCAGTGTAGGATTAAATCTTCACATCTCTATATGAAGACATTGCTGACATTGCAGTACAATACATGTTAGCATCACTTGTAAATACAGACCCCATTTGAAACAATCCAAACCACCAAGTATCTGATTTTTTAAATCATAGTGACGGTTAGTACCGTCACAAGACCACTGCAAGGAAATTAGGAAGTAGATGTCGCCAATTCTCCTTGATGTATGTTTCTCAAATAGGGAGCAAAAGGAGATCTCTCATTGGCCAGAGACGTATGATCAGCCCAGAAGAAAAGGAAAATAGTGTAATACTGCCAGGAATTGTTACATTAGGCATACATATATATCACTCCAAATATCAGGTGGGAAAATCGGATGTAAAAAATTGTATTGGTTAAGAATCTAATAAAGGAAAACAAAAAAAGTGATAGACACAGCTGTCACCAAACGTATATGTAAATTGCGTGTACCAGATATTTAGTAACAAATTGCTGTAAAGCATGCAAGAAGAAAAGCTCCAAAATGGAATGATCTTCATATGAAAGGAGCTTCAAAAATCTAGGGATGCACCGAAATTTCGGTCACCGAAATTGCCTATCCCATTTCGGCCGAAAATGGGTTAAAAATGCCGAAATTAATGGCCGCCGTGAGGAAGGAGGAAGGCGCATCGCAAGTTTGAAAAGACGCGCATCTGGCCGGCCGCCCGCCTCTCAATGATGTCCCTACTATGATCTGTGCATGAATGAAGTGACATACCAGGCGGGCGAGCGGCCGCTAATAGCTGTAACTATGTGAGCGCTTCACTTCCCTGTCAGCAGACGATGTGCATGAATGAACTGACACACCGGGCAGGAGGGCAGGGGGAGCGGCCGCTAATAACTGTAACTATGTGAGCCTTCACTTCCCTGTCAGCGGACGATGTGCATGAATGAACTGAAGTGACACACCGGGCGGGAGGGCGGGCGAGCGGCCGCTAATAACTATAACTATGTGAGAGCTTCACTTCCCTATCATGCATGTATCTCCTCTGACAGGGAAGTGAAGGCTCATATAGTTCTAGTTATTAGCGGCCGCTCCCCCGGCTCTCCCGCCCGGTGTGTCAGTTCAGTTCATTCATGCACATAGTCCGCTGACAGGGAAGTGAAGCGCTCACATAGTTATTAGCGGCCGCTCCGCTCCCGCCCGGTATGTCACTTCATTCATGCACAGATCGTAGTAGTAGTTACATCACCGGGAGGTGGGCCGCCGGCCAGAGGTGCGTCTTTTGAATGAAGGACATCAGAGGAGCTGAGTGAGTAGGAGAGGACGCTGAGGGGGGGGGGGGGAGGGTGTACTGATGAGAGGGACGCTGAGTCAGGGGGAGGGTGTACTGACGAGAGGTACGCTGAGGCAGGGGGGGGGGGGGTGTACTGACGAGAGGCACACTGAGGCAGGGGGAGGGGGGGGGGGCGCGGGGGGGGGTGTGGGAGGGGGGCTTGCGGGGGGTGGGGCGCGGGGGGGGGGGAGCTGAGGCAGCTTACCAATGGTATTTGTATTATGCAGCATGAGGGGATTAAGGTATTGTCACTGCTGGTCACTGATGCATTGGTGACCAATCAGTGGCAGTTAATTAACCCCTTTGTGCTGCATTAGTGCAACCTGTATCAGTGCAACCAGTGTTGATTAACACTGATACTGGTTGACCTAATGCAACACAAAGGGGTTAATTAACTGCCACTGGTCGGTCACTAATGCATCAGTGACCAGCAGTGGCAATACATTAACCCCCTCATGCTGCATAATACAAATATCATTGGTAATTAAATTAACCACTTGCCAACCCGTCACAGTACATATACTGTGACAGAGTGGCAGCGACAGGTGTACGTCGCTGCCCGTTTTTGGTGTATGCCCCTTTTCTATCTATTTTAAAATTATTTGGGGGAAAAAGTCATTTTCGGTTTCGGATTTCGGCCAAGGGCATCCTGCATTTTCGGTTTCGGCCCAAAATTTTCATTTCGGTGCATCCCTATCAAAATCCATCCATAAGTATTGTGCTAAGTGAGATAGGTCCCATCACCCGCTGAAGAAGAAATGAATACGCTTACCAGACTAAGTGAACCTATACTGCTATATAGTAAATAGGTCAAATAAGCATTCAGACAGAACGGTTCCTCATGCAGAGTGTTCAAAATCCAAATAAGGGTGGGGTGGTCCAAAAAAGTGTATCAAGTCCCATCACAAGAATAAAAAGTAGCTAATGTACGCTTACCAGACAATGTGGACCTGTGTAGCCATATAGCAAAAACAGGTCTAATTAGGCAAAGTAAAACCAGGGATTCCTCTGGAGTGTTGTTTACACAGGATGTATAAGGAATTCTCTCAGGAGGATGCAGGAATAGGAGTCCCTCAATCATCAGCCATGTAAGCAAGCCAAATAAAAAAACATAGCGCAACACTGCTATATCAAAATGTATTAAAAGAAAAGACTTGTACTTACAAAACATCCAATAGTAAACAGCAAGATAAAATCAAGAAAGGCCGGTTAAAACATCCTGATGCGTTTTGTTGTAGACAACATTATCAAAGGATATAGCCATGTTTACCACTGTGTGGCATTCCCTCTTCTTTTTATAACAGTCTGCAAACATCTGGCGACTGATGAGACAAGTTGCTCAAGTTTAGGAATAGGAATGTAGTCCCATTCTTATCTAATACAGGCTTCTAGTTGCACAACTGTCTTAGGTCTTTGTCGCATCTTCCTCTTTATGATGCGCCAAATGTTTTCTATGGGTGAAAGATCTGGACTGCAGGCTGGCCATTTCAGTACCCGGATCCTTCTTCTACGCAGCCATGATGTTGTAATTGATGCAATATGTGTTCTGGCATTGTCCCGTTGGAAAATGCAAGGTCTTCCCTGAAAGAGAACGTCTGGATGGGAGCATACGTTGTTCTAGAACAGGGATCCTCAAACTACGGCCCTCCAGCTGTTGCTGAACTACACATCCCATGAGGCATTATAAAACTCTGACATTCACAGACATGACTAGGCATGATGGGAATTGTAGTTCCTAAACAACTGGAGGGCCATAGTTTGAAGACCCCTGTTTTAGAACCTTTCCAGATGAGTAAGCTGTCCATGCCACACGCACTCATGCAACCCCATACCATCAGAGATGCAGGCTCCTAAACTGAGCGCTGATAACAACTTAAGTTGTCATTGTCTTCTTTAGTCCGGATGACATGGCGTCCCAGTTTTCCAAAAAAAAAAAAAATTAAAATATTGATTCGTCTGACCACAGAACAGTTTTCCACTTTGCCACAGTCCATTTTAAATGAGCCTTGGCCGAGAGAAAACGGCTGCGCTTCTGGATCATGTTTAGATATGGCTTCTTTTTTGGCCTATAGCATTTTAGCCGGCAACGGCAAATGGCACGGTGTATTGTGTTCACCGACAATGTTTTCTGGAAGTATTCCTGAGCCCATGTTGTGATTCCCATTACAGTAGCATTCCTGTATGTGATCCAGTGCCGTCTAAGGGGCGAAGACCACGGGCATTCAGTATGGTTTTCCGGTCTTGACCCTTACGCACAGAGATTGTTCCAGATTCTCTGAATCTTTGGATATTATGCACTGTAGATGATGAGAATGGTGATAAATGATGTAGCTAGGCTTGTGACGGTATCAGATTTTCATGCTGCGATTAATTGATTAAGGTTTTGCCATGGTATACGGTATTATCACGGTATTCTATTATTAAATTTAAATTATTAAATTTCTACCTCACTTCAATTTCATTGCTGAATTTAGGGGCTTTGGTTCACTTATGCACATTATTATATAGTCAGTCAGTACAGACTCTGTGAACCAGGCCTAAAATAGGTCATCAAGCAGTGTCTGGCCTAACTGGTGATAACCGGTCCTGGCGCTCGGCTCCGATCCGATGGCCTGGTCATTAAGAGGGCAAATCCTTGTGGTCAAGAAGTGGTTAAACCTGAAGGAGGTGTTGTTTATAAATTACTTTACTATTGCTTTAGGCCTGGTTCACATGTATGCGGGTTGGCGGTTCACATGTATGCGGGTTGGCGGCCCACATTTGCACAGGCATAGCAGCCCATTGATTTGAACGGGCTGCTATGCCCTCATTTTCCGCAGAAAAAAGGTGCATGCAGCATTTTTTTAAAATTCAGTGGCCTTGAAATCCCTCCTGCTTTTGCACCATGCGACTAACCTGCAGTTCCTGCTCTGGCAAGCTTTCTGCATTTTTTGTATACGTGGGCAGGGCATTTAAAAACAGTTTGCGTGTGCAGCAACGGCAGGTAAGTCGCATGGTGCAATAGAAGGATGGATTTCATGGCCACTGCATTTTTTTAAATTCTGCATGCACCTTTTTTCAGCTGAAAACGCAGGCATAGCAGCTCAAGCCCATTCACATCAATGGGCTGCTATGCCTGTGCAAATGTGGGCCCCCAACCCGCATACATGTGAACCAGGCCTAAAGCAATAGTAAAGTCATTAATTGGTTAAACCTGCAGGAGGACCGGTGTTTTTATCTATTAATGACTTTACTATTGCTTTAGGCCTGGCCTGATTATAGTTACTGGGAGAATGCTGAAAGGCGTTAGCTGTGTGAGTGAATGAGTCATCCAGCTCACTGAAATGTATCAATTCACAAGTCAGACCCAGGAGCAGAGAAACTCAGTATTTTAAAAATGCCACAATAACAATACCGTGGCTATGCAATACCGCAATATATCGAATTACCGAAAACCGGCATATGTCTAGATGTAGCACTATAGAAACATAATAGACAAACAGATTGTCCATCAGTCCCTAAATTAGTCAAAGTCCAAAAGGTTGGTACAAAAACTTACCGTTAGTGTACCGGTAACGGCCTTTCTCTTCAATCCTTCCAGGACGGCCTACATTTGAGAGATTGTGGCTCCGCCTCACAGGAAACACAACTAATTTGCAGCTGTTTAAAAGGGTCCCACCCATCCTTAGCTTCAGTAATAGAAAAGTAGTTTCCAACCGAACCTTAAGGAATATAGTTATTCAAACAGCTACACATATATACATATACATTTATATATACATATTCTTTAGAACTCACCACCACATTGGGCAGGAAGTAGGCCGGCCGTCCTGGAAGGATTGAAGAGAAAGGCCGTTACCGGTACACTAACGGTAAGTTTTCTCCTTTCATCCTTCCAGGACGGCCTACATTTGAGAGGATGATAAAGGAATCCATACTGGCCTACCTTAGGGCCGGGACCACTGCCTGTAAAACCTTTCTGCCAAAGGCAAGGTCTTGTTGCGACAGTACTTCCACACAATAGTGCTTTAGGAAGGTATCTTGACTGGACCAGGTGGCAGCATGGCGGATCTGCTCCCAGGATGCTCCGGCTTTTTCGGCCCAGGAAGTTGCCATGCCCCTTGTGGAATGTGCCTTTAGAGTTGTTGGTGTGGGGGTACCTGACACCTTATATGACAAACTAATGGCTTGTTTAATCCACCTAGAGATTGAGGGTTTTGATGCTTGTAAACCCTTCCTTGGTCCAGAATGTAGAACCAACAAGTGACTAGATCTTCTAAAGCCCTTGGTTCTTTCTAGATATGCTAAAAGACATCTTCTTACATCTAAGCAATGGAATTTCTCTTCTTTTGCACACTTGGGTTTCTCACAGAAGGATGGGAGAACTATCTCTTGATTCCTATGAAAAGATGACACTACCTTGGGCAGGTACAGTGGATCTGGTTTAAGAATCACCCTGTCTTGGAGAATTCTCATAAAGGGTTCTTTTATGGATAAGCTTTGCAAATCTCCCACTCTCCTGGCTGTGGTGATTGCTAACAAAAAAGTTAACTTAATAGACAAAATGTTTAAACTAATTTTGTTTAAAGGTTCAAATGCTTCACTAGATAATGCCTCTAGTACTAGCGTTAAGTTCCAGGCCGGAACAATAGTTCTGTTAATTGGAGATACCCTTCTCCGAGCCAACAGAAATCTCTTAATTAAAGGTTCTTGGGCTAACCTTTTGTCTAAAAAAACAAAGTGCCGCTATCTGTACTTTAAGGGTGTTCACCGCCACCCCCTTATCTACCCCATCCTGTAAAAAATCCAGGATCCTTGGGGTTGAGGCAGAGGAATCCTTCTTCTGACTCCGCCAAGTACAAAATGTCTTCCAGAATTTGGAATAAATTTTTCTAGTTACTGGCTTTCTACTTGAAAGGAGGGTCTCTGTCTGAGCATCCTTTTTCTTTTAATATTTGTCGTTCACTATCCAGACTGTTAATTGAAAAAACTGCGGTCTGGGGTGAATCCGAGTTCCCTGTAGTGACAGGTCTGGAATTTCTGGTAGTTTCCAAGGTACTGTCACTGATAGAGACACCAGGGTTACAAATCACGTTCTTTTTGGCTACCCAGGTTTGACTAGGATGAGGCGTGGTTGCGGCCATCCGCTGCGATTCTGCAGATTTCTTGATATTAGGTTCTATGGGGGAACGGCATAGGTTAGCCTGAAAGGCCAAGGTTGTGCTAGGGCCTCCAAGCCCAGCATATCCTTCTGTTTTGTCAGAGGGAAGAACTGCTCTACTTTTCGGTTCTGCCGGGTGGAAAACACGTCCACTTCCGGTTGACAAAATTTTTGGACCAGGCGTTGGAAAATTATGGGGTTCAGTTCCCATTCTGCCTGTTTGATGTGATGGTGACTGATTAGTGACCAAATTATTTGTAGGGACATAGTAACTTTTTCGTCTATGGAGTTCTGTCTCTTGTTCCTAGAGGCTAGGTGAAAGCCTTGGAGGTCTCTTAAATGTAGTTGGGCCCAATCTATGGCTGGATTTGGCCCTAGAATCTACATGATCTGTCTCCTGGCGCCGTAGGGACGAGAGCAGATGCTTTTTACTGCTGAGACCACTTCTTTCACCTTTTCCCTTGGGAGAAAGAGTTTTTTGAGTCTGGTATCTATCTTGTACCATAGACACCCTTGGCCCAGTAGATCTGCTGATTTTATACAAATCAACATATCTTCCAGACACGGGCTCAACTTTAGGCCTAGTAGGTACAGGAGGCCTACTACCTTGGCCAAGATTTTTGTAAAGATCCCTGGACTTGCTGCCAAGCAAAAAGGAGAAGCTCTGGACTGCCAACGTGCAGTACCCTCTTCTGTTACTATGATGAATCTGAGAAATGCTTGATGTTTTCAATAAATTGGAACATGTAGGTAAGCATCTCTTAAATCCAACATTGTCACAAAGACATTTTGGTACAGATTTTATCTGACCGTATAAATGTTCTCCCTGGAGAACTTTTGTTCTATTTTTGAGGGATAGGACACTATTATCTTTGATACCAGTTGTGAGACAAACTCCAATTGGTACCCTTCCCGATGAGAGACAAACTCCAATTGGTACCCTTCCCGATGAAGAAAGTAGGGACTGGCAGAGAGGTTTTCCCATTGGGAAGCAAAATGGGTCAGTCTGCCCCCTACTCTGATGCTGGCGTCAGTTAGATTCTTTGGACTTAGGTCCAGGTTTAAGGAACAACAATTTGTCCCCTTGTTTTCCTTTTCCAGGACCACCTTTCTTGGCCCTAAACGGCCTTTTTTGATTCTTGCCTTGGAAGTTCCGAAAGGAATATCTTCCCGATTTGTCCTTTCTTAGTGGGAAACTTTTTCCCTTTTTCTGCAGATCTGGACAAGTATCATCTAGTCCTGAACCGAACAGTAATGAACCTTCAAAGGGTAGAGCACAGAGTCTTACTTTGGAGTTTACATCACCTTCCCAAGCTTTGACCCAGAGCGCCCTTCTGGCAGAATTTACTAATGCTGCTGTTTTAGCAGAAGCTACTAATGACTCCACAGCTGCGTCTGCTAGGTAGGATGCAGCTTTACTAATCATGGCCAGGGAATCTATCAGGTCTTGTGATCCTGCCATATTGCGGACACATTTTGAAAGTTCCTTGAGCCAAAAGTCTGTATTCCTGGCCATACAGGTATCAGCTAAGGCTATAGTTGTATAATATGCATTAGAATCCCAGGCTTTACTTAATACAGATTCAATCCTGCGATCCATAGGATCTGTAATATGCCCGGCATTTTCAAAAGATAAATCTGTTCCTTTTGATAATTGTGCCAGAGGAGCATCAAGTTTAGGATTTTTTGTGAATACTTCCAATTCTTGAGGCTCAAAGGGAAACCTTTTCCAGTTTTTTGGTCTGGATAAGGCATGTGTAGGCAATTTCCATTCTTGGTGTATTATGTCTTAACGACTGGTGAATGGGAATGGTTCTGTACTGGGCTTTTCCCAAGCCTTTGTACACCTTGTCTTTGTAGGAAGACTCCTTTGTAGGGGTAGGGATTCCTTCAGTGTCATGTATCACTTTAAGAAGACCGTGCATATATTCCAAGGAAAAAAGATTTTTGTCTTTTTCCCCTTCACTGTTACTTTCTAAATCCTTATCTGAACTTGAAGGGTCTCTTAAATAACTAGAACCTTCTTCTGGATCCTCTTGTTCCCTAACTTGAGTTGAGGGAATGGATAGAGAATCTGCCCAGAGGGATGGGGGTCCTTTTGACCACCCACAGTCTTGGGAGGAAGCATTATCTTTCGCTACTTCCTCTGCTGGGACTTGAGGGATAGCTGCTGTAGTCTTAAACGACTGAATGGCAGCTGCCATTTCCTCCTTCATAGATTTAAGAAAATCTTTCATTAGGTCCTGCCCCGCTAACTTATCAGTACAAGTAGTGCATAAGGGCTTTGTGTAAGACTTAGACAATCTAACCCCGCATTACCCACATTTTTTAGCGGAGGATAGGGGTCTGGCAGGGGCTTCCTGTGCCGGTGGCGTACCTGTGTAAACACATGAAGACAAGAAGAAAGGACACCATGAAGCGACATAACCCTCTTGTCTACCACTACGGCTAACATGCAGGAAGAAATGGCACAGCATACCCGTCACTCAAAAGACAGCAGTCGGCCGCCATCGGTATCACTTACCCGTTCCTGACGCCACCTGCATTGCCGCTTTCTCCCCTGTAAGGATTGTGCCCGCTTGTGTCTCTTTCTGGGGCTTCCGCCCTCTCTGAGTCGGAGAGTCAGCCATGGTTGTACTGAGCTCACACAGACCCGGCGTCTCCTCCACGCTGGGTCTCTTCCGGGAATCAGCCGCTCCGCCCCTTCCGCCGGAACTTCCTGTCTCCATAGCGAGGCTTGGGGCTCACCGCTGGTGGGAAATTCAAAAATCCTTACCGCCCAACGAAGCGAATGGAGGAGACTTCCTGCAGAGACAAGCAGGACTTCAGGTATGAGGGACCTTCACCATAAGGCAAACCGCACTACCTGGTGTGTTTGGCGACCTGAAAGTTCCTCTTCCAAGGACACAGCTAGGGAGGGACCAACTATTAGGCCGACCGAAGCTGCCTTCCAGGGGTACCGTTTTGGCCAGCTATTTGCCTCAGGTTAGTAAAAAAACAAACGTTCCGATGTGAGGTTGGAAACACAACTGAACTGAAGCTAAGGATAGGTGGGACCCTTTTAAACAGCTGCAAATTAGTTGTGTTTCCTGTGAGGCGGAGCCACAATCTCTCAAATGTAGGCCGTCCTGGAAGGATGAAAGGAGAAAACAATGTTTAAGAAGATTCCACAGAACGTGCAGTCCCAATAGTGGTCATACAGATGACCCACCACTCCAAGTGAAATGTGAAGATAGCCACCACCAGGGAGATAAGATTAGTCTCTTATCAGAGCACCATGATCCCCATCACAGAGATCATGAACAGCGGGGAAGGACAAGTCCAGGAGACAGCGAAATAGCTTATACCAGCTCCTTCAGCCACCGCACTCGCTCCTCTCATAATAAATGTATATGTGGAGAGAAAACGACTTCCATGGTGTAATACCGTCAAACAGGCTTTATTCAAGTTAAAACAGACAAATGGCAACTCACATTTACGGCTAGGAAGACAGGCATGTATCATGGGGAGTCCTCAACATGGTATCCTACCAAAAAGATGGCCGCTGTGTCCCCTCGCTGGTAGCCACGTAGCGTGCCGCAGGCTCCTCCTACGCGTTTCGTTAGACCAATAACGTCGTCAGGGGGTGGATCCTGCAGCCATTACAGGCATTATATAGGCTACCCAGGGGATGGGCGGAGCTCAATGGTCATAGCCGAAAACCGGAAGTAATACACTTGCGTGTCAACCCCCGGAAATAGGCACCATCCAGACAGGAAATGGAGACTCAGTTGATGGAAATCAGTAGATTCCATGCTCGTCCTCAAATCAATCTAATATAGTTAAATTAGTTGGCACAGAATTGGCGATGTGACTCACCAATACTTACCACACGAGGCAAAACATAGAAATGTTGGAAATTAATGAACTCAATCATTATTTATGTGACACAGTCACACTTAGCTAGCCAAAGCGCGGGACACAGCGCCACCATGTGGCAGACACCCAAATTGCCGAGGACGCTCCAATTACACACCCAGCCTTCCACATAAATCATGTTAATATAAAAGCAAAATACAAATTACAACATAAATTATATCAATAATTAAAAAATCTTTTCAACTCTAAAATACATAGAATGAATTCTAGTAGTATAAATGAACAGGTGACCATAAGAAAAAAATGGATGTTTAAAAAGAGACACTAATCTCCTATATATCATGAATTATTAATAAAAGAGTGGATATCCCACTCTATATTTAACCCGTGGGGGGAATACGACTTCAGGCGGTATATCCAGCTGGTCTCAAGCTGAGAAACACCCCTTGTCAAATTACTCCCCCTCCAAATTCCTGAGTACTTATCAATCCCCATGAAGATGGTACCAGTGGGATCCCTATTATGGCAGATGTCATAGTGTCGTGAGACACTATGCTTGGGAAATCCCTTGGCTATGTTAGCCACATGCTCTTGCAAACGCACATGCAACTTGCGGATAGTACGTCCAACGTATTCGAAGCCACACGGGCAACGAACAAGATAGACGACATACCGCGTATTGCATGTAATAAATGGCTTGATTTTAAATTCCTGGTTGGTATTTTTGGAGAAGAAAGATTCAACCCTTCTTTCCTTCATAGCAATGATCTTACAAATAGCACATCTACTACAGGGGTAGAATCATTTACACAACAAAAGAGAAGATACAGCTTTTATCACTGGGTTCCACAGGAATTTTAGAGAGACGGAACGCATCATCAAAAAATACTGGCCAATATTAAAGTCAGATAGAACTTTATCAAAATTATTACAGAGCAAACTCAAGTTCATATATAGGAAAGCGCCCTCTCTTCGGAACCAACTTGTTCATAACGTAGTGGACCCCCCTAAGCCAGTTAAAATGTTCAATGATCTCAAAGGATTCATTAGATGCAATAGATGTCTGGCATGCAAGACTAATAGACGACAACCCAGAAACATTTAAAATGTAAATCCAGAGCAAATGGAGAAGAATTTAATATCAATAAGCTAATCACTTGTCGCACTGATCACGTGAAATATCTCATTGAGTGCCGGCTGCAATATGTGGGTAGGACAACTAGGCCACTATAAGTTAGAATAAGGGAACACATCAAGAACATACGAAAAGGCTTTCCCAAACACAGTCTGTCTAGACATTTCACAGTAAGTTAATACAGTAGTGAAGAATATACCCCTAATTTCCATATACTCTTAGTGCATGAAAAAAAAAAAAAAATCAAAGAAACCCAGAAAAAGTGCAACAACACTTCTATTAAAAATTAATACCTTGATAGGGATTATATCCCTCATTTCAATATGCTCTTAGTGAAAAAAAAAAAAAAAAAAAACCCAAAGAGAAAAGCTCATCTTAGAAACTCCAGTGACTTAATTCAGTAAGGGGAATTGTGCCCCTATATTCCCTGTGTTCCCAGTGTCACAAAAAAAAAAAAAAAAAAACCCAAGACCTCCTCCGCAGAGTATGCAGGGGGGGGGGGCTCTAGACGGAGGGACCTATTCCCTCCATCCTCAGCCCCTACCTCCCAACTACCAACAGGATTGCGTCCCCCCTCGTCCTTACTGACCTCCGGAGTCCCCCAGAGGTCTGATCCCCCGCAGCCCCCAATATGATGACCCTAAAGCTCTAATCCCTCCCCTCCCTCCTCCCCTCCATCTCTCGGGGTTGTGGGAGGTCTCTAAGCGGGTTCCCACTGATTTTCCCCAACCAATTTGGGATCTCTATCGCCGGTATCCCTAGGAAATCAAAAAAAGCCGTCCTATCTTGAAAATTGCGCAACGTGAAGAAGCGACCATCTCTGTTAAATGTTGCTGTAAACGGGAAACCCCATCTATAAGTACATCCCTCTCGCTTAACTAGTTCCAAAATGGGTTTCAGCATAGCTCTTCTTTTTAGAGTTCCTTTAGAGATATCTGAAAAAACCTGAATGGTCATTCCTTCCATTTTCCACTCTCTAGTGTTCCGGGCCAACCTCAATAGTGCAGTTTGCATATTACATCTCTTGGTCTTTCCTGATCTCTCTTCATTGGGCCGGGAGCCCTATGAATTCTGTCAAACTCTATTTTACCCGGGTAACTTGCCCCCATAATATCCTTGCATAGGTTGTTTACTGAATCTTCCAACTGTGTATTTTTTAATGATTCTGTTAGGCCTCGGATTCTTAGATTATTGCGACGGCTTCGATTCTCCATATCTTCCATCTGAAGCTGTAGCCTAGCCTCATTTTCACCCTGGTGTTCTACCTTCCTCTCCAATACTACTAGCCGTTCTTTTATTGCAACCATTTCTGCATCTTCCTTTCTTTGATTGGTGGACAATACTTGGATCTCTTTTTTAATAAGCTGAATTTCCTTTTTATGGGTCTCCTCTACCCGATTCACTAGCTGTTCCATGTCCTTTTTGGTGGGGAGCGAACTAATCATGGCTCTAAATTCCGCCATTTGCGCTGCCCATTTATCGTTCGGGGAGGGTAAAGACTGTTCTTTCTGGAATTTGGAATCAGACCCAAGGTCTCTTTCCTCTAGGGGTGACGTAGCTCTAGAGTCTATGATGTCACTAGATTCCCAATCTGTCTGTGTGTCCCCCATTTCTGCCATATTGCTTGCTGTTGTAGTTTTTAGACTGGTAGAAAGGAATTTCCTTATCTCTCCTTCTGGTTTCCCTGGGGTTTTCCCAGTATTCTTTTTAACCTTGCGTTTTTTTGTAAGGGTCATACTAGCTCTTTATCTTACGTAAAGTAGGTCGGTGATATAGCACTAAAGGGCACCCTCCCGTTTTCTGGGGTATTTTATCAAGCCGTGTATATTTCCAAGCTTATGTACCCCTCAACACAAGTTCAACAGTTTACTGATTTCTCCCAATGTTCCAATTCTATGTTAGTCTTTCCCCTTTGCTCTCTTATCAGTCCACGGGTAATAGGAGGTAATTAGCTTTGTTTCCAATTTTACAGATCACATCCTATTCTATCCCCTTCCAGACTTGTCCCCCATGTAACCATATATCTATGTTACACTACCAAGAACTCACGGTTTTGGAAAAAAAAAAGTGTCCTTTCCAGTACTCTCTCTTCGGGGGGTCCTGTGCTTCTGGGTCTGTGTTTTCTCCAAATTGCCTGTGTCAGACATGCAGCCGTAGAGACTGAATGGAGAAGGTAGGCTGATACCGCCGCTCTTGTCTGGGGCTGTTGTAGGAATCTCTCCTGGCTTCTGCTTGGTCAGTCGGCGGCACTGATCTACGGGGACTGGATATCCCTCAGACCGTCGGTTCTGGTATCAAGGGATTCGGCCGCGGGGCATGCCACTCCACATGGGCCAGTGGTGGCCACCCCCGCCGCCGCGCTGGCCGCACAGCCGCTCTCTCCCCTCACCTTGTAATGGGCTTCAGGTGCGTGCAGGCTAGCGGTGCTTGTCCTGCGTCTTGAGTCCCGGTACCTTCGGTTGGCGGACTGCCTGTGGCGGACGCCAGAGTTTTTCCCGGGTTTGCAGCTCCGCTGTAGTGCACAGTCACCGCACACAACTAGCCGGGGTAGGAGAGAAGGGGTCCCTGCAGCTCGCCGTCTCACCACCGCTCTTTACATGCGGCTCTCTCGGTCCATTTTCGGATGGGTTGCTTGATAGGGAGGGAGTCTCACACGAGGCTCACGGGGCACGTCCTCCCATGACCACTCCCTTACTCCCTATAGTTCTACTTTTAATAGAAGTGTTATTGTAACTTTTGCTGGGTCTGTTTTTTTTTTTTTTTTTCATGCACTAAGAGTATATGGAAATTAGGGGTATATTCTTCACTACTGTATTCATTTTTAATAGAAGTGTTATTGTAACTTTTGCTGGGTCTTTCTGTTTTTTTTTTTTATTTAGTATATAATAGAGCATAGAATTGAACATAGAATATGCCAATGGAGATTGTGGGAAGCTTTGGGACCAGATCCCCCAGACCCCCGCCCCAAATTAATAGACCCCTGCAAGTTAATAGAAAAAGGGAGACAGAGAGATACAATATTACAGTGAGAAACAAGAGTGGGCTAGGACGGTAAAATGTGAAAGCTGCATACAGAATAGGTTATTCTCCTCAATGACCTCCTATTCCCCCAGGTTTTAATATTATATTCCCCCCCTTTTTTTTTTTTTTTTCCTACCTTGTTTTCACTCTTTTCACGATGAATTTAAGGGTATAATACCCCATACTAAGACACACAGTCGGTAGTAATTACCGGGCTCACTTTACGTCTATTTTGTATTTTTTTTTTTTTTTTTTACACTGGGTTGATTTGGGGTACAATAGCCCCTATTAAGTAGAGTTTTAAGAGTTTGGAGGGGAATGGGAGATTCACACGTTATTGGGTTATTGGTATATGGGGGGATGTTTTTTTTTTTTTTTTTGTGTGCCTATGGTTGTTTTGGGGAAGGTATGGTTAGACATCAAGGCTCCAGGATAAACTAAGATAAACATGGAGGTATGGGAGGGCAGTAAAACAGAGGTATAGGAAGCTAGGGGGTTAGGTACGCAGTGAGGACTGGAAGAGAGGAAAGAAAGGGATGGCGGATATAAAGAAATAAAATAAACAAGTATATAAATAAGTATAGGGAGGGAGAAACGGGGACAGAGGGGATTGCCACAGGTATTTCCCTGAAAAAGTTAGAACACACAGGTGGCAGTAAAATGCCGTGTGTTGGAAGGATTTAAAAATCCGACCTGGGATTTGACCGGGAAGAGCTATTAGTTCTACCCGGTAGGGTAAAGATCCACAGGGAAGGGCACGAGAGTGAATGAAATAGTGTGAGGTGGTTGAATAAAAGACTGAGTGAGTGATTGAGTTGTGAGGGTTTTTTTTTTTTTTTTTTTCTCCCCTGCCCCTCAGCCTCTGCTTACGTAGCATATTGTGATAGGTGTAAATGGAGAATATAAAGATTGTCTCAATTAATGCAAAGGGCCTAAATACACCTGAAAAAGGCGAATATTATTAGCAGAACTCAAAAGAGTGAAGGCGAATATAGCGTTTATACAAGAGACGCACTTTAGATCGGAGAATTTACCATATCTAAAAAGCAATGTATTCCCATATATATATCACTCAACATACCCACAATCAAAATCAAGAGGGGTATCAATATTAATTGATAGTAAGATACCATGGCGGTTGGAGGACAAGCTATGCGATGACAGCGGTAGATATCTCTTCCTAAAAGGGAAAATAGGAGAATTGCAGATGACATTTGCTACATTATATTCTCCCAACAAGCAACAGGACAGATTTGTCGCTAAAACATTGAATGTACTCAGAGATTTTACTCAAGGCCAACTGATTTTGGGAGGAGATTTCAATACACCGCTGTCTCCCGTGGCTGATGCCTCCAGAACCAAACCTACTTCATCTGCTGGGATGTGTCGGCGGATGAGGAAGAATATACATAAAGAACAATTGATAGATGTATGGCGTCTCCAACATCCAACTGAAAAGGAGTATACATTTTTTTCACATCCGCATGGGACCTATTCGAGAATAGATTTTTTTCTAGTGCCACATGCCCATCTCCTGGCGGTAAAACACACTGACATCGATAACATTTCATGGTCAGACCATGCAATGGTGTCAATGATCTAGAACATCTCTACAGTTAAATCAACTAAACAAAGATTCTGGAAATTAAACGAAAGTCTGTTACAGATAGAGGAAGTAAGGTTAGAGGTACAAAAAGAACTTAAGGATTACTTTGATCTTAATGATCTACCTGGCTGTGCGATAGGCACGTTATGGGAGGCACACAAATCAGTGATAAGGGGAATCTTAATTAAGCATGGTGCAAGAATAAAAAGGGAAAGGAATAAACAATTACTAGCATTACTAGACAAGCTTAGAATATTACAAACAGAACACAAAAAAAAAAAGGAAAATATAGCAGTAGGGGAATTGACTCTCGTAAGAAAGCAAATATTCGATTTAATGCATTATAAAGCTAAAGCCGCGATACAAGTATCAAAGAAAATTACGTATGAGTCAGGGAACAAATGCGGAAAAGCGTTAGCAAGATCTGTGCATAATCAAAAAGTAAGATCCTATATCCCACAAATTGTGTCTCCAGAAGGAGTAAAAAAAATATTGCCGGATCAAATAACGGAAGAATTTAGGAATTTCTATTCATTGCTATATAACTTACCGGAAATAGGAAAATCGCAAAAGGAAATGGACGATTATATGATACAATCAGGAATACCGAAACTCTCCGAGGAAGATAAAGAGGACCTAGAAAGGCATATTTCACAGAAGGAAATAGAACAGACCATAAAAAGTATGAAAAGTGGCAAAGCGCCAGGCCCAGACAGCCTGACATCACAGTACTTCCATGTATTGGCCCCCATTCTGGGACCATACATGGAGAGACTGTTTAATGAGAGAGGCCCAGAGGGAACTTTATCTAGGGATACATTAACTGCTTATTTAACGTTAATATTGAAAGAGGGTAAGGACCCTTCGAATTGCGGAAATTATAGGCCCATTTCGCTCCTGAACTTGGACTTAAAAATTTATACAAAAATCATAGCGGCAAGGATGGCAAAGGTACTCCCCAAAATAATACACTTAGATCAAGTGGGCTTTATGGCGTCGAGGGAAGCAAAGGATAGCACTACAAGAATTCTTAACTTAATTCATATAGTCACCAAAGCAGAAACACCTTGTATCATATTGAGCACCGACGCAGAAAAGGCCTTTGACAGAGTTGAATGGACCTTTATGCAGTCGGTGCTCAAGTATATAGGAGTAGGTGAAATAATGCGGGAAAGAATAACCAGGGTATATTCTAACCCGACCGCAAGAGTAAAGGCAAATGGGGTGCTATCGGAACCTTTGAGTATAAAAAATGGCACAAGACAGGGGTGTCCATTGTCCCCCCTGTTATTTGTGCTGACATTAGAGCCCTTTCTGAATAAAGTCCGACTAAATCAGGATATAAAAGGAGTCTTGGTAGGTAAGGAACAATATAAGACTGCAGCATATGCAGATGATTTGTTGTTCACATTGACAGAGCCAGGAATATCGCTACCAGTACTCCTAGAGGAAATCAAACAATACGGGGAATTATCAAATTTCAAAATAAACTATAGGAAATCCGAAGCAATGGGTGTGGGTTTATCAAAAGCAAGTAAGGATAGATTAAAGAGCAATTTCGGATTTTCATGGGTAGAGAAAGCAGTGAAATATCTAGGGACTTATATACCCGCAAATTTAACCCAGATATATGAACTAAACTTCACTCCCCTGATTGGAGAGACAAAGAAAACTTTGGAACAATGGAGGGGAGGCCTTCATTCATGGTTTGGAAGAGGCAATTTGATTAAAATGAATATTTTGCCAAAATATTTATATATTATGAGAGCGCTCCCAGTCAAAATTCCTAACAGTTTCTTCAAAGCTATACAGGGTGTGTTCGGAGGATATATCTGGGCGGGTAAAAAACCGCGTATAGCGCGTAATACTATAACACTTCCCAAAAATATGGGTGGGTTAGCTATACCTGACCTGCGTAGATATTACCACGCCATCCATTTAAATAGGATATTGGACTGGTGGCACCATCAGGAAACGAAAAGGTGGGTCCAAATGGAACAGGCTCAAACGATGGTCTCATTAAAGAGAGCAATCTGGTGCTATAAGACACTCCCCAAATCTTTGAAAACACATCCCTTGTTGGGAAATACAATAAGAATAGGATATCAGCAGACCCTGAGACAAAACCTAACTTCAATTGATTCCCCACTATACCCGATCTTGGGAAATCCTAAATTCACCCCAGGTCTAGAGAGACAGCATTTTAAAAAACTGTGGGAAACAGGACAAGATGGCATCAAAACTTTTACGAGCCAGCAGATGTGGCCCCCAATTGGTAGATTGACAGATGAGGAGGGACCATATAGGCTACTCCTATGGGAAGCATTCCAACTGCGACACTTTTTAGAGTCGCTGCCGGAACCGGAAAAATTTAAGAAACCACTGACACACTTTGAAAAACTATGCGAGAAAACAGGAGGTATAGATCGCCCACTATCTATTCTATATAAAATGCTGAACACCCCATTGGACCAACCGAATTTGAAATGGTTGGAAAAATCGAAAGTGGATCTAAATATAGAGATAACAGATATACAGAAACAGAGCATGTTTAGGGCAATATTTAGACCAACTAAATGCACTAAAACTCAGGAAATAAACTATAAAATCCTAACGAGGTGGTATAACACACCAGTCAAAATGCATAGGTGGTACACCCAAGAATCGGACAGGTGCTGGAGATGTGGAGAAGGGGAAGGCACATTATACCACATCTTTTGGAACTGCCCAGAGATAAAGAAATTTTGGTCAGAGGTTGGGGACATAATCCAAAAAGTAACAGACTTTAAAATTGAGGGAGAAGTTGCCTTCTGCCTCTTACAGATACCAGGGCAGACAGAGAGGAAATACGCAAGATCAGTACTACCACACATGATGAATGCTGCAAGAGCATGCATTCCCCAAAACTGGAGAAAAAGACAAGCCCCTTCATTGCTTGAATGGGTAAGAAAACTAGAACACATTAATAAAATGGAGGACCTAGTGCTCTCTTCACAACACAAACAGGAGCAATATAAAAAGACATGGAGAACATGGAATTTATTTATATCTTCGGATATAGGCAAACAATTGTTGGTACCACCATCTCAAAACACAGATGGAGTCCCTAGCCCCATTTGAGGGGGGAGAGGAGACGTAAGGGAAGAGAGGAGAATTAATTTGAAGGTTTTTTTTTTTTTTGGTTGTTGTTGTCGTTGTTGTGGTTTGTATGGGGATGTAGGTTGAGTGATAGTGGGTATGAATGAAGGGATAGAGGGGGGGGGGGGTAATTTAGATAAAAAAGAGGGGAAGGAAGGGAATGAACAGATAGAAAGAAGAAGGGGAAACAAGGACAAGAGTAGAGGCTAAGGGTCATTTAAATTAAAGCACAACGAAGTAAAGAAAGGCAAGGACGGAATGAGTAGGAACAGAGAAGGAGACTTGCTGTCTTAACAATATCTTGCCTTAGCTGATTATCCGATAAATGACCATATATCAATGAGTTGGAAATCTAGGGAGGATTCTATTAGATCCCGGAGATGAGAAAACTGATGTAGATAATGTCTCTGTAACCCATTGACTTAATATGGTGCTATATATTCTGTAATGACTTCTTTGAAAACTCAAATAAAATGATAAATAAAAAAAAGAAAAACACAGTAAGGATCCTAGTGGTCTTACCTTTTGTGGTATTGACTCCATATCCGGACATTGGCGAGGAGAAAATAAAAAGATAAAAATCTCCAAAAATGAGATGTCCTGGATATATAGATTGAATACATTACAGCCCAAAGGTCTTAACTTAGATATTGATCTTAATTGTTTTATTTCCAATTTTTAATAATTTTACCATCTCTGAGTTTTTATAGTTTTTTACTGCTTTTATAGACCAACAAACCTACATATTAGTAATTTTATTTATATATATATATATATATATATATATATATATATATATATATATATATATATATATATATATTTTTTCTATAGATTTTATTGTTAGCATTGAATAATACACAATTGTTTTAGATAGCACATATACATACATGTGCATTTTTGTGCATATACTTCTTCATACTTAGACATCTTTTACATGAATACATTTTATATTATTCAATTTAAATATTATATCACACTCATAATGCCTTGTTCAATATTTAATGATTTTAAACATAATCTATTTGTTATATTTTGCCAATACTCATTTATGTCCTTCAACATTTTTGCCATCTTCACAACACCTTGTCACTATATAATACCTTGTCCAACACTATTTAAAGAATTTAATATAATCTATTTAAAATATCTTGCCAATACTTATAGATGTCTTAATATTTTCATTACACACCACTAGATGGCCCCCTCACCCTCTCCTTTTACTAATTTCATCTCCAAATATTTTAAAAATACATATTTCATATTTTTTCTTTTTAACTTTGGATTTCATTTATATTTTTATTCACAATAAACTTTATGTACAATGTATAATATGCCAAAGGATTTTGGGCGGTACACCCACATTTAAGAGATTTTTTGTATTTTTTGTATGTTTTTCTCCCGGACCATATACATGCAAGGCGTTGGGACTAAATGTGTCTATTATACACAATTTAAAATCCAGGTCTGACACACAGATTTATATGATACTTGCGGGACTAACAGAGTATTTATTGTAAGTGCCGTACATATTTTTGTTCGGTTAAATATGCTATCCCCCGTACCTTATGTTCATAGCACTAAATATCTCCATTTTTTAGTAGTCCGCGGTGTGTAGCCCACTTCCGGATTACGTACCAAATCTGCTGACCTGTTGACTAAGTGTTGCCTAGCTACCGCATGTATATATAAGGGACGATATCGGAAGTGAACCGACGCTGCTGAGGACGTATCTATTACGAAACGCGTACAGCGTGTCGCGTCACTTCCGTTTTCTCGGGATCAAGATTGAGGCTTGGACCGCACCCGCGCTCCATTCAAATGATTATATGCTTACATCTTTCCTCTGTAATGTGAGTACCTCTCTGACTTCTTTATATTAAAACTGTCCATACGGTATCACACTATGTGCCTTGTTTATTACTCCCTGGTGCAATATTGTGAGTGACACCCCGTGGACATTCCGGACCACTTCCCACTGATAGGAGCCCAGTAGATCCAGACCACTATACCAGTGGACCCTTCCATATAGGACCTTCCAGACCACTTCCAGGACGCCCCCATCCAGGAGTAGGTGAAGATATCAGGAGTCTCTGGTCGTAGGATATACATATATACCCGCTCCATACCCCTGCGTGGGGTGGGTATTTCTGGTGAGTGAGTTTTCTTACCAGAGGGATCACCCAGCACCTCACCGCCCACCACGGGGTCACTCCTTATAGCCATCATCAGATTGTTGTCACCCATTATCCACATTGGAACTTTGTGCTTTACATTTGGTCACTGCACTTGGCATATAGACACCAAGCACTTATATTGGACTTGGTGTTTGTATTTGTTGCTATATATTTTGCTCGCACTTTCACTTTACCTCCATACCACAGTGTGTGGTATAGTTGGGGGATTTTGTATGCACTAGAGCACTTTTTTTGATATGCACTTTTTTTGATATGCATGATTAAGATTGTATATAATTCATGGTTTATTGATATCCGTTATAACTTTTTTAGGTTTGGTATCTATTTAGATTTTTTATATCACATTTTACCACATTTCGTTCATTGACACCTATATGCACACATCACTTTATATGCTAATCATCTTTATACACCAAGTTTTTACAACTGTTGTCACTTTTTACACTACCAAGTTGCACTTTTAAGGTTTTTAGATCAGCACCTATATTATTAGGCAGCGCCACCACCCTACCTTTTTAATACTATACATATATAGTCTTCGAACTATAATCTAGGGAGGCTGCAGCCTAGTTATATATTATATCTTATATTTACATTACACATTTTTTACACACCTTCATTTTCGTACTTATACCTTTTTATCTTTGTACTTATCCTCCTTTTTATCCAGATAGACCATTAGCGCAGAGTTTTATATCTTTTATGGAATCTACTGATTTCCATCAACTGAGTCTCCATTTCCTGTCTCGATGGTGCTTATTTCCGGGGGTTGACACGCAAGTGTATTACTTCTGGTTTTCGGCTGTGACCATTGAGCTCCGCCCATCCCCTGGGTAGCCTATATAACGCCTGTAATGGCTGCACCCCCTGACGACGTTATTGGTCTAACGAAACGCGTAGGAGGAGCCTGCGGCACGATACTTGGCTACCAGCGAGGGAACACAACGGCCATCTTTTTGGTAGGATACCATGTTGAGGACTCCCCATGATGCATGCCTGTCTTCCTAGCCGTAAATGTAAGTTGCCATTTGTCTGTTTTAACTTGAATAAAGCCTGTTTGACGGTATTACATCATGGAAGTCGTTTTCTCTCCACATTATATGAAATAACAATAATACAATATGAGCATACACTAAAGGAAAAAAAACTCATACAATATAAGCCTATCCCGTACAGTGTATGGTATTAAAAACTGGATTTTTGACTTACCGTAAAATCCTTTTCTCTTAAGCTCATTGACAGACGCAGGACTGATATCTTGATATCCGCAGGGTTATACTGCCCCCTACAGGAGTAGGACACTAGGCAGGAAAAAAGTTCTGGCCACACCTATGGGCAGTCCCATGGGGTATATCCTCTCTCTCCCTGCTATAGGATGTCAGTTATGTAACAAAGCAGTGTCAGAGACTCATACCAACCCAACTCAAAAATAGAGGGGTGGGTATTGCGTCTGTCAATGAGCTTAAGAGAAAAGGATTTTACAGTAAGTCAAAAATCCATTTTTCTCTGTCGCTCATTGACAGACGCAGGACTGATATCTTGATATCCGTAGGGATGTCCCAAAGCAGTGCCATAAATGAGGGGTGGGATAATAGAAATAAAATCCAATCCAGAAGGCCAATACAGAGCCAACCAGAAGAACAGAGGACTCATTGAACCAAGCAGATGAGACCCACCTGAAAAAAACAAAAACCCAGAGGTAGACCAAAGGTCCCCTCAAACAGCAGCCTGCAAAACCTTGGGGCTGAAAGAGGCATCCGCCGATGCCAGCACATCAACCTTATAAAATTTTGTAAAGGTATGAACCGACAACCAGGTAGCCGCCTTGCAAACCTGAAGCACCGACGCCTGATGGCGGAAGGCCCAGGAAGCGCTAAGAGCCCGAGTATAGTGCGCCTTAACAGGGAACGGAGGAACCCGACCCTTAATAGAATAAGCCTGCACCACCGTCTGTCTAGGGCCATCCGTGATCACAAAAAAGTGAATCAGCCTTACGAAAAGAGTCAGTAGTAGCCAAATACACCCTGATCACCCGAACCACATCCAAGGAGTGTAACGCAAACTCCCGAGGATGACTGGGCTTAGGACATAGGGAAGGTAACACAATATCCTCATTCAAGTGAAAGTTGGAAACCACCTTAGGAAGGAAGGATGGATTCGGACGAAGAACCACCAGATAGGGGGAACGACAGGACAACGCAGCCAGTTCTGACACCCTGCGTGCAGAAGTGATAGCCACCAAAAAGGCCACCTTCTGGGATAAGGTAAGCAAGGGAATCTCCCTAATATTTTCAAAGGGAGGTTTCTGGAGAACCGACAACACCAAATTAAGATCCCAGGGTGGTAAGGGCGTGCGCACCAGGGGAGCCAGGTGCCGCACCCCCTGGATGAAATTCCGCACCAAAGAATGAGTAGCCAGTGGCCTCTGGAAGAAGATCGCCAATGCTGAAACCTGACCCTTGATAGTGCTCAAGGCCAGCTTCTGCTCAACCCCCCGTTGCAGGAAGGCCAATATTCGAGCCACCGAGTAAGAACATGGAGGAACCCCGAGGGACTCACACCATGCGATATAAGACTTCCATGTGCAATAATAGATCTTTCTGGAAGTCGCTTTCCTTGCTTTAATCAGAGTAGGAATAACAAACAGACAAACCCCTGTCCTTCAGCACCTGGCTCTCAACAGCCAAGCCGTCAAAGCCATCGATCGTAAAGCAGGATGGAAGATCGGTCCCGGAGACAGCAGATCCTCCCTGAGAGGAAGTAGCCAGAGAGCGTCCGTGACCACTCTGACCAAGCCGACATACCCGGCCCGACGAGGCCAGTCCGGAGCCACAAGGATGACTCGAATTCCCTCCGCCTCTATTCTGCGAAGAAGTTTCAGCAGCAACTTGAGAGGAGGAAAAGCATACAGCAGCTGATACTGCCCCCACGGAGCAACCAGTGCGTCTGTGGCATCCGCCAGAGGATCGCGGGGGCGGGCTACAAACCTCTGCACCTTCCTGTTGAGCCAAGATGCCAACAGATCCACATCCGGGGTTCCCCAACCCGTGGCATTTCCCGACTGAATCCGAGCCGGGCAGCCCCGAAGATGCTCGGTCCAGTGAACCAGGCAAAACCTGATCGCTCTCAGTTCCAACACATTTATCGGCCACCTGGATTCTTCCAGGAACCAGAGCCCCTGAGCAGACAGCCTGCCGAGAATCCCTCCCCATCCGGATAGACTGGCATCCGTGGTGACAATCATCCAATAGATCGGAAGAAAGGACTTCCCCTGACTGAGCATCGGAGACCGAAGCCACCAAACAAGAGACTCCCTGGACTGCTCGCTCAGCCGGATCCGATTGTCCAGGGAATCGGGATAACGGTTCCATTTGAGAAGAATCTCCTTTTGGAGAGTCCGCGTATGACACTGAGCCTGCGGAGACTCCGCACAGAGGAGGAGGTCGTCCAGATAGCCCAGGACCGATCTGCCCCGCTGCCGCAACAGCACCAGAACTGGGGCCAAAACCTTTGTGAAATCCTGGGGAGCAAAAGCGAGACCAAAGGGTAAAGCCACAAACGGATAATGGTCCTCTCCGACAGCAAAGCGCAGAAACCGCTGGTATCCTGCGTAAATGGTAACATGAAGATAGGCATCCTTGATGTCTATGGACGCCAGAAAATCCCCCTGATGCAGGGAGGTCACCACTGTGCGAATGGCCTCCACTCCTTGTTGCATCAAGTCCTGCACTGCCCCCAACAGAGCCGTTAGGCGATTCGGGGACAGTCGCATATTGGAAGGGAAGAACCGAACCGGTGGAAGCGATCGAAACTCGGTCTTGTATCCCAACCGTATGACCTCGTGAACCCATTTGTCTTGAATCCTGGAGAGCCACGGGTCTGGGAACCGGCGAAGACACCCCCCCACCCCTGAAACGGGTGGGGGCGCACCTTCAGGCTGAAGCGGTCTTATCCTCCGGTCTGGAAGGACCGTATTTTTGCTTACCAGACCAGGGTCTCTTGAAACCCCCCGGGGACGCTTTGGAGGACTTCGCCTTGTCTTCTTGTGAGCTGAACGAGGTTCCTTACCCTTATTAGTCTGTGGTAGAAAGGTGCTCTTGCCCCCAGTGAGATCTTTGATAATCTCATCCAAGGTAGCACCAAACAGGCGATTCCCCTGAAAAGGGAGATCAGTCAAGGCTTTTTTGGAAGCCTGATCCGCCGACCAGCACTTCAACCATAGCATGCGCCGGAGGACCAACGCCGAGATCGACACACGCCCCAGCAATGGAGCAGTGTCCAGTGCGGCGTCACAAACAAACTGTAGCCCCTGCACCATCTGCTCCAGCAAATCCGTCACGGCAGGGGGGAGACTTCTCCCCTCCAGGTCATGGCGTAACAGCTTGGCCCATTCCGTCAACGTCTGTGAAACCAGAGCAATGGTAAACACTGGCCTTAAGGCCGACCCTGCCAGGGAGAATATGGAATGGGACACAGATTCCGCCCTACGATCAACTGGATCCCGAAAGGACGGGGAATCCTCCAACGGGATAACAGTAGCCTTATTTAGTCTGGGAACCGGCTGATCCACCGAAGGTGGCACCGTCCATTTTTTAAGAAGGGACTCTTCAAACGGGTAGCGCCTAGCAATCCGTTTGGGCATCCCAGGGGGTCGTTTTGGACGGACCCACTCCTTCTTAATGATATCGTCAAAGCATTTGGGAAAGGGAAACACCTTCGCCACCCTGGAGGGCTTGCGAGTGCCAAAGGCAACTTCCGTATGAGCTGCATCCGCAGGTGCAACTTCCAGTTTTAGGGTCTCCCGGACAGACACAATCAGTGCGTCCACCAGTGCCTTGTCTTGTGCTATGGCGCAGGCAGAAAGGTCACCCTCACCATCAGAGGAGACGGGGCGCGAGACAGCAGCCCCAGAGGAGGAACCCGCAGCAGCAGCGACTGGCTAAGGATCAGAATCTGAGGCATCAGACAAGACCGGGGTAGGCGGGGGTCGCTTTTTAGCCCCCCGTCCCTGACAGGCCACCTCCACCCGGGACACAAATGACTCCAGGACCGCCGAAAGCGCATCAATGGTGAGCGGAGAATCGGAGGGCCCTGCGGCCACCTCGAGGGGATCAGGTGGGGACACATGTGCAGCAGGGTCCATGGCAACACCAGGGGAACCCGTCAGCAAAATATGACAAAATGTCACCCAGCGCTGCAGCGCCCCTCAATGGTCAGACAGTGTGCCTCGAGACCCCCGCAGAGAAAGAGAGAGACCCCCAAAAGGCTCACCACACGATGCACAAGAGTTCAACAGGACTGCTCTCAGCGTTTGTCTGCATGACAAGGAAGTCCTGTGGAGCAATCTTCCCGGGTCTAGGGAGGGGCTCCGCCCCCTCACACGCCCTCAGTAACTCCCACAGCTGCCCAGCTCTGCAAAAAAAACGAGCTGGGTGTACCAAGATGGCCGCCCCCCCAACAGAGCGGGCACCACTCCAGACAAAACCCCTCAACGCCCAGTGGGGGGGGGGGGGTGTCGGCCAAAGGAGACGCTGCGACTCTGCCGTTGATCGGTCGTATGCGACTCGGCGGGACGTTTAACCCGCGGGCCAGTCCCCATCCAGCGGGACTATGTCACGGCCGACCCAGTGCGGAGCTGGGTCTGCATGCGCTCGTAGGCCGGCTGGGGTGACCACTGGATCTCAACATCCAGCCCGTCGCCCAGATCCGGAATAATTGCTTGAAGATCTCACAGGAACAACTGGAGAAAAAAAGGTAACTAAAAAAAGATCTAAAAAAACTTGCCAGGACCAGAGATCCCAGCAAGGAACTTAGGTCCTTACTCCTGACTAGGCAGAAAAAAAAACTGACATCCTATAGCAGGGAGAGAAAGGATATACCCCATGGGACTGCCCATAGGTGTGGCCAGAACTTTTTTCCTGCCTAGTGTCCTACTCCTGTAGGGGGCAGTATAACCCTACGGATATCAAGATATCAGTCCTGCGTCTGTCAATGAGCGACAGAGAAACATGGTTACTAAGAATACCGTTTCTGATGTTTGCTATACTAGGTGATATGTCTACTGTAGTTACATAGTTACATAGTTACATAGTTGGTGAGGTTGAATAAAGACAAAAGTCCATCCAGTTCAACCTGTGTAGATGTGTGTGGCTGTAATCATCTTGCATACCCCTGAATGTTCTGATCCTTGAGATGTACGTCTAAGAGTCTTTTGAAAGCCACCATACTACCCGCAGAAACCACCTCATGTGGTAGAGAATTCCACAATCTTGTAGCCCTAACAGTAAAGAACCCCCCACGTTGCCTGAGGTTAAAACGCTTCTCCTCTAATCGCATTGTATGCCCCCGAGTTCTCATGCAATCCCTTCGACTGAACAGCTTTTTTTCTAAGCCTAGATCCCCAATTAGATATTTAAAAATTGCTATCATGTCCCCCCTCAGGCGTCTCTTCTCCAGGGAGAATAAATCAAGCGATTGCAGACGCTCCTCATAATCAAGGTCCTCCAATCCCCTAATTAGTTTAGTTGCCCTTCTCTGGACTCTCTCCAGCTCCAACACATCCCTTCTGAGGACTGGTGACCAGAACTGGACCGAATACTCCAGATGAGGTCGGACCAGAGTTTTATAAAGTGGAAGGATTATAGTCTTATCTCTGGAATACATCCCTTTCTTTATGCATGCTAATATTCTGCTAGCCTTGGCAGCTGCCGCTTGACATTGCATGCTGTTGCCTAGTCTATCATCAACCAAGACTCCCAGATCCTTCTCCATTTTTGATTCTCCCAAGGGTTCCCCTCCTAACGTGTATTGTGCTTTTATGTTTCTAGTCCCCAAGTGTAAAACCTTACATTTCTCCACGTTAAACCTCATTTGCCATGTCTTTGCCCACTCCGTTATTTTGTCCAGGTCATTCTGTAGGATATCTGCTTCATGCTGTGCTGTTATTGTCCTGCCTAATTTTGTGTCATCTGCAAAAACTGATATTGAACTACTGATCCCGTCCTCAATGCTGTTTATGAATAAATTGAACAAGGTTGGTCCTAGGACTGAGCCTTGGGGGACCCCGCTTACTACCTCAGACCAGTCTGAGTACGCGCTGTTTATTACCACCCTTTGGACACGCCCTTTTAGCCAGTTCCGTATCCAAGAGCAAACCCTGCTGTCGATACCTGCAGACCTTATTTTATAAATTAAGCGCTTATGGGGAACTGTATCAAACGCCTTAGCAAAATCTAGGTACACCACATCCACTGGTCTGCCCCTATCTAGCTCACAGCTCACCTCCTCGTAGAATGTTAAGAGATTGGTTTGACAAGAACGCCCATTTGTAAACCCGTGCTGGTTACTACTGATGATGCTGTTGTCCTTAGCAAACTCTACGATATAGTCCCTTATCATCCCCTCCAGAAGTTTACATACTACTGATGTCAGACTGACAGGCCTATAATTTCCCGGTATATGCCTCTGACCCTTTTTGAATATCGGAATCACGTTAGCTTTCCTCCACTCCCCTGGTACATCTCCTGTCCTAATACTGTCCGCAAAGATCAGGAACAGTGGTCTGGATATAACCTTACTGAGTTCCTTGAGTACTCTCGGATGTACGCCATCCGGGCCTGGTGATTTGTTTGTGTTGAGTTTATCCAGCCTTTCCCTGATTTCAACCTCTGTTAGCCATAGTGGCAAGTCCTGTGTATTACTACTAACTATACAGTCATGGTCAGTGTACCCCTCCGATTCCTGTGTAAAGACTGATGAGAAAAAAGCATTCAGTACGGTTGCTTTTTCAGTGTCCTCTGTAACCATCCTCCCATCATTGTTAATTATGTGTGCAATATGCTCTGCCCTAGTTTTTTTGCTGTTGATATACTTAAAGAATTTCTTTGGGTTTTTTTTGCTATCCTCCGCTATTTGTCTCTCAAAGTCTATTTTAGCCATCTTGATTTTGTGTTTACACTTCCTATTTGCCTCCTTGTATTGGTCGAAAGCCAATACTGTGCCCTCTGATTTATATTTCCTGAAGGCCAATTTTTTTCCCCTAATAAGTTTTTTAATGCTCCGGTTTAGCCAGCCAGGTTTGGCTTTGTCCCTTCTAAATTTATTTCCCATAGGAATGCACTGCAAGATGCCTTTGCTTAATATGTTCCTAAAGCATTCCCATTTTTCCTCTGTGGTCAGGGATCCCAGGGTTCGGTCCCAGTTTACCCTTTCCATCAACAAGTACAATTTTGGAAAGTTTGCCCTTCTGAAGTTAAGGGTTCTTATGTTCCCCACTTGCCTTGCTATATTGTTATTTACGCTAAATGTGATCATCCTGTGATCGCTAGAGCCCAGGTTGTCCTGGACTCCTACCTCCGAGATTAGTGGTCAGTCAGTCACAGATCCCTATGGTCAGTCAGTCACAGGTCTGTTAGTCAGTCACAGATCCCTAAGTGGGCAGTCAGTCACAGATCCCTATGGTCAGTCAGTCACAGGTCTGTAGTCAGTCACAGATCCCTAAGTGGTCAGTCAGTCACAGATCCCTATGGTCAGTCAGTCACAGGTCTGTTAGTCAGTCACAATCCCAAGCACCGTCACACGGAATAATGACCCAGCTGCAGAGATACTCACCAGTCGCCGCTGCTCCTCCTCCCCTGCTTCCGGGAACACTCGCCTCCTCAATACTGTGCGGTGTCCGTCCTCCACCGCCGTCCACTGCCGCAGCTTTCAGTTCCGGTCCCGCTGCTCTTTGTCCCGGTCCCGCAGCCGCCGCTCTCTGTCCTGGTCCCCTGCACCCGCGCCGGCTTCTAGTGACCTAGTGCGGCTCCCCCGCACGTGTCACCCGGCTCTCCTCCACGCTCTCCTCCACACAGCTCTCCTCGCAGCTGCTGCTGCTTGCTCCTCCCACACTGCTTCCGTGCACTTCCTGTTTCCACCTGGATGGATAGTGGATGAATGTCTGCTGTAGTGGATGAACTTACTGTAATACCATAGACTTAAGGGTAAAATCAAGGCTTATATACAAGGGTTTTAGGTACCAACATCCCAAATTAACTAATGAAAATAATTAAGGAAAGGGAAGCTGTTTACCCCACAGAAACGGTCCCAGGGAAAGGGGATGGGAACAAGAGAAGGAAACTGGATTTTTAGGGTATCATTTTAACTGATAGATACTTCACATGAAAAATTTTTATATCTGAATTTTATTCAAAAAACAAATACATGTTAAAAAAGACAAAGGTCCATCATTATTACATAACTTCAAAGGTGGGTAGCTGGGAGATAAAAGTTGCCATGTAATGTTCAGATGTGCATTCCTCTACATGTTTCACGGCAGGATCCCTTCTTTAGGAGGATATAAATGTACTCTGTATTTGTTCATTCACTCCTTTACGTTAACATCTCAAACAAAAAATTTTTTACAGAACAAAAAAAGTATACAAAAAGGTATGGCATCACTTATACATTACACATGTGGGGAAGGGCTTGGGCTCACTTGAGAACAGCATGGATCATAACCCTGCTAGCGGGTCAGCCACAAAAGACTCTGCCGGTGAGAGTCTTTGGTGGCTGACCCGCTAGCAGGGTTATGATCCATAGTTACATAGTTTGTGAGGTTGAAAAAAGACATCAGTCCATCCAGTTCAACCTATGATGTGTTTGCATTGGCTGTTAACGGTACATTGTAAACCCCTGTATGTTGTGGTCTTTTAGGTGCCCATCTAATAGTTTTTTGAAACTATCGATGCTCCCTGCTGATACGACTGCTTATGGAAAAGAATTCCACATCCTTACTGCTCTGACAGTGAAGAACCCCTTACGTATTTTAAGGTTAAACCGTTTTTCCTCTAGTTTTAGTGAGTGGCCACTTGTCTTATTGTATTCCCTTTCTCTGAAAAGTTTGTTCCTTATGCTAGGGTCACCAGTACAGTATTTGTACATTGATATCATACCCCCCCTCAATCGTCTCTTCTCCAGAGAGAATACGTTCAGTGCTTGTAGTCTTTCCTCATAGCCGATGCCCTCCATTCCCCTAATTATTTTTGTTGCCCTTCTCTGGACTCTCTCCAGTTCCAGCACATCCTTCCTGAGGACCAGTGCCCAGAACTGGACAGCATACTCCAGATGTGGCCGGACCAGAGTCTTGTAGAGTGGAAGAATAATCTCTTTATTTCTAGAGTGAATCCCCTTTTTTATACATGCTAGTATTCTGTTGGCTTTGCTTGCAGCGGCTTGGCATTACATGCCACTGCCAAGCCTGTTGTCTACCAGTACCCCCAGGTCCTTTTCCATCCTAGACTCACCCAGAGGTCCCCCCCCCCCCCCAAGTGAGTAGCTTGCTTTCATGTTTTTGACGCCCAAGTGAATTACTTTACATTTTTCAACATTAACCACTTGCCGACCGCCGCATGACTATCTACGTCGGCGGTCAGCCCCTCACAGGCAAATGTAGGGCTACATTGCTTGCTTGTGAGGGTCTAGGGAGCGAGCGCGCGCCACCGGAGGCGCGCTCCCGCTCCCGCGTGGTCACGGACCCCCCCGCGCGTGTGACCAGCGGACCCGATGTCCGCTGGCCACTCGGCGATCGGCGGGGGAGAGGGAGAATGTCAGGCAGCTTGTGTAAACAAGCCACCTGTCATTCTCCTCGCTGTAAACACACTGATCACATGGATCTACTATGTAGATCCGTTGATCAGTGTCCTTACAGCTCAAGCCACAGCCAATCACAGTAGAAAGCATGCCCCTAGGGACACACACAGCCCCTCCCTCCCAAATAAAGTTAACCCCTTCACTACCAGTGTATTTTTACAGTAACAGTGCATATATATAGCACTGATTACTGTAGAAATGTCGCTGGTAACCCCAAAAGTGTCAAAAATGTCAGTCAAGGGTCCGATCTGTCCGCCGCAATGTCGCAGTACCGCAAAAAAAAAAAATCGCAGATCGCCGCCATTACGCGTTAAAAAAAAAAACAACAAAAATGACAAAAATCTTTCCCTTTGTTAGTAAACGCGATAACTTTTGCGCAAACCAATCAAAATACGCTTTTTGCGATTTTTTTTACCAAACATAGGTAGCATAAAACAAATTGGCCGAAAATTTTAAAAAATTTTGATTTTTACATTTTTTTTTGGGGGAATTTCATATAAAAAAATTGGAAAAATATTGCTATTTTTGCAAAATTGACGCTCTTTTTTTGTTTATAGCTCGTGATCAAAAAAATCGCACAGGTGATCAAATACCACCAAAAGAAAGCTCTGTTTGTGGGAAAAAAATGACGCCAAATTCGTTTAGGTACAGCGTCGCACGACCGCGCAATTGTCCGTTAAATTCACGCAGTGCCGAATCGCAAAATACCCCCTGGTCGGAATGGGGGTAAAATCTTCCGGGGCTTAAGTGGTTAAACCTCATCTGCCATGTAGTTGCCCACCCCATTATTATGTTCAGATCTGCTTGTAAGGTTTCCACATCCTGCATAGAAGATATTGGCATGCTTAGTTTAGTATCATCTGCAAATACTAAGATTGTACTCGATATCCCCTCCTCTAGATCATTTATAAATAAATTAAACAGGATTGGCCCCAGGACAGAACCTTGGGGGACCCCACTTTCCACACCCACCCAATCCGAGTACTCCCCATTAATCACCACCCTCTCGACTCTCCCCTGGAGTCAGTTCTCTATCCAGGTACTCACCCCCTATGGTCCATACCTACATTCCTTAGTTTGTACAGTAAGCCTTTGTGGGGAACGGTGTCAAAGGCCTTTGCAAAGTCCAGATACACCACATCCACATGCTTACCTTTATCTAGGTGGCAGCTCACTTCATCGTAGAAGGTTAATAGATTGGTTTGGCAAGAACGATTTTTCATGAATCCATGCTAACTACTACTAATAATACCGTTTTCAATACTAAAGTCTTGTATGTGTTCCCTTAACAACTCCTCCAAAATATTGCAGACTACTGATGTTAGGCTAACCGGCCTATAGTTACCGGGGATATATTTCGGCCCTTTTTTAAATATTGGTATCACGTTGGCTTTTTTCCAATCAGCTGGCAATATACCTGTCTGTAGACTATCCTTAAAGATCAAGAATAATGGTCTGGCAATCACCTGGCTGAGCTCTTTAAGAACCCTCGGGTGCAAGCCATCTGGTCCTGGTGATTTATGTTAAGTTTCTCTAGTTTAGTTCTAAGTCTATCTTCTGTTAGCCATGGCGGTAATTCCTGAGGTGTATTATTTAGTTTAGCATTACAAGCTGGGTTAGTGTAGCCCCCCCGATTCTTTTGTGAAGACTGAAGAGAAGAATTTATTTAACACTTGCGCCTTTTCTCTGTCCTCTGTGGCCATATTTCCTTTGTCGTCTTTTATGGGGCCAATGTGTTCTGGCCTCGCTTTCTTACTGTTTATATACTTAAAAAATTTTCTTGGGGTTCTTTTTACTCTCTTCCGCTATACGTCTCTCGTGTTCTATTTTAGCCGCCTTGATTTTGTCTTTACATTTCTTATCACACTCTTTGTAATGCTTGAATGCTGCCAATGACCCCTCAGTCTTGTATTTTTTGAAGGCCTTTTCTTTCGTTTTAATATGCATTTTTGTGGTGGAGTTTAGCCACCCAGGGTTCAGTTTTTCTCTTTTAAATGTATTTCCCTTTGGAATGCACTGGCCAATCCCTTTGTTTAGTATTCTCTTTAAGCACTCCCATTTTTCCTCCGTGTTCTTTCTACCCAGGGTTCTATCCCATTTGATATTCAGTGTCCTTATATTACCCTTGTGTTTCCTATTACTATGATTAATACTGAAACAAATTGACCTATGGTCACTGTTTCCTAAGTTGCCCCGTATTTCTATATCCGTGAGCAGGTCTGTATTGTTGGTAATCAGTAGGTCAAGTATTGCATTGTTTCTTGTCGGTGCGTTCATCTGACTCATGAAATTGTCCTGCAAAACATTTAGGAACTGCCGAGCCTTGACAATGCGTGGTTCCTTCTGCCCAGTCTATATCTGGATAATTAAAGTCCCCCATTATAATGACATTTCCAGTACTTGCTGCCAATCCTATCTGTAAAAGGAGGTCCGCCTCCCCCTCCTCCCTCTGGTTGGGGGGCCTATAGCATACGCCCAATATTACCTTCCCTTTTAAGTTCTACCCATAGGGATTCCGCCTCGGCCATAGCTCCATTATTAATATTATCCCTCATATTTACCATAATATACAGACATACCCCTCACCCTTTTTTGCCTTCTCTATCCCTGCGATAAAGGGAATACCCCTGAATGGTCGCCATCCAATCATGAGAGCTGTCGAACCAAGTCTCTGTAACCCCCACAAAATCTAAGTCCTCCCCAAACATCAGCAGCTCCAGCTCTCCCATCTTGTTGGCCAGGCTTCTGGCATTGGTATACAAACCTCGTAATCCTGACCGGTTGCATATATCCTCATTTGATGATGTTTTTAGGCTACTCTTATGATTTTTCCCCATACCCACCTTGGGTTTAGGAGCGCGCTGAACAACCTACCGCTAATGTCCCCATTTGTGCCCTCTGAATCTTGCTCCCACTGGCTAATTCTACATCTGTACCTTCCCCCCCATCACCTAGTTTAAAAGCCCCTTTAACTTTTTGGCCATCCTCTCACCCAGTAGGGCTGCACCCTCCCCATTTAGGTGCAATTAGTCCCTACCAAAGAGCCGGTGGCCGACTGAGAAGTCGGCTCAGTTCTCCAGGAACCCGAAACCCTCCTTACTACACCAGCTCCTCAGCCACTTGTTCTTGTAAAGTATCTATGGAAATACTAATGGTATGGGTGGCTGCCGTCATCCCTAGATAATAGAACTGTATTTTGTTGGTTCCTCAAGCCAAAAGAAATGGGATTGTGTAGGCAAAAACGTGACTTAAAAGATTATATCTATTTTACAATTTACATACAAGGTGAAAGTAGTAAAGACAACAGTGATGGTAACACCGCTAGTTTTTCTTATACTTTAGTCTATTGAGGTGATTCCGTTGTTTAAACTGTGTAGACATCCGGATTGGATGTGAGTCAAACAGACGGTTTTCCGACGCGTTTCGGCTGTAGAGATATAGCCTTTGTCAAGGTATCACCACAAATTATTCTAAAAAAGTGAACAATTATAACATTAGTGATATAGAAAAATGTACATAGAAAACAAAAATATGAAAAAAACATATTACATTGTAATATTATATTCATGTGTTACATTGTTGCTTCTGAGGAGGTATGAAAACCTGGGTATACCTTGCGGGACTGGAGTGAATGGATGGGCTCTGCGTATCCACATGGACTTCCCTAAAGTGCAGCGAGATCCTGGTTCTGATGCGTGCCTGGATGAGGGGAATTATGTGGAGTAAATACTTTGGGAGTTGATATTTATAAATCAACTGAGATAAGACATTATTTAGTCTTACGTTTTCAAGTAGAGTTGCAGGGCCTGCTTATAATGGTTTGTCAAGATTGTCTTTTCAAGGGGAAGGTCCCGAATAATTTGTAGCCGTCTAGTACTGACCTCTGCAGGTAAGAAAAAGTGGGATAAACTAGGTGGAATATGTGGTTTGGTTTAGATAAATTAAAAGGTATAGCTTACTTGGAGGATAATATTCCTTGTAGACGTGAGGTTGGGCGTCCCAATATTCCCAATTCTAACCCCCCTGGGGTGGAGTCTATGAAGTATAAATTTGTGATTATATGCATGGATACCGATGGGGATCAATAAAGGTATATTTATCAAATCTGAAGGTAACCTACTGTTATTGGGTGCGTGGCCAAGATCCTCAGGATTGTTCACAAAAAACTTTATATATGTCTTGGGTGCCGAAACCCCTGTATATAGTTTCTGGGTTCCTGATGGCAAAGCAGCAAGATTCTAAGGGTAGTTTTGGTTATATTCAGACTTGTTGTGTAATCAATTAAGGATTGATTAATTTCACTTTCATTTAGCTGGTGGTGGGAATGGTATATCACATGTCCTATAAGGCAAATGTATATTGACCATTAGCCGTTGAATCATTGGATGTAGCTTGATATTAGTAAATATTAGAGGGGGGTACTTACTAATAGGACCATCTCCACTAGCCACAAGGAAATAGTAAGGTTTCCCTGGTGGTCAGTGGCGGCCGTTTGTTTGAAGAGGCTTTCTGCAAGTTCCCTGGTGGCTAGTGGAGCCTGAGTACAGGCATCGGTTCAGTCCCTGTAGTGTTTCACTCTCCTCTGCCTCGAGGAGAATGACACTTCGTCTGGATCCCCGGCGTCCTCTTGTATACATCGCGCATGCACGGTCCCACGCATCGCGATGTAAGGCATCCCCAGGGCACCTCCGGACGTGCACAGCTGCGCCTGTGGAGGCTGTTCCAATAGGTGCGCCGCCGGCACGGACAGCAGATCCGTGACATTGCTGTCACTTTCCCAGATGGAATTAGGGGATTATTCTGCTGCATTACTGAAGCCCCCTGCGGGGCTTGCCGTGTCGGGTGCACTTGGGGGCTATCCTGTGTGGAGGCAAGCGTCCCCCGTGTCACTCCCCCACAGAGAGGCAAGGTCCCCCAGGTGCAAATTTTCATAAATTACTGAGAAGCTGCATTACAATATAAACACAATAAACTTTTCAAAGATAGTGAGGTTGTATATTATTGGACCTGTTAAGGTGCAAATATGACACACGATTTGTTAAACATTTCACTTAGTAGTTTTTGTACAATGGTCATTTTCACCCAAATATAGAAGGAACTGGCATTAGATTGTAGAGGTCCTATGTGTATTGGTGTTGGTAATACTAAATGTGGTAGAACCCCCAATTAGGATCTCAGTCTGGATCTCAATGTCATGTTGTTTATGTCAGGGGGTTAATCAGTTTTACCGGAGGAGAAACCCTCCAGGAATGGTCGATAACTTTCATGGTCATTGAGGCCGGGGGGTACAGTCGCATTTAGTCTTTTATTCCATCGCATCTCGAGTTGTAGGAGGACCTTATTCCAGTCCCCCCCCTCGGGATGGTATATGGACTCGGTCCAAAGCTGAGAAAGTAACTCTGGGCATCCTATTGTGATGAGTAGTTTTGAAGTGCCTACCAAGTGGAAGATAGAAATTAGAGATAGACATACTTTGGACATGTTTGTTAACACGATTGCCAAATTCCTGGCGAGTCTTTCCAATATAGAAGCTTCCACATTCACATTCCATAATATACACCACTCCCTTCGTCTTGCAATTGACGAAGTGTTTAGGTTGGAACAATTCTCCATTTGGAAGTATTTTTGACTTGCTTTTACGGATTACACTGCATTGTTTACAGCTGCCACAGGGGTATGTCCCCTTGTCTCGGCAGGGGTCTTTTCTAGGGGCATCATGATATTCACTTTGAACTAGTGAATCTTTTATTGAGCCCGCTTTCCTAAACGTAATAGCTGGTGCATCCGAGAGGAGTCCCCTGGTGGTGTTGTCCTGTGTCAGAATGTTCCAATTTTTTTGTATTATTTTTCGAATTTGTTGATGTTGGTCGGTGTATCTCAATATGATGCGGGGAGTCTCTTTCCACGTCTCGGGGAGTTTTGGTTGTTTGCTTAAAGAGTATGTCCTGTCTTTCCTGTGTTCTCACCCGATTGAAAGCTCTTCTGAGGCATGATTTAGTGTATCCTCTTTTTAGTAATCGTTCAGTCAGAGCGTCCGATTCTCTCTGGAAATCTTCATAGTTGGTACAATTCCGTTTTATTCAAAGGAATTGGCTGTAAGGTATGGATTGTATTAGTGGTACTGGGTGGAAGCTGTCAGCATGCAAAATAGTATTTCCAGCTGTATCCTTTCTATGTAGACTGGTCTGTAGTCTTCCCGATCTATCTTTTTTGACTACGGTATCAAGGAAGGTTACCTGTTGTATATCATGGGTCATTGTGAAAAACAGGTTGAAGCTGTTTTTATTCATTTTTTTAATACAATTTTTGAGTTTTTGTTCAGGACCATTCCAAATTATAAAGAGGTCATCTATAAATCTGAGCCACAGCATTATGTGTTGTGTGTGGTCATTATTGTCCTCATTTGCTAGGAAGTCTTGTTCCCATGCCCCCAGATATAGATTGGCGTAGGAAGGGGCACAACTTGTCCCCATCGCTATGCCACATATCTGGAGGCAAAGGAAAAATAATTGTAAGAAAGTATATGCTCCAGCATGGATAAAATAAAACCATTAAATGCTTGGTCATGCAGGCTATGTTGTTCCAATACTTGTTTAATAACTTTAACACCCTTTTCATGGGGGATGCTGTTATAAATTGACTCTGCGTCAATGGTCACTAGGTATGCGTCTCCTGGGACTTCCATTCCCTCCATAAAGTGGATTGTATCCTTTATGTGGGATGATAAATTGGTCACATGGGGTCTTAGGTAGGAGTCTATGAACTGGCTGATTTTTTCCGTGATATTGCTGTTTCCTGATACTATTGGTCTTCCCGGTGGATTCTGGACGTTCTTATGTACCTTTGGCAACGCGTAAAAAGTTGGAGTGCGCGGATATGGTGTACGGATATATTCCCATAGAGTTTTTGATATTGTGCCATTATTGAGGGATCGATCAACTTTCCGATAGAATTCCTCATTATAGGCTTTTATGAGATTGGTTTATAGCATTGCTGGTTTTCGAGTAGTTTCAAGCACATTTGTTTATAGTGGGATTTATCCATTACCACTATATTGCCTCCTTTGTCGGCCTCTTTAATAACGATGGATTTGTTTTTTTGCAGGCTTAAGAGGGAGCATCTTTGTGTTTTGGTCAAGTTGTCTTTTTTGCGTTGATGTTTGCCAAGTTTCTCGATTTCTTAGCTTGTTTGTCTGCTGTCCGTGCCGGCGGCGCACCTATTGGAACAGCCTCCCCAGGAAACCGGACGAATACACAGACTGTGCACGCAGGCGCAGCTGTGCACGTCCGGAGGTGCCCTGGGGATGCCTTACATCGCGATGCGCGGGACCGCGCATGCGCGATGTATACAAGAGGATGCCGGGGATCCAGACGAAGTGTCATTCTCCTCGAGGCAGAGGAGAGTGAAACACTACAGGGACTGAACCGATGCCTGTACTCAGTAGCTAGCCACCAGGGAACTTGCAGAAAGCCTCTTAAAACAAACGGCCGCCACTGACCACCAGGGAAACCTTACTATTTCCTGGTGGCTAGTGGAGATGGTCCAATTAGTAAGTACCCCCCTCTAATATTTACTAATATCAAGCTACATCCAATGATTCAACGGCTAATGGTCAATATACATTTGCCTTATAGGACATGTGATATACCATTCCCACCACCAGCTAAATGAAAGTGAAATTAATCAATCCTTAATTGATTACACAACAAGTCTAAATATAACCAAAACTACCCTTAGAATCTTGCTGCTTTGCCATCAGGAACCCAGAAACTATATACAGGGGTTTCGGCACCCAAGACATATATAAAGTTTTTTGTGAACAATCCTGAGGATCTTGGCCACGCACCCAATAACAGTAGGTTACCTTCAGATTTGATAAATATACCTTTATTGATCCCTATCGGGATCCATGCATATAATCACAAATTTATACTTCATAGACTCCACCCCAGGGGGGTTAGAATTGGGAATATTGGGACGCCCAACCTCACGTCTACAAGGAATATTATCCTCCAAGTAAGCTATACCTTTTAATTTATCTAAACCAAACCACATATTCCACCTAGTTTATCCCACTTTTTCTTACCTGCAGAGGTCAGTACTAGACGGCTACAAATTATTCGGGACCTTCCCCTTGAAAAGACAATCTTGACAAACCATTATAAGCAGGCCCTGCAACTCTACTTGAAAACGTAAGACTAAATAATGTCTTATCTCAGTTGATTTATAAATATCAACTCCCAAAGTATTTACTCCACATAATTCCCCTCATCCAGGCACGCATCAGAACCAGGATCTCGCTGCACTTTAGGGAAGTCCATGTGGATACGCAGAGCCCATCCATTCACTCCAGTCCCGCAAGGTATACCCAGGTTTTCATACCTCCTCAGAAGCAACAATGTAACACATGAATATAATATTACAAGGTAATATGTTTTTTTCATATTTTTGTTTTCTATGTACATTTTTCTATATCACTAATGTTATAATTGTTCACTTTTTTAGAATAATTTGTGCTGATACCTTGACAAAGGCTATATCTCTACAGCCGAAACGCGTCGGAACACCGTCTGTTTGACTCACATCCAATCCGGATGTCTACACAGTTTAAACAACGGAATCACCTCAATAGACTAAAGTATAAGAAAAACTAGCGGTGTTACCGTCACTGTTGTCTTTACTACTTTCACCTTGTTTGTAAATTGTAAAATAAATATAATCTTTTAAGTCACGTTTTTGCCTACACAATCCCATTTCTTTTGGCTTGAGGAACCAACAAAATACACCTCAGCCACTTGTTTACTTCCTAATCTCCCGCTGCCTCTCTGATGTGGCTCGAGGTACAGGTAGTATTTCTGAAAATACTACCTTGGAGGTCCTACTCCTTTAATTTAGCGCCTAAGTCCCTGAAATTGTTTAGGACTCTCCATCTTCCTCTGCTTATGTCATTGGTACCCACGTGTACCATGACAGCTGGGTCTTCCCCAGCCCCCCCCAATAATCTGTCCACTCGATCCGTGATGTGCCGAACCCGAGCGCCCGGTAAACAACAGACTGTTCGGCGCACACAGTATTTGTGACAGATTGCACTGTCTGTCCTTCTAATGATTGAGTCCCCTACCACCAGCACCTGTCTTTCCTTTCCCTTTCTCCCGGCCTCACTGGAGGAGTTCTTCCCCTGGCAGCTAGGGGCGTCGCTCTGCTCCAGCAATGCTGGTCCCTGACTGGTTTCCAAAACATCACGCAATGGGGCGTATTTATTGGGGTGCTCCAGCCCAGGATCGGCCCCCTTGCCTTTTTCCCTTCTACCCTTCCTGTCACCCATCTACTCTGCTTTGATGCCTGCCCCTCCGTTTCTCCGCCCACCTCTGTGCAGGCCCCTGCCTGCACCTGACGGGTACGATCCCAGCTCTTCTTCGGTATGGACATTTGTCTCAGTGTTGCCAGCTGCTTCCCTAGATTCAGGACCTGAGCTTCCAGGGAAGCAACGTGCTTACATTTCGTGCATTTGTATTCGCCCTTGATCGCATGATCGAGGAACTCATACATATCACAAAATGTACACCGAATCGCATCTCCACACCCGCCGGGCATTGTACCCCCAAATCTAATGGGGATTCAGTAATTTAAGTCTATCCTGTGTGGCTGTTTTCTAGCTTCCTAACTCTGCTTTCTCACCCTCTGGTACTCCTCTACACTCACAGGTACTCCGCTACACTCACCGGTACTCACAGGTACACACAGCACAGTCAGCCGCAGAGCACAGTCAGCTGCAGAGCACAGTCAGCCGCAGAGCACAGTAATAGGTACTCACAGACACTCCGGTAGTAATAGGTACTCACAGATACTCGGGTAGTTATAGGTACTCACAGATACTCGGGTAGTAATTGGTACTCACAGATACTCGGGGTAGTAATAGGTACTCACAGATACTCGGGTAGTAATAGGTACTCACAGATACTCGGGTAGTAATAGGTACTCACAGATACTCGGGTAGTAATAGGTACTCACAGATACTCGGGTAGTAATAGGTACTCTCAGATACACTGATAGTAATAGGTACTCACAGATACTCGGGTAGTAATAGGTAATCACAGATACTCGGGTAGCAATAGGTACTCACAGATACTCGGGTAATAATAGGTACTCACAGATACTGGGGTAATAATAGGTACTCACAGACACTCAGGTAGTAATAGCTACTCACACTCAGAACAAAAAAAAATATACAAAAGTATGGCATCACTTATACATTACACATGTGGGGAAGGGCTTGGGCTCACCTGAGAACAGCATGGGATCATAACCCTGCTAGCGGGTCAGCTACCAAAGACTCTCACCGGCAGAGTCTTTTGTGGCTGACCCGCTAGCAGGGTTATGATCCATGCTGTTCTCAGGTGAGCCCAAGCCCTTCCCCACATGTGTAATGTATAAGTGATGCCATACCTTTTGTATATTTTTTTTGTTCTGTAAACATTTTTTTTGTTTATGAGATGTTAACAAAGGAGAGAATGAACAAATACAGAGTGCATTTATATCCACCTGAAGAAGCGGTCCTGCCGTGAAACATGTAGAGGAATGCACATCTGAACATTAAATGGCACCTTTTATCTCCCAGCTACCCACTTTTGAAGTTATGTAATAATGATGGACTTTTGTCCTTTTTAACATGTATTTGTTTTTTGAATAAAATGTTGATTTAAAAACTTTTAGTGTGAAGTATCTATCAGTTAAAATGGTACCCTAAAAATCCTGTTTCCTTCTCTTGTTCCCATCCCCTTTCCCTGGGACCGTTTCTGTGGGGTAAACAGCTTCCCTTTCCCAAATTATTTTTAACATAGACTTGAGATTACAACTGTAGCACTGCCCCCATAAGGACTGCTTGACTCTGGACTCTGTGGGTTCCCCCTGGTTACCAGCACATGGCTATAATTAGGAAAAAGTCCTTAATTCTCCTTGGCTCACTTCCCAATAATCAATCAATCAACTAGTTACAGTGATTGAGGACTCCTATTTTCTCTGCTTTACGTCAGATTTGGAACAGCCAGGCTGTTGATTCATGCAGCCACTTTGGATGAATGTGGTCTCTTAGCTTTAAGATGAATTGGTGAACAACTAGTTATCTTCAGGACACTCTCCCTAGTATCCTCTCTCTGCTTTCTCTGCTGACACCCATCCACTGACAGTCCTACAATCAGGGGAGGCCCCCCTCAGGTCAGGCTCCTTGACACGAGTCCCTGTACTCATAAAACTGCAGTCCCAGGGTCTCCAATGTCTCCCCTCTTAGTGAGCTTCCCTGGACCTCTGGGTTCAGCTCCTCTCAGCCGCTCCTCTGGTCCTCAGGACGACCTCCTGCGACCACATGGCGCTTCTACAGGGGAGGAGGCAGCTGCCCCCTCCCTCCGGGACTCCGCTCTCCAGCCAAAGACCCCGCAGCACATGTGCTCCTGGCTTTTATAAAGTATCCCAAAATGCACCGAGGCGACCTGCCCTCTGCCAATCATCAAGACTGTATCAAAAGCCTATGCACCCATTCGTCAGGCTTCCTCCCACTGTCCAACATGCCTCCCTATTGGACCAGCGTGAAACACACTTTAGACAGAATGAATCGCATACTGAGCATAATGTGCAGACCTTACTAACCTATCCCGCTCCCTGGTAGGCAGAGAGCAACATAGATTTACCTGCAGCTCCTCTGGTAATCAGACAGAGCTTAAAACTATACTCTCACACTAGCACCTACCTAGGAGGTTGCTACACAACTATATAAGGGAATCTTGTTAGTGATAATGAAGATACCTATAGTAAAAAAAAAAAAAAAGGGGGGTGATAAATATCAATAAAAAATCATCAATAATAAATAATTATACATATCAAAATACCAGGTTAGCTACTATAAAATGGTATTGATCTCCAATTCTTCATTTAATCCCCCTGGCGCAAAAATATCTAAGGCATATATCCAGTAGATATCCCTATGACAGAGTCGCTTGAACCTCTCTGCCGCGGGAGATCCCTACGGATAGATTAGATGACCCAGAGATAGAGACATTTAGTACATTTTTCATGGTGTTTCAAAAAATATCTGGGAACACTATGGGTCTTTACCTTCCCTTCCTTAATGTACTGCCTATGTTAACCAAATCTGGCCCGTAGGGCACGGATGGTTCTACCCACATAGTGTAAACCGCATGGGCAAACCAAACAATACACTACAAAGTCTATTGATCCCATACGTGATTCCATTAACAGTGAAGGACTTTTGGCCATGTTTGACAAACTGACAGGTTCAAGATAAGGATTTATGGCATTGATACATGCCAGTAATGGAAAAAAATTGGAGGGAATTTGACTGCTTTATTTCTCACTTTACTGGGTGCTATTTTAATCCTAATGTTGGGGGCTTTTCTATAAGTGAATAGATGTGGATCCTGAAGTAAAAAAGAGGCCAGTGCTTGCGTACCACATGCTCCTTTTGCGGATGTAGATTGTGGAACTGCGTGGTAAATCTCAATACAGATTCATTATTTTTCATTAAGTGGAGAGACATAGTGAGAATAAGTCTAATCAACTAGATCAGGCGGATAACCTTTATCCAGAAACTTAATCTTTAAACTGTCACCTTGTGTCTGGTAGTCTGTGGTTTTCATACAGTTATGCCTATGGCTACAGAACTGGCTCTTGGGTATGTTGTGTAGCCAGTGTGTATGGTGAATAATTGGTTTACACTATACTCAGAGGCGCCTTCCTCTTTCCTTTTCATGTACCTTTTGGAGCGCACTTCTGCTCTCTGGAAGAGCGGCCCTGGGGACAACAAAGATACCATTCACCCACGCAGGAGGTTAACATTGTGTGCTGTAAAGCCTGATTGCTCCCACAGAAGCGCCGATGATCCCTATATCTATTTATAAAGCTAGACGCAGATTAGTTGCCCTACCTTCCACAGAGATGGGAGTGAGACATCATCTGTGGAGGTACCAGTGCCCCTTGCGCTCCCCTCCTGGGCCTTCAGTTGGCCTTGGGCCCTCCCCTGGCCTCCTCAGCTCCAGTCTCCTCCCTGGGCTCCCCCTCAACTCACATGTCCTCCAGTTCAGCGGAGATTGTCTCTCTGTGCTGCTAAACGGGAGGGATTTTTTTCAAGATCCAGCGATCCTCGCCTCGAGAGGCTGAAGAGAGGAGGGGGGGGGGGGGTTTCTTTGAAGGTGTCTCTCTTTGCTCTGCATCGGGCAGTGGAGGGGTGCAGTAGGCAGGGTACTGAGCTGGGTACAGGTACAAGCAGGATAGGCCCCCGGCTCCAGTATAAGCACCTTTTGGGGAACCCCTGGAGTGGTACCCATGGCCTGTGTCATTTTGCTTAAAGACACTTGATGAGACTGCTAAAAGACCAAATTAGAATTCTCCTGAAAGTAGATAATGACCTACTTTAAGCACTTTTATGATCACAGGTCTTTTAAACTGATGACCAATTGCATTAGTTACTTTGACAAAATCTCTAGGAATATAATTTGGCATGGTTTCTAATTGCTAAGGTGCGGTGTTGAAGACCACTTTTTTCAGTGGAAGCACAATCTCAGAACTCAAAAAATCACACAGATGTTCCAAAATTGAACACTGAATAATCAAAACAATTGCAGTCCTGAAGCAAAAACGTTGCAAACGTTAACATTGTTCATTTTTTTGTTTACTTACACATTAGTGTGCAACTGGAATTCATCAGTTTTGTATCCGACAGCAAAGTTGCTCTGGGAAACTCTTGACTTGGTTGATTCAAAAGTCATCTGGTAGCCTGCTAACCAACCTTCATAGCCAAATACCACAGCGCCACGTATTGAGGGACCAGCGATATCGAAATCCATATCACAGCCTACATTAACATGTTCTCTTTTGTACGCACTCTTAATCTTCGCATTCTTCTTTCTAAATGTTAAAAAGGAGACATTACAGATAATCTGTCAAATAAGGTATAGTGCAGTGAAAAGATTTTAAGAAATGTATATATTTTTTCACAAACCATATAGGAAGTACAAGAGTTCTCGACTTTTTTTCTGTTTACAGAGGCAGTTTCCTACTTCGAGTGTCCATGGGGGGACATGTCCTATTGACTTTAAAGTGCTGGGGTTCTCTCAGGATTCAGAAAAGATTCTGCAGGCAATGACATCCCTGAAAGGGGACTAGTCAACTTTTAACTACTGTATTTGCCTGTGCCCAAAAACTGTGTCAGCAAGAGACAATGGAGGAGGGAAGGGAGTATAACATTTTCCACAAGATTAAAAAAAAAATAAAAAAGCTGCATATGGTAGTTTTGCCTTGAAATTGGCCTTATAAAAAGGTAGAGAAAAACAATTTTTAAATTAAATAATTAGACTTTATAGTTGGTCAGTTTGCTCTAAATCAAGGATTATGCTGATGAAATTTCCCTATCCTAACACTCCAGCTGATCCCTCCTTATCACCATTATTTTTGTCACCTACCCTGTACTAGGGTAGCATATACTACATGGATCAGCGGGCTGATTGGAAAAAACTGAACGGATTCCCCTATCCACACAAGCAGATGGATGGTGGAATCCTCCCCTCTGTTTTATTGTATTCTGAAAGCATAGATGGATCAGAATTTGCCTGCTCTTTGCTGAAGCGGCCAACTTTCACTTATGGTCAACTTAAGTGACTAATTGAGATAAAATCAAGCCAGGACTGCCACAGAAAACGTAGGGAGCACTCAAGGGGAATATGACTTAAGAACTTGCCTAAAAATCCATTCAAAACTGAGTTAAATGCTATGTGAAGATACCCAATAAGCTCAAAAAACCTAAATTAACTTCCTAGAAAATCCTTGCACCATGAGCAGTACAAAGTACTTAGTGTGTGTAGAACCAACAAATACAAGCACACAGTGTTTGCTTTGCTCCTCTGAACGGCAGAACTCCTGGCAAGAGAAAAGCGTCTTAACCACTTCCATACAGAGCAGTTAGACCCCCTTCCTTCCCAGACCAATTTTCAGCTTTCAGCACTCTCACACTTTGAATGACAATTGCTCAGTCATGCTACACTGTAACCAAACAAAATTTTTTATCATTTTTTTCACACAAATAGAGCTTTCATTTGGTGGTATTTGATCACAACTGGGTTTTTTTTTTCGTGAAAGTGTATATTTTTTAGTCTGTGTGAAAGTTATTGAGTCTAGAAGCAATGGTACCAATTGCTGAAAATTGATCACACCAGATGCACTAAGGGCCTATCTCCGTTCTTGAGGCCCTGAAATGTCAGGACAGTACAAATACCCCCCCCCCCCCCCAATGACCCCTTTTTGTAAAACAGTCCAAGGTATTTAGTAAGAGGCATGGTGAGTTTTTTGAAGTTATAATTTTTTCCCACAATTCTTGGGAAAATGAAGAAAAACATTTGTTTTTCTTTTTTTTCCCACAAAGTTGTCAATTTATAAGCCATTTCTAACACATAGCATGTACACAGCAAAAATGACACCCCAAAATACATTCTGCTACTCCTTCTGAGTATGGTGATACCACATGTGTGAGACTTTTACACAGCCTGGCCACAAAAAGAGACTCAACGTCCAAGTAGCACCTTCAGGCGTTCTAGGAGCATAAATAAACATAAAACTTTCTTACTACCTATCACACTTTTGAAGGCCCTAGAGCACCAATACAATGGAAAAGTCCACAAAATGACCCCATTTTGGAAAGAAAACACTCCAACGTATATTCTATGAGGCATTATGGGTCGTTTGAACATATCATTTTTTTCCACAAGTTTTTGGAAAATGTGGGAAAAAAATTAAAACTTTTTTTTTTTACACAAAGTTGTCAATTTATAGGATATTCCTAACACATAGCATGTACACAGCAAAAATGACACCCCAAAATACATTCTGCCACTCCTCCTGAGTATGGCAATACCACATGTGTGAGACTTTTTCACAGCCTAGCCATATAGAGGGGCCTAACATCCAAGGCGCACCATCATGCATCCTAGCCACTTGCCTAGGCCTATTTTTGACATTTGGGGTTTACAAGTTAAAATCAGTTGTTTTGCTAGAAAACAACTTAGAACCCCCAAACATTATATATAATTTTTTTAGCAGAGACCCTAGAGAATAAAATTGAGATTATTGCAATATTTTTTATCACACCGTATTTGCGCAGCGGTCTTCCAAACGCAATTGTTTTGGAAAAAATTCACTTTTTTTAATTAAAAAATAAGAAACCAGTAAATTTAGCCCAATTTTTTTCCATAATGTGAAAGATAATGTTACGCCGAGTAAATAGATACCCAACATGTCATGTTTCAAAATTGCGCACGCTCACGGAATGGCGACAAATTTTGGTACTTAAAAATCCCCATAGGCAACATTTTAAAAATTTCTACAGGTTGCCATCTGAGATACAGAGGAGGTCTAGGGCTCAAATTATTCCCCTTGCTCTAACGATCTCGGCAATACCTCACATGTGTGGTTTGAACACCGTTTACATATGTGGGCGGGGTTTCTGTATGCGTTCGCTTCTGCGCGCGAGCTCACGGGGACAGGGCGCTTTAATTTTTTTTTTTACTATTTATTTTATTTATTATTTTTTATTTTTACACCGTTTAAAAAAAAAAAAAAAAAAAATGATCATTTTTATTTCTATTACAAGGAATGTAAACATTCCTTGTAATAGAAATAGGCACGACAGGACCTCTTTTTTGTGAGATCTGGGGTCAAAAAGTCCTCAGATCTCACAAGTATACTAAAAGATAGAAAAAAAAAATAATTATATAAAATGAAAAAAAAAAAAAAAGGACCTTTAAACCGGTTGCTAGCAACAACATTTTCCTTAGCTCCGGTCCTCCAAGACCATAGAGTCAAGTGAGGGCAAGCTTGCCCTCACTCGACATCCTGTCTGTGAGGATCCGGGACCGGATCGTTTTCCTCGCTGCCGGCGGGTCCGGTAAGTGGGGAAAAGGACCGAAACACGGCGAGAAGGGGGGGGGGCGCCTCTTCCGCCATCCCGGAAGGGTGAACCCACGGCGAATCCGCCTCTGGGACCACCCTTATCGGAAAGCCAACCGTCCACCGTTTAAAAAAATACCAGGGTTATGGCAGCTATCTGCTGCCATAACACCGGTATTTAGGTTTAAACGTAGGACGTATATAAACTTTTTGGACTTGGACATGGTGGCTATATGAAGGGTGACAGGTACTCGGGTACTTTGCTGGGCAGGTGACAGGCAGGTGACAGGCACTCTGGTACTGAGGAGGAGGTGGCAGGTACTCGGGTACTCCGATAGGCAGGTGACAGGTACTCGGGTACTCTGAAGGGCAGGTGACAGGCAGGTGATAGGTACTGATGGGTACTGATGAGTAGTACTGATACTGATAGGTGATACTGATACTGTACTGATGGGTACTGATGATCAGTACTGATACGTGATAGGTACTGATGAGTAGTGATGGGTACTGATGAGCAGGCGGCAAGTACTCGGGTACTTCAGGCGTCAGGTACTCGGGTACTCTGATGGGTAGGTGACAGGTACTCGGGTACTCTGATGGGTAGGTGACAGGTACTCGGGTACTCTGATGGGTAGGTGACAGGTACTCGGGTACTCTGATGACGGGTACTCCGTTGACAGGTACGCAAAGTACCTGAGTACCTGTCATCAGAGTACCTGCGTACCCGTCATCAGAGTACCTGCGTACCCGTCATCAGAGTACCTGCGTACCCGTCATCAGAGTACCTGCGTACCCGTCATCAGAGTACCTGCGTACCCGTCATCAGAGTACCTGCGTACCCGTCATCAGAGTACCTGCGTACCCGTCATCAGAGTACCTGCGTACCTGTCATCAGAGTACCCGAGTACCTGTCACCAGCCCATCAGAGTACCCGATGGGCTGGTGACAGGTACTCGGGTACTTTGATGGGCTAGTGACAGGTGCTTTGATGGGCTAGTGACAGGTGCTCTTTATTGGGGGGGGGGGGCAATCAGTGTGTTTAGGGTGCACTGTAATTGGTAACTAGCTGTTACCACACTCTCTTCCTCACACAGGATCAGTGTGTGAGGAGGAGAACACGGTGACAGCTAGTTACCGTGTTCTCTGTTGACATTTGTGATTGGACACAGCCGGTCACGTGGTAAGAAGCCAATTTCATTGGCTCTTTACCTAGATCGGGGATCGGCTCTGTCCGAGGGATGAGCCTCGTCCCCGATAGCTGCTCTGCGCGCCCCCGGGGGCGCGCATTGCAGAGAGAACGAGCGGCTCGTGCTGGAGCCGCTCATGTGATCGGCTGTGATTGACAAGGCCGATCACATAGTAAACAGCCAATTTCTATTGGCTGTTTACCTTGATCAGGGATGGGCTATGTCCGAGGGACGAGCCTCATCCCTGATCGCTGCACTGCGCGCCCGGAACGGTAAAGCCATCCTGCCGGCGTCATATTACTATGCACCGGTATGGATGTGGTTAAACATGCCTAAACCCACATATTGCTAAACACACTTTGGTGCGTCAAGAGTTTACATGTTAAAGTATTCCATTAGCCAGAATATTATTCTAACTATTGGAATGCATTAACGCACAAACGCACGTGCAGGCAGGTTTGGACGTTCCTGAAGAAATTCCTTCTGTCTAAATATTAACATACGAATAATCAAATACATTATATAGTCTGTATATGCCCTATGACTATGCTTTGTGCACGTTTAGAATGCACATTGTAGCGGCCGCCCCCATGGAAAGAGGGGTTTCACCGCCAAAGATGTTCTCTTCCCCCCTAGTGTGAGGGATGCTTTAGAGTGGAGCAGGAACTGCTCTTACCAGAGCTAGGGATTTAGCGATCCAAACCGAAGGGAGATAGAGCTGGTATAGCCTTCTCCCACAAACATGAGATCAAACTATGTTGTGAGTCTAAGCAAGAACTGTTTATTAAATTCCAAGACATACAGTTTTACACACAGTTAGGGAAACTCCCTTTAGCCTTGCCACGGGGGGGGGGGGGGGGGGGACAAGGACCAACCAATGGGAACAGAACATTTGTACATTGAAACAGGCAGTCTTAATAAACACCCCCTGCGGAGAGATGTCTCCAGCCCAGACCATTGTCTGTGTCATGAATCCACACACTTAGACACAGGAACAGGAGGGGGGGGGGGATGGGCTGTAACATTACATTACATTAACTCAATGCCATGAGTCATGCCATCTTCAGTTGTTCAGAGGATGAATAAAGGGAAAATAAAATACAATAAAAGGCAATGTCCCAAACTCATAGGAAAATGACACAAAGGGGTTTACAATCCAGGGACAGGGTGATCCGTCACACATAGTGACGGTTAGTACCGTCACATCTCTTCCCCCCAAAGGTAGACTAATCCAGGTACCAGACCTCCAACTGGTCTGTGCCTGAGTTAGTCGGGTAACAAGTCCCAAAGAGTCAATCCAGGGAGTTCCAAGTAAATCGGCCATGGCCCTCCCCTTCCAAACCAAAACCTATCCCATATGATCGCACTCCATCCAAACATTCAAGCGTCTGGACCTCAGAATGTAAGTAGGTCTCCGTGATGTGGACCTGGGATCTGGACCGGCAGGAACGCTGAGTTCAAGTGGCCTAGGTCGTTCCCCAGTAAGACGTCGGTGGGGAGCTCCTGTATCAACCCCACATCAATCAGACCTGACCCAGCACCCCAATTCAAGTGGACCCTCGCATGTGGGTATCCGGTGCACCCCTCCCCCTGCTACCCGTACCACTACTGAACCTCCAGTTCGGGCGGCGCCTGGGACCAAATATCGCTTGACCAAAGTGAGAGTGGCTCCCGCGTCTCGGAGACCTCGCACAGGCTTTTCGTTTAACTGGACAGATTGGCAATGGTGCTGTCGGTTCTCTGTAGCGGTTTTCACTGGGTCAGCTTCGTGAAGGGTACCCAATTGCTCCTCGGTGGGTTTGAATATTGGTATGACTGGGAGAGCCTCTGCGTGATAGTAGGGGTCCGTTGTCTTTACTGGAGGGGGTGACCCTGGTCGGATCCATGCAGCTTGGTCCCTGCTCTGGGTACAGTCTCGTTGGTAGTGCCCAACCTTCTTGCACCTGTAGCACTGTACCCCACTGTGGTATTGGTATCTGCCTGCCTGCGAGTTGGAGGAGTCCCCCCCTCTCTGTGGTAGGGGTGGTCCAAGATTGGTAATCTGGGGCTTGAGCATTGGTCTGAGGCTAGGTAGTTGCTGCCTGTGGCCATTGTAGTAGTGGACGGCTGTCCGTGCTGGGGAAGGTGGTCCTGCTCGAAGCCATGAATCGTGGTTCCTTCTCTGGTCACAGTTTCTCTGGTAGTGTCCGAACTGTTTGCACCGATGGCACTGTACCTGGCGTTGCTGTTGGAAGCTTGGTGGTGGGCGATTGCAGGTACCTGGGCTTCGGGTTGGTGCCACTGGTCCTGGAGCAGGCCTTTTGGAGGGTTGCTCCGTTTTTCTGGAGTCAATATACTCATCAGCCAGAAGAGCTGCTTCGGGTAAGGGGAGCGGTCGCCGATCCCGAATCCATACCCGTATCTCTGGCTGCAGGGTATTGAAAAAATGTTCCAATAGAAACCGCTGTAACACATCCTCTCCTGATATGGCTTGACAACCGGTAATCCAGAGGGAGGCTCTTCTGTAAAGACAGCAGGCCCACTCGGTGTAGGAATCCCCGCTGTGCTTTTTGGACTCCCGAAACCGTCTCCTATACGCCTTGGGGGTGACTGAGTACCGGGCAAGCAAAGCCTCCTTGACTGCTGGGTAGAGTTGAATCTCCTCATCAGGTATAGCTCTAAAGGCTTCGGCAGCTCTACCTGTTAATTTCCTGGCCAGGATGGTGACCCATTCGTCTGTGGGTACTTTGTGTAAGGCACATTGTCTCTCAAAGTCGGCTAAGTAGCCATCTATTTCCCCCTCCGATTCCTGGAAGCTCTTAAAGGCTCCGAAGGGTATCTTTTTCCGTTCTGTTAGGGCTGGAGCATTTTCCACAGCTAGGCTCACTGGTCTCTGGATCTCCGCCATGCGCAACTGGTATGGTCGCTTCTCCCGGTCCTAAGCGGCGTTCATCACCTGGGAAATGATGTCTGCAGTAGGATTGGGTTCATACAATGCCAACCGCATACGCACAGTCCGCATCAACTCATCCTCCAGGTTCGGGGCTACTGCTTCAGTCACACCGTCGTTTCGGTCCATTTCCATTAGCTTGGCCAGTAGTTGCTTTTTGGTACGGTTATTTGTTGGTCGGCCACGGTTCTCCAACAAATCTTTCAAGGTTGACCGCTTCAAGCTTCCATAGCGATTCTTCATCTGCTCATTCCGTTCTTGGAACCAGTTGTAGCATCTCCTCTAGGGGAAAAGAACCATCCCACCGCTTGCCACCAGTTGTAGCGGCCGCCCCCATGGAAAGAGGGGTTTCACCGGCAAAGATGTTCTCTTCCCCCCTAGTGTGAGGGATGCTTTAGAGTGGAGCAGGAACCGCTCTTACCAGAGCTAGGGATTTAGCAATCCAAACCGAAGGGAGATAGAGCTGGTATAGCCTTCTCCCACAAACATGAGATGAAACTATGTTGTGAGTCTAAGCAAGAACTGTTTATTAAATTCCAAGACATACAGTTTTACACACAGTTAGGGAAACTCCCCTTAGCCTTGCCACGGGGGGGGGGGGGGGGGGGGGGAGGGGACAAGGACCAACCAATGGGAACAGAACATTTGTACATTGAAACAGGCAGTCTTAATACACACCCCCTGCGGAGAGATGTCTCCAGCCCAGACCATTGTCTGTGTCATGAATCCACACACTTAGACACAGGAACAGGAGGGGGGGGGGGGATGGGCTGCAACATTACATTACATTAACTCAATGCCATGAGTCATGCCATCTTCAGTTGTTCAGAGGATGAATAAAGGGAAAATAAAATGCAATAAAAGGCAATGTCCCAAACTCATAGGAAAATGACACGAAGGGGTTTACAATCCAGGGACAGAGTGATCCGTCACACATAGTGACGGTTAGTACCGTCACACACATTATAAAGAAAAAAAGTAAATATGAATGCAACCACATTGAGGAGAAAAAATATACATCACCCAATGGTTTGTGATTTGCTTTTGACACAGAAAACCATACAATAAGAGAACTTTGGCCAAATAAATCACTGTTGTGATTAAAATCATTCCCTTGCCCCTTTTTTAGCTGTAAGTCTGACAGACTTTCTAGAGCTGGTTTCATTGTGTTACTAACACAATGGTGATTTGGTTCACTACCAGTATAGACACTCTTGCTAGCAGCTGGACTAAAAAAGAACCTAAACAAAATGTTAGGAAAGAATAATAAGCTACATAGTTACATAGTAGGTGAGGTTGAATAAAGACAATAGTCCATCCAGTTCAACCTGTGTAGGTGTGTGTGGCTGTAATCATCTCACATACCCCTGAATGTTCTGATCCTTGAGATGTAAGTCTAAGAGTCTTTTGAAAGCCACCATACTACCCGCAGAAACCACCTCTTGTGGTAGAGAATTCCACAATCTTGTAGCCCTAACAGTAAAGAACCCCCCACGTTGCCTGAGGTTAAAACGCTTCTCCTCTAATCGCATTGTATGCCCTCGAGTCCTCATGCAATGCCTTCGAATGAACAGCTTTTTTTCTAAGCTGGGATCCCCATTAAGATATTTATAAATTGCTATCATGTCCTCCAATCCCCTAATTAGTTTAGTTGCCCTTCTCTGGACTCTCTCCAGCTCCAACACATCCCTCCTGAGGACTGGCGACCAGAACTGGACAGAATACTCCAGATGCGGTCGGACCAGAGTTTTATAAAGTGGAAGGATTATAGTCTTATCTCTGGAATACATCCCTTTCTTTATGCATGCTAATATTCTGCTGGCTTTGGCAGTTAGTTCATTCAAATAAATGACTAGGGGAAATCTCAAATAAGCATAGCATCACCTAAGAGTGGTTACATATCTGGCATAACATATCAAAATATTATTCAAAGGGTACAAAAAAAAAAAAAAAGTTGTATGTAAAATGTAAAACCTTTAAGTACAACCTGGGTGGCAACTAGGGCTGCAACTAATGATTCTTTTCATAATCGATTAGTTGGCCGAATATTGTTTAGATTAATCAGATAGCCTTAAAAAAAGTGTGGTGTATAATTTAGGTAATGTGTAAAGTTCCAAAAAAAAAAAGGCACTTCATTCTTAAATATCTATATGCAGTGGTAAATATAAATAACAATATGGTTAGGGAGCAAAAAATAACAGACAGAAGAGATATGCCATTTTTTGCAATTTGGCACTGCATGACTAACTGGTAATTGCGCAGTCATGCAGTGCTGTACCCAAACAAAATTTATGTATTTTTTCCCACAAATAGAGCTTTCTTTTGGTGGTATTTGATCACCTTTGTGGTTTTTATTTTTTGCGATAAACGTAAAAAGACCGAAAATTGAGAAAAAAAAAATCACATTTTCTACTTTTTCTTATATAAAATATCTAATAAACTCAATTTTTATCATACATTTAGGCCAAAATGTATTTAGCTACATGTCTTTGATAAAATAAACACTCAAGCATATATTTATTGGTTTGCGCAAAAGTTCTACCGTCTACAAACTATGGTGTATATACTGGAATTTATGCAGCTTTTACTTTCTGACTCCCTATCTCATTTCTTGAAGTGCTAAAATGGCAAGCCAGTACGACCCCCCCCCCCCCCCAAATTACCCCTTCTTGGGAAGCAGACACTCCAAGGAATTTCTGAGAGGCATGTTGAGCCCATTGAATAACTGAATTTTTTGTCTTACCGTAAAATCCTTTTCTCTGAGGTTCACTGACAGACACAGCTTCAAGTCTTCAGACCATTGGGCTTATGCTCTTGCTCTATAGGAGTAGGACTAGGAGGAAACATTTTTGGTTACACCCCTGGGGCAGTCCCAGAGGTTATACCATTGCTTCCTGCTGTAGGACACCAGTTTGTAACAAGCAGTGTCAGTCAGTGAACCTCAGAGAAAGGATTTTACAGTAAAACAAAAATCAATTTTTCTCTATCGTTCATTGACGGACGCAGTCTCTGTTCTTCATAACAGTAGGGTTATACTGCCCCCTACAGGAGTAGGACATAAGGCAGAAAAAAAGTTCTGGCTACGCATATGGGCAGTCCCAAGGGGTATACCCTCTCTCCCTGCTATAGGATGTCAGTTTTAATCTGCCTAGTCAAGATTGAGGACCTAGTTCCTTGCTGGGATCTCTGGTCCTGGCAAAAGTTTTTTTCTAGATCGGGTTTTCTAGCTAGTTTGTTCACCAGATTTTTTTCCTGAGAGATCTACAAGCTAATATGCCAGATCTGGGCTAAGGGCTGGATATATAGATCAAGTGGTCACCCTCAGCTGGCCAGCAAGTACAGACCCCAGCTTCGCACTAGCTCGGCTGCCAGTTAAACGTCTCGCCAGGTCGCATACGACAGTGTCTAGGCCTGGGTTGCAGTGTTCCTATTGGCCGTCAGCCCCCCCCACTTCGGCAGAGAGGGGTTCTGTCAGGAGATGGCGTCCACATGTTCCAGGTATGGTAAGTAAATGTCCCCCCCCCTCTCCCTGGCGGGATTTGGGGTGGACGCAGGCCAATCCTTGGGACGGTTGGACCCTCACAACACCTCACCGACAAAACAACGCACAAGAAAGCCCACCTTCTGCGACAGAGTGAGCAGAGGAATTTCTCAAATATTTTTAAAGGGAGACCTTTGAAGCACCGACAGAACCAAATTGAGATTCCACGCACAAAAGTGTGAACCAAAGACTTCGCCGACAACGGCCTTTGGAAAAAAATAGCCAAGGCAGAAATCTGGCCCTTGATGGTGCCCAGAGCTAAACGTTGATCTACACCCAATTGTAGAAACTCCAACAGGCGAAACACCGAAAAGGAGCAAGGAGAAACCCCTTGAGACTCACACCAAGTAATATATGCCCTCCAAACTCTATGATAAACCTTTCTGTAAGTAGATTTCCTAGCCTTTAACAGCATAGGAATCCCTGACAGCCCTCTGTCTATCAGCACCTGGCTTTCAATAGCCACGCCATTAAAGCCAGCGACTGTAAAGCAGGATGGAAGATTGGTCCCTGAGACAGAAGATCTTCCCTGAGAGGAATTTTCCAAGGGACATCTGCTTCCAGCCTTACCAGGCCTGCATACCAAGACTGGAGAGGCCAGTCTGGTGCTACCAGAATGACTGGAATTCCTTCTACCTTGATTCTGCATAGCAGCCTCGACAGAAGTTGTATTGGAAAAAAGTCGTAAATCAGACGATACTGACCGCAAGGGGCCACCAGAGCATCCGCGGCATCTGCCAGAGGATCATGAGACCTTGATACCAACCTCTGTAGCTTCCAGTTGGGACAGAAAGCTAGCAGGTCCACATCGGGGGTCCCCCACCTTAGACACAGTTGATGAAAAACCTCCGGGTGAAGAGACCATTCTCCCGGATCCAACGTTTACCGACTGAGAAAGTCCACTTGGCAATTCTCCTACCCCGGAATGTACACAGCAGAGAGGGCTGGAACATATCGTTCTGCTCAAGATGCCAGCCACTTCCCAGGCCACTCTTTGTGCCCCCTTGATTGACATGTGCCACAGCCGTAGCATTGTCCGATTGTATCCGCACAGGACGCTCCTACAGACGATCCGTCCCTTGAGACAAAGTCTGATCGCCTGAATTTCCAGGATGTTGATAGGCAGTCTGGACTTCTCCAGAGTCCAGACACCTTGGGCTGAACACACTCCCAAGACACCTCCCCAACTGGCATCTGTGGTGTTTACAGTCGAATACAGGGGAAGAAAAGAAGGGCTGGGGAGCGGAGCCACCTTAGGCGAGACTCCCTCAAACCCCGATTCAACATAATCAGATTGTCCAATGACAGCGGATCCTTGTTCCATTTGTTCAGATCTCCCTTTGCAAAGGTCTGGTGTGGAACTGCGCAAATGGAACCGCCTCAAAGGAGAAGACCATCAGACCCAGCACTTGCATGCAAGTCCTGAGTGACAATCGATGGTTGGATAACAGGAGCCTCCTGTAGCTTCAGTAGTTTTGTCTGAGTAACAAACTACTGGGCTGACGCTGCGTCCAGCGTCAGACCCAAGTAGTCCAGCTTTGTGGGTGGAGACAGAGAGTTAACATTGTAACCTCCAAGTCGGCTTTTAGAGCCGAGGAAGACTCTGCATGCATGCAGAAGCAGATCGTCCAAGTAACCCAGTACCGCAATCCCCTTCTGCTGTAACAAGGCCAACACTGGAGCCAAAACCTTTGAGAACACCCGAGGAGCTGAGGCAAGACAAAGGGTAATGCCACGAATTGCTCCTTGCCCACGGCAAAATGAAGAAAATGCTGATGCCCAACATATATTGTAATATGAAGGTTGTGTGAGTGTCTTCTATACATATACATATTGATATTATTGACCATAAACAATATCACAATCCTTATTATATTAATAAAAAATATAAATTATAAATAATAAAGTGACCGATGCTTAAAGCGGAGTTCCACCCAGTGAACGTTTTTTTTAATAAAAATACCCCCGGGACAGTCAGGGCTAGTGCATTCCACAATGGCTAGCCTCTGATCTGTCCCGGGTTGCACTTACCTTTTAGAAGAAATACTTACCTTGAAAATGTATTCTCCAGCGCTGCCATCTCAGGTGTGGGCAGCTTGAAGCCAGCGCGATCCTCTTCTGTGTCCTCTTCCGTCTTCTTCGGTCCCACGATGCACTGCACCGGCCCCGCCGTCACTTCCGGTGCCGCAGCGTCATCCCTGCACAGCTTCTGGGCATGTCCAGAAGCTGTTTTGCAAGGTATGACGGCGCCTGCACCGGAACTGACGTTGGGGCGGGTGCAGGCGCATTGATTCCTGGGAGCGATGACGTTAAGCTCCCAGGAATCATTGCATGCCAGGAAGTGACGACTCACCGCGGCCGCCGAGGGGAGGAAGAGGAAGTAAGGTAAGTATATTTTCTTCTAAACGAGGTAAGTAAAAAAAAAAAAAAATTGCGATTATCCATTTCTGGGTACTGTGACCTCCACGGTCCAAAACCACACAACCGGAAATGACGCAATGACGCTACTTGTTTCGTCGGTCTGACATCAGGAGCGGCCACACTATACGGAGACCCAGGAACCAACCTATTGTTGAAAGGCCCAATACCTCTTTACGGGGAAGGAGTTGTGGTGAGTATAACACCATAGGGGGAGATCACAGCACAGCTGTCTGTGCACTGAAGAGCACAGGAAGCACGGATCACCTTTATATACATCTTCTTAGATTCCCAGCACTGAATACTGCCATTTGGCATATACACATTATTGGACTGAGCATTCAGATTGTGGATATTTTGCACCTGGCACTTTATATTACTTATTTTAGGTTTTATATATATATATATATATATATATATATATATATATATATATATATATATATATATATATATATATATAGAGAGAGAGAGAGAGAGAGAGGTTTTAAAAAAATCTGGCACTGTATATCATTTTATGCACATGTATTGGATTTTTCCTGAGTATGGCGATACCACATGTGTAAGACTTTTACACAGCCTGGCCACACAAAGAGACTCAACGTCCGAGTAGCACCTTCAGGTGTCCTAGAGCATTAAAGGCAGGCGGCAGGTACTCTGATGAGCAGGTGGAAGGTACTCGGATGAGCAGATGGAAGGTACTCGGATGAGCAGGTGGCAGGTACTCTGGTACTCTGATGGGCAGGTGGCAGGTATTCGGGTACTCTGATGGGCAGGTGACAGGTACTCGGGTACTCTGATGGGCAGGTGACAGGTACTCGGGTACTCTGATAGGCAGGTGGCAGGTACTCAGATGGGCTCACAGATAGTACTAGGATCAGCTGGTGACAGGTCCTCTTTATTTAATGGGGCAATCAGGGCACAGTAGTATGCACAGTAAAGTAGTAATTCAATGTTTCCAGATCTCCTCCTCACACTGGATCGGTGTGCGAGGAGGAGAACCTGGTAACAGTGAGTTACCTCCATCTTTGTTGACATTTGTGACCGGGTGTGATTGGACTCTCTTTGGATTGTCATTGGCTCTCTACCTTGATCAGGGATGGGCTCCATCCGAGGGACGAGACTCGTCCCCGAGAACGAGCGGCTCGCACTGGAGCCTCTCATTTGATCGGCTGTGATTGGACACAGCCGATCACGTGGTAAAACGCCAATTTCTTTGGCTCTTTACCTTGATCGTGGATGGGCTCTGTCCGAGGGTCCTGTCATATGACGGCCACCCGGATCGACAGAATGTTCCTGCCGGCGTCATTTGACTATGGGTCAGTAAGGAACTGGTTAAGCACCGGTCACTTTATTATTTATTATTAATTTATATTTTTTATTAATATAATAAGGCCCCTTTCACACAGGCGGACCGTTCAAATCCGCTTGTCCGTTTTTCAGGCGGATCTGAATGGATGAATGGATGTCCAATGGAGACATGTCCGCTGACATCCGATCCGTCAAATCTGGACAGATGGAAACCCTATTTTCCATCTGTCTAGTGGATCGGATGAGAATAGACAGACGGTCCGTTCCCATCCGACTCCCCCATAGAGAACAGCGTGACCTGACAGCTGTGTCTCTACACACAGCGCGGAGACACAGCTGCCATCCGCCTGCTCAGCGGGGGATCGGCAGATCGTTCCCCTGCTGAGAAAAACTGAGTCCGCCTGACAGACTCCCTGTGTGAACAGGGCCTAAGGATTGTGATATTGTTTCTTTATGGTCAATAATACCAATATGTATATACAACACTAGAAGACACTCACACAATTAAGCCCCGGTCACTTTATGATTCATTTTTAGAAATTTAATAAGGATTGTGATATTGTTTATTTATTGTCAATAATATCAATATGTATATACAACACTAGAAGACACAGTGGATTTAGCTCTCAGTTGTAAGTATATACAGAGTAGCGCCATAACCCTACACATTTACCTTACCTATTAGCCACTCCCAGCAGTCCACTGCACCATCTTGGAATGGGGGTGCTGTGGTCTGAGTTACGCTACAACTCTGGTCGTGACTGCTGTCCTGACCAGGGCTATGCCACCTTGCGAGGTGTTTCACTCGACAGTCAGCCCCCGTTCAGTGGGGCTATGTCGCGACCAACCTAGTGCGGCGCTAATAGTTTGGTTACGTTCGAAGGCCATACTGGGAAGATGGTAAGGATCTAGGATATCCAGTGCATCGACCAGTCTGACTGCTGATTGTAGTTCTCACAGGAACAGTTGATTATAGTTCACACAGGAACAAAAATAATAAAGAAAAAGTAAAAGATTACAAATAAAAATAGGAAAAAATGCCAGGATTGCAGATCCCAGCAGAGAGCCAGGTCCTTACTCCTGACTAGGCAGAAAATAACTGGTGTCCTAAAGAAGGAAGTGATGGCATACCCTCTGGGACTGCCCCAGGGGCATAACCAAAAAGGTTTCTGCATAATCCTACACCTAGAGAGCAATAGCATAAGCCCAATGGCCTAAAGACTTCAAGCTGTGTCTGTCAGTGAACGAAATAGAATTTTTTTTTTTTTTTTTTTGTCACAGGTGCTTGAATAAAGACAAAAAAAAAGAAAACTTTTTTTTTTCTTTTTTTTTTACACTAAGTTGTTAATGAAATGATAATATTACTCACGCATGCCATGGGTATATGTGGAATTACACCTCAAAGTACATTCTGCTGCTTCTCCTGAGTATGGGTATACCCCATGTGTGAGACTTTTTGGCAGTATATCTGGGTACAGACCCTGAAAACCAATCACTGCCTTCAGGCTTTCTAAGGCTGTAAATTGTTGATTTCACTCCACTCTTTCGAAGGCCATGAAATGCAAAGATAGCACAAACACCTGCTCAAATGACCCCTTTTTGGAAAGTAGACACCCTAAGCTATTAGCTAAGAGGCATGTTGAGTCCATGGAATACTTTATATTTTGCCACAGGTTTTGGGAAAAAAAAAAAATATTTCACAAAGTTGCCACTTAAAATATTGCTCACACATACCATGGGTATATGTGAAATTACATTCCGAAATACATTCTGCTGCTTCTCCTTAAAATGGGGATACCACCTGTGAATCTTTTTGGCAGTCTAGCCACGTACAGGACACCGAAAACCAATCACTGCCTTCAGATTTTCTAAGGGCGTAAATTGTTGATTTCACTCCTCACAACCTATCAGTTTCAAAGGCCATGAATTGTCAAAACAGAACAAACACCCACCCCCCCCCCCAAAATGACCCCTTTATGGAAAGTAGACACCCTAAGCTATTTGCTGAGAGGCATGTGGAGTATTTTGCAGATCTCACTTTTTGTCACAAAGTTTTGAAAATTGAAAAAAAAAAAAAAAAGGGATATTTGTCTTACCATAAAATTATTTTCTCTGATGTTCATTGACGACACAGCTCTCTATCTACTTGACCAAGGAGTTTATGCTGCTCTCCATAGAAGTAGGACTCTAGGTGGAAAAAAATTTGACCACGCCTATAGGGCAGTCCCAGAGGGTATACTCCCACTTCCTGCAATAGGACTTCAGTTTTGTAACAAGCAGTGTCAGAAGAACATAAAACCCAACACAATAGAAAGGGGGGGGGGGGCTGTATCCGTCAGTGAACATCAGAGAAAAGGATTTTACGGTAAGACAAAAATCGAGTTCCCTTTTGTTCATTGACGGACACAGCTCCATATCTTCTTGACCGATGGGACGTCCCAAAGTAGTGTCAATATGAGGAGGTGAAAAACACAGCAAGAAAAAACACACTTCCCAAAGACTAAACATAGCCGACCAGGAAAAACAAGAGCTTAACCAGGAATAACTGGAGCTCACCTGACAAAAACAACAAATACACCCTCAAAGAGGACTAAACCTCTCCAACAGCGGCCTGCAAAACCTTGTGGTCAAAAGAAGCATCCGCAGATGCCAACTCATCTACCTTATAAAATTTTGTGAAAGTTTGCACAGACGACCATGTGGCCGCCTTGCATACCTGCATCACTGACGCCTGATGACGGAAGGCCCAGGAGGCACTAAGCCCCCTTGTAGAATGTGCCTTAACAGAGAAAGCAGGATCCTGATCCTTAATGGAATAGGCCTGCACCACCATCTGATCAATCTGGAAATGATCGCAGTAGATGCCGCCATCCCCTTACGGGGTCCATCCGTAAGAATAAACATAGAATCCGATTTCCGGAACGACTCAGACGCCGCCAGGTACACCCTGATTGCCCGAACCACATCCAAAGAATGAATCCCTGTAGGATGCTTAGGACACAGAGAAGGCAACACAATGTCTTCATTTAAAATGGAAACCAGAGACGACTTTAGGACGGAACGAATGACAGGTACGAAGCACCACCTTGTCTCTGTGAACCACCAGGTAAAGTGAACGACAGGACAACGCAGCCAGCTCCGACACCCTACGCGCAGAAGTAAGAGTCACCAAGAAAGCTACCTTCTGTGTCAAAGTGAGCAGAGGAATCTCACAAATATTTTTCAATGGGCTATTTTTGAAGAACCGACAGCACCAAACTGAGGTCCCACAAAGGCAACAGAGACCTCACAGGTGGCGGACACCCCTGAACAAAGGTTTGAACCAGGGAATTTGTGGCCAACGGGTGTTGAAAGAAAATCGCCAGGGCCGACATCTGGCCTTTGATGGTGCCCAAGGCTAAATGCTTATCTACACCTCTTTGGCAGAACCCCTAATCCCCCCCCCCTCCCGAGACCTTGCTACGAACCTCTGCACCTTCTTGTTGAGACGAGGTGCTAACAGGTCCACATCAGGAGTCCCCCACCTGAGGCACAGTTGATGAAACACCTCCTGATGGAGAAACAATGCTCCCTGATCCAACTTCTGCCAACTGAGGTAATCTGCCTGCCAATTTTCTACCCCCTGGATATGCAGGTTCTGCCCATCTTAGAATGCAGGCTACTTCCCAGGCCGCTAAAGGCACTTTTGGTGCCCCCTTGATGACTGACATATACCACGGCCGTGGCATGTCCAATTGAATCATCACCGGGCGACCCTTCAGACGATCCATCCAATTAATTAGGCAAAGCCTGATCGCCTGAATTTCCTGGATAATGATCGGCAGACTGGACTTCTCCCGAGTTAAAACACCCTGAGTCGGATCCGTATTTAAGACACCTCCCCATCTGGAGAGTTACATAGTTAGTCAGGTTGAAAAAAGACACAAGTCCATCTGGTTCAACCAAAAAAAAAAAAAAAAAAATAGAATTTGTGTAAAATCTTACCGTAAAACTTTTCTCGGAGTCCTCTGACAGTCGCCGCTCGTTCATACAGTCTTCACGATTGGGTATTGGCCTTCTCCGCAGGAGCAAGCTAGGCAGTAATTTTGTTAATACAACAAACATTAACATATAGACACACCCACAGGGGGCCGTCCCTCTGGCCTATATCCTCCAGCCAGTACCACTCTAATCTTGTTATGTAGCAAGCAGTCCATGAAAAACCGTCAACCCCAAAGAGAGGGGCGGGGGCTGTCAGAGGACTCAGAGAAGAATTTTACGGTAAGATTTTACAAAAAACTGAATTTTTGTAAAATCTTACCTGTAAAATTCCTTTCTCTGAGTCCTCCGACAGTCGCCGCCCCTTCATATTCGTCACAATAGGTTATTGACCTTTACATAGTTACATAGTAGGTGAGGTTGAATAAAGACAATAGTCCATCCAGTTCAACCTGTGTAGGTGTGTGTGGCTGTAATCATCTCGCATACCCCTGAATGTTCTGATCCTTGAGATGTACGTCTAGAAGTCTTTTGAAAGCCACCATATTACCTGCAGAAACCACCTCTTGTGGTAGAGAATTCCACAATCTTGTAGCCTTAACAGTAAAGAACCCCCCACGTTGCCTGAGGTTAAAACGCTTCTCCTCTAATCGCATTGTATGCCCCCGAGTCCTCATGCAATCCCTGCGACTGAACAGCTTTTCTTCTAAGCCTAGATCCCCATTGAGATATTTAAAAATTGCTATCATGTCCCCCCTCAGACGTCTCTTCTCCAGGGAGAATAAATCGAGCGATTGTAGACGCTCTTCATAGTCAAGGTCCTCCAATCCCCTAATTAGTTTAGTTGCCCTTCTCTGGACTCTCTCCAGCTCCAACACATCCCTTCTGAGGACTGGTGACCAGAACTGGACAGCATACTCCAGATGCGGTCGGACCAGAGTTTTATAAAGTGGAAGGATTATAGTCTTATCTCTGGAATACATCCCTTTCTTTATGCATGCTAATATTCTGCTGGCTTTGGCAGCTGCTGCTTGACATTGCATGCTGTTGCCTAGTCTATCATCCACCAATACTCCCAGATCCTTCTCCATTTTTGATTCTCCCAGGGGTTCCCCTCCTAACGTGTATTGTGCTTTTATGTTGCTAGTCCCCAAGTGCAAAACCTTACACTTCTCCACGTTAAACCTCATTTGCCAAGTCGTTGCCCACTCCGTTATTTTGTCCAGGTCATTCTGTAGGATATCTGCTTCATGCTGTGCTGTTATTGCCCTGCCTAATTTTGTGTCATCTGCAAAAACTGATATTGAACTACAGATCCCGTCCTCAATGCTGTTTATGAATAAATTGAACAAGGTTGGTCCTAGGACTGAGCCTTGGGGGACCCCGCTTACTACCTCAGACCAGTCTGAGTATGCGCTGTTTATTACCACCCTTTGGACACGCCCTTTTAGCCAGTTCCGTATCCAAGACCTTTGCTCCGTAGGAGTGGCTAGACAACAGAATATGTTAATATCAAAGCTTTTAGCATACCCCACACCCAGGGGGTGGTCCCCTCAGTCAATACCCTCCTGCTTCCTGCATTCCTACCTCAGTTTCAGTAGCATAGCAGTAGAGTACATAAACAAAACCCCAAAAGGTTTTTGGGTCGGGGGCGGTTTTTGGGGCGGGGGCGGCGACTGTCGGAGGACTCAGAGAAAGGAATTTTACAGGTAAGATTTTACAAAAATTCAGTTTTCTCTTGCGTCCTCCGACAGTCGCCGCCCCTTCATATTCGTCACAATAGGGACGTCCCAAAGCAGTGTAGACATGGGTGGTGGGAAAAAAAGCAGCCGCGCCTAAGGCAACGCAATACCCATATCAGAGAAAAGAACTTTACCAAAGGAAGGAAACCAACTGGGCAACATGAAAAAAACTTGCTCAACAGGAGCAACAACCCAGGAAAGAACAAGTAACCTAGGGGTAAAAATACCCCAACAGCCAAGGACCCAAACAAAGGACCCTAAGGCACTGCCGCACTAAGAACTTTACGGCCAAAGGAAGCATCTGCCGATGCCTGAACATCCACCTTGTAGAATTTTGAGAAGGTGTGAACGGACGACCAAGTCGCCGCCTTACACACCTGGGCCACAGAAGCCCGATGATGACAGGCCCAAGACGTACTCAGAGATCTTGTAGAGTGCGCCTTCACAGGCATGGGAGGAACTTTCCCCCTCAAAGCATAGGCCTGTTCAATGACCTGCCTGATCCATTTGGCGATGGTAGAGGCCGACGCCGCCATGCCCTTCCGAGGCCCCTCTGAAAGAACAAAGAGAGAATCCGTCTTGCGAAAGGATTCAGTCGATGACAGGTAAACCCTGATCGCCCGAACAACATCCAAGGAATGCAAAGCCACTTCCTTTGGATGTTTAGGCTTAGCGCAAAGCGAAGGCAAGACAATGTCCTCATTGAGGTGAAATTCCGAAATCCTTTTCGGAAGGAAAGACGGGTGAGGACGCAAGACCACCTTATCCAAGTGAACCACTAAATATGGAGATCTGCAGGACAAGGCAGCCAGCTCCAACACCCTACGAGCCGAGGTGATTGCCACCAAAAAGGCGACCTTCTTGGACAACATAGACAACGAGATCTCCCTGATTTTTTCAAAGGGAGCATGTTGCAACACGGACAGAACAAGATTCAAGTCCCATGGAGGCAAAGGCTCCCTCCTAGGAGGGACCAGATGCCGCACCCCTTGAGCAAAGGTGCCAACCAAAGAATTAGACGCCACAGGGCGCTGAAAGAGAACGGCCAGAGCAGAAATCTGACCCTTAAATCGTGGCCAACGCCAAACGCTGGTCCACGCCCGTTTGAAGAAAAGCCAACACCCTTGATACCGAGTATGAAGGAGGGGAATACCCCCTGGACTCACACCAGGCAAAATAGGCCTTCCAAGTACGGTAGTAAACCTTCCCCGAAGAGGACTTTCTAGCCTTAATCAAAGTGTGAATGACCTCAGGGAAGAGACCCCTATCCTTCAGGATCTGGGTTTCAACAGCCAGGCCGTCAAAGCCAGCTACTGTAAAGCAGGATGAAATATCGGCCCTTGAGACTGGAGATAGTCTCGAAGAGGCAGACGCCACGGAGCGCCGACCGCCAGACTCACGAGGTCTGCGTACCAAGACCGGCGAGGCCAGTCTGGTGCCACCAGAATCACCGTTTTCGGTTCCGAGGCCAACCTCCGAAGGAACCTGGACAGCAGCTGAATCGGTGGAAAGGCATACATCAGACGATACTGATGCCAGGGCGCCACCAACGCGTCTGCCCGAGGATCGCGCGTTCTTGTGCATCGTGACGGACAGGTTGTTCACCAGGCCCTGACTGGTCGCAGACCGAACCAGAATGTCGTCCAGATACCCCAGGATCGAGATGCCCTGGGCTCTCAACAAAGCCAGAACCGGCGCAAGCCCCTTGGTGAAAACCCGCGGAGCCGAGGCGAGACCAAAGGGCAATGCCACGAATTGGTAGTGAACCCCCTGCAATGGCGAATCGAAGGTACTGCTGGTGACCCTTGAAAATGGGGATGTGAAGGTACACCTTCAAGTCGATGGAGGCCATGAATTCCCCCGGAACCAGGGCAGCCACCACCGAGTGCAGGGACTCCATGCGGAACTTGCGAACCCGCACAAAGCGGTTCAGAGCTTTCAAGTCCAGAATCGGACGTACCTTGCCCTCCTTTCTGGGCACAGTGAACAGATTTGAATAGAATCCCCGAAATCTGTCCCGATGAGGCACCGGAATCACCACTCCCTGAGCCCACAGGTCCCGCACCGCCAGGTGCAGATCCCGCAAGCGCTCCGGAGACAGCTGAAAATTTGAGGGAAAAAATCTGCCCGCCGGCCGAGAGAGAAACCCGATCTTGTATCCAGATCGAACGATTTCCTGAACCCACCTGTCCCGAACGCGGGCCAGCCAGGGTTGAAGAAAACCGAGCAAACGTCCCCCCACCCCAGAACTGGGTGAGGGCGCCCCTTCAGGCCGCATTGTTATGGGCAGCGGACCCGGACTGGCCGGACTTCTGCTTACCTGCCCACGGCTTTTTCTGGGAGCCTTGTCCCTTGAAGGGCTTACCCTTATAGTGCGACCGAAAGGCACGAAAGGACCCCTGAGAGGGTCTAAACGAAGCATTCTTCTTATCGCGAACAAACTTAGACTTGTGAGTCTGGGGCAAAAGAGTACTCTTACCCCCAGAAACACCCTTGATCAGAGTATCCAAGGATTCGCCAAACAAGTGAGAACCCGCGTAAGACAAATTAGCCAAAGTCTTGCGAGAAGATTGGTCAACAGACCAACATTTCAGCCAGATCAGGCGACGGTTCAACACCGCCACTCTCTGCAGACGCGCAGCCAAAGGGACCATATCAAGGTCCGCATCACACAAATACATGACACCCTGATGAATCTGATCCACCATAGCCAATGTCGACGGCGAAGCAGAGTCAGCCACCAGAGTGCGCCTGAGCACCTGCGTCCAATCGGCAATAGCCTGGGCTGCCATAATGGAAGCAAAAATAGGCTTCAGCATAGAGCCCGCAACCGTATAAGAGTGATGAGCCAGAGACTCCAATCTCCTGTCCGTAGGGTCCCGGGAACACCGGGGTATCCTCAGCAGGAATCGCAGTGGATTTATTCAAAATCGCCACCGCGTGATCCACCAACGCTCATCAGTAACTGGTGTAAAAGGATAACGCAGCTTGAACCTACTCGGCACAGCAAAAGGCTTCTTTATGTTGCGCCATTGCTCCTCAACAGCGCGCTGAAATTCCGTAGAGCAAGGAAAAACCTGCGACGTTTTGCGTTTTCTCTGCGTCCCATAAGAGGACATCAAAGCAGGAGGACATGGTTCATCCTCCAAATGCAGCGTTTGTTTGATAGAAGCAACCAACTCATCCATGAGTGCAAGCTCTTCAGACGAGCCAGGGGGAGAATTATCAACCCCTTCCACCTCAGCCTCCCCATCAGACCCCGCAAGGTCTAGAGAAGAACGAGACCCTGAGAAGGGCACTCCAGCCATAGCATCCCCATCACCCTCTGAATCAGGGGAAATGGACACCCTGGGCCTTTTTGTGGATCGATCAGCCACCAGCATCTGCACCTGAGCAGCAAGGTTAGCCACAATAGTAGCCAGATCAGCCCCCTCGGGGGAAGCAGCAGCAGCCCCCTGGCCCCCTACCAAGGAGGGAGGAAACTTGCTTTCCTGAGAATCCATGCCCCAGTAGCTTAGGAAAAAAAGGAGTACTGCCCCTTTAAGGTCGCGGCGATCGCCACCGCACTCACAAAACACACTGACCCACCGGGCTAGGAATACAAAGGCAAGGAATACAGGAATGGAAGGTAAAACCTGGAGAGGTCACACAGGCTGCTGCTTCATTGATCGCTGTCCTCAGAGCAAAAGGAAGTGATGCGAGACTGACCGCCCCCATAAAGCCTATGTAAGGCTACACAAACATGGCCGCCGGCCGAGGCTGTAGAGGCAGAAACACTTACATGTGGCCCGCGCGATCGCCGCCAAAATGGTGGCGTTTGGCGCCAAAACGGCGCTCTCAACACACAGGATCGGCCACCACAAAACTGCCACAAAAAAATGGCAGACCGCAGCAGCGGTCGCCGCACAGTATGCCCACAACATGTCTCACAATCATGTCCTTCACAGCACACAGCATGTCACACAGCCTGTTAGACAGAGCAGAGCAGGAGAGCCCCCCCCCCCTTGCAGCCCACAGAGAGCAGCTATACTGACAGGGAGCTTAACAATATGCACAGACATGCAGGGTCCCACAGTCCCAGACTGACACCCAAGACAGACAGGTCCCCACACAGAAATACACTTACCATCCGGATGGCGTGGGGAGCCTGCACAAGCGATCAAACCGCTGCACTAAGGACAGGGAGAGTCGCAGCCAGGACGCAGTGGAATTGCGGTGCGAAACCGCATGGCGTCCAGTGAGGTAGCCACCTCACCGCAGCATCCCCACAGCGGACAGGGATGGGTCGTTCATATTTGCCAGGGAAACCTAGCTGAACGCTCGATGGCAGGCTGGGAAGCCACTGGCCCTGAACCCCGGATAACCAGGGAGGCCAGCCCGAGACCCAGCACTGCACAATCATCTTCATCAGAAGACCTAACTAGAGCTGAAAATAAACAGCTAAGTAAAGAAAGAGAAAAAAACTCCAAATAAAATCAAAAAGAGAAAAGAAGCTGAGACTGAAAAGCCCCAGCACAGGAAACGTCTAACCTACTCCTGAGCTAGACAAATGAAACTGAGGTAGGAATGCAGGAAGCAGGAGGGTATTGACTGAGGGGACCACCCCCTGGGGGTGGGGTATGCTAAAAGCTTTGATATTAACATATTCTGTTGTCTAGCCACTCCTACGGAGCAAAGGTCAATAACCTATTGTGACGAATATGAAGGGGCGGCGACTGTCGGAGGACGTAAGAGAAATTCTATTTTCTCTTACGTCCTCTGACAGTCGCTGCCTATTCATACAGTCTTCACGATTGGGACGTCCCAAAGCAGTGTAGATGTGAGGGCTGGGAAGACGCAACCTTAAAATAGGCAACGCAGCACCCAGGTCAGAGAAAAAACTGAACTGAACCAGTGGGGTAAGGTAAAGCTCAACAGGCGTTAACCCAGGAAAAAATTAAATAAACCCATGACTAAGACATTAAAAAAATAGCAGGTCTCTTTAAACCACTGCCGCACTCAAAACCTTGCGGCCAAAAGAAGCATCCGAGGATGCCAACACATCAAGTTTGTAAAACCTAGAGAAGGTGTGAACAGACGGCCAGGTCGCCGCTTTGCACACCTGAGCCACCGATGCCTGGTGGCGAAAAGCCCAAGACGCACTAACCGCTGTAGTGGAGTGCACCTTAACAGGGAAGGGAGGAACCCGACCCTTAATTGAAAAGGCCTGCACAATTGTCTGTCTGATCTATTTGGAAATGGTTCCTGCAGATGCTGCTGTACCCTTCCGAGGTCCTTCAGGAAGGACAAACAGACAATCCGACTTCCGGAAAGAGTCCGCGGCGGAAAGGTAAATCTTGATCACCCGCATCACGTCCAAGGAATGCAAGGCAAATTCCTTTGGATGCTTAGGCTTCACACAAAGCAAAGGCAACACAATATCCTCATTGAGGTGGAAAGCTGAAACCACCTTAGGAAGAAAAGACTGATTTGGTCACAGGACCACTTTATCCCTATGAACAACCAGATGGGGGAGCGGCAAGACAGAGCCGCCAACTCAGACACTCTGCGAGCAGATGTGATCGTCACTAGAAAGGCAACTTTCTCTGACAACACAGGCAGAGGGATCTCTCTGATGTTCTCAAAGGGAGGTCGTAAAACGGACAGAACCAGATTCAGGTCCCAGGGAGGTAAGGGAGCCTTCCTCGGGGGAGCCAGATGACGCACCCCCTGAATAAAGGTGCGAATCAAGGAATTAAACATCAATGGGTGCTGAAAAAGAATGGCCAAGGCCGACAATTGGCCTTTGATCGTGGGCAGCGCCAGGCACTGATCCACCTTAGTCTGTAGGAAGGCCAAAACCCTCGCCACTGAAAAGGAGAGGGGGTGAAGACCTTGTGACTCACACCAGGCAAAATATGCCCTCCAGGTGCGATGATAAATCTTCCCAGAGGAAGCTTTTCAAGCTTTTAGCAAGGTAGGAATGGCAGCCGAAGGGGTACCCCTGTCTCTCAAGACTTGGCTTTCAACAGCCAAGCCGTCAAAGCCAGCGACTGTAAAGCAGGATGGAAGATCGGTCCCCGAGACAGAATATCGTTTCTTAGTGGAAGCCGCCAGGGAGGTTCAACAACCATCTGCATAATGTCCGCATACCAAGACCCACGCAGCCAGTCTGGAGCTACCAGAATCACCAGCATCCGTTCCGAGGCTAACCTGCGGAGGAACCTGGACAACATTTGAATCAGTGGGAAGGCATATATCAGCCGATACCGACGCTACGGCACCACTAACGCATCCGAGGCGTCCGACAGAGGATGGCGAGATTGAGCCATGAACCTTTCCACTTTTTTGTTGAGACGGGATGCGAACACGTCCAGAGACCTCCACCGGATACACAGAAGGTGAAAAACCTCCCGGTGTAAGGACCATTCCCCCTGGTCCAGGGTCTGGCGACTCAGATAGTCCGTCTGCCAGTTTTCCACACCTGGAATGTGGACGCCGAAATCGCCGCAACATGCGATTCGGCCCAAACCAGAATCTCGGCCACTTCCCTGGCCGCCTGGGCACTCCTGGTGCCCACCGATGATTGATGTACGCCACCGCTGTGGCGTGGTCCATCTGCACTCGTACAGGGCAGCCCTGAATCCGAGCTGACCAACGGAACAAACAGAGCTTGATTGACCGGAGCTCCAGGACATTTATCGGTAGGGAGAACTCCTCCCCTGACCACGTCCCCTGGGCACAAATCGTGCCCAGAACTCCACCCCAGCCTGACAGGCTGGCATCCGTGGAGAGCCCCATCCACAATAACGGCCGGAAGGACTTGCCTTGTGTCGGAATCGTTGACTGGAGCCACCACAAAAGATCCAATCTCACCTGGTGGCTTAGAGAAATCCTTCTGTCCAAGACTGAGGATGCCTGTCCCACCTGGTAAGGATCTCTGCCCCATAGCAGAGCCAAAACAGGAGCCAAAACCTTGGTGAACACCCTTGGAGCTGAAGCAAGACCGAAGGGCAACGCCACAAACTGGTAATGCTACTCTGCGATTGCGAAGCGGAGATACCGCTGATAACCCTCGTAAAAAGGGATGTGCAGATATGCATCTTTTAGGTCGATGGAGGCCATGAATTTCCCTGGACTCAGATGCCACCACCGACCGGATGGATTCCATCCGGAAACTTCTGTACCCGCACGAAGCGGTTCAGTAACTTTAGGTCCAAAATCAAACGCACCTTGCCCTCTTTTCTGGGCACTGTAAACAGATTGGAGTAAAACCCCCGAAACCTGTCCCGCGAAAGGACCGGCACGATGACCCCTTGGGCGAGAAGATTTTGAACCGCCCATTGTAGATCCCGGAAACGATCGGAAGTCAGATGGAGATTTGATGGTAAGAATCTGTCTGCGGGGCGAGATCAGAACTCGATCTTGTACCCTGAATGAATGAGTTTGCGAACCCACCTGTCCTGAATGTCGGACAGCCAGGGCTTGGGAAAACAATGCAGACGTCCCCCCACCCCTGATATGGGTGAGGGTGTCCCTTCAGGAAGGACTGGACTGGGTTGCCTGCCCAGCTTGACCCGTTTTGGGCTTACCCGCCCAACATTTCTTGTGACCACTGGAGGCCTTGAAGGACTTTTCCTGTGCCCCAAAGGCACGAAAGGACCCCCGGTTAGTCTTAAAGGAGGGACCCCGCTTAGCGTAGGGAGATTTACCTTTCAAGACTTGAGGCAAGAGAGTACTCTTATCCCCAGTAAGCCCCTTGACCAGCTCATCCAGAGAATCACCAAAAAGACGATCCGCTGCATAAGGGATGTCAGACACTGTCTTCTTAGAAGCCTTGTCGGCCAACCAGCTTTTCAGCCAAATAATGCGGCGGATTGCAATCCCGACCGCAGATAGACGCGCGACCAAAGGAGCCTCATCCAAAGCCGCGTCACACAGGTACATCAAGGCCTGTGGCATTTGATCCAACATGTCCAGCGCAGCAGCAGAAGCCAACTCTGCTACCAGAGTGCGCCTAAGCACCTTGGCCCATTCTGCGATAGTCTGAGAGACCATCACTGAGGCAAACACCGGTTTCAGCAGGGAACCCGCCACCATATACATGTGGCGGGAAAGCGTTTTCACCCCGTCTATCCGCCGGGTCCTTAAACACAGGGGAGTCTTCCACGGGCATCAAGGTGGATTTATTCAGTCTGGAAACAGTGTGGTCCACTTTAGAAACCACAATCCAGCAAATATCAACCGAATCCGCAAAGGGATAACGGTACTTAAATCTCTTAGGCACCACCAGCGTCTGCATAATGCAACGCCATTGGTCATTTACCTTTTCCTGAAACTCCTCGGGACAAGGAAAAGCCTGACCCGACTTCAGGGCCTTGCGGGTCCCGAACGAAACCCGCTTACATGCCATGGAGGGCTCATCATCAAGATTTAAAGTCTCAACGGAGCTAATAAGTGCGTCTACTGCAGCGCGGTCACGTGCTATCCCAGAGGAAGAACATCTGATCCTCCTCCTCCACATCTGACTGAGAAAACGGGGACCCCTCAAGGGGGACGTCGCCCGTGGCAACCAATTCAGGCTCTGAGTCAGAAGATTAAGAAGGAATAGGCCGTTGATTTGTAATTCAGTCAGACATCAGCAGATCAACTTTTGACGCTAAAGTCGCAATTGCAGCAGATAAAGAGGCTAAGGAAGTGGGATCAGGAGTATCTGAACCACCAACTAGGTCTGTGGGGAATTTGCTATCCTGGGACTCCATTTTTGCAAAGTGCAAAAAAAATGACACTGGCCCTTTAAAACGGCGGTTCCCGCGGACCCCTATCGCAAACTGCACTACAGGTGGAGACCCTTCTCTTAACTAAAGCTAAACTGACAAAAGAGTGCTAGCAGAAATATAGCCAGAGAAAACCAGTAAAATCCCCCCCACAGTGTCCCTATACTTGCCACGCTGCTTTTGAGAAAGCTGATTATAAAGAGGAAGTTATCTCACGCCCCTAGAGGCAAAAGCCAGCCCTGAGCCACAAAAAAATGGTGCCTGATAGAGTCAAATGGAGGAAAAGCACTTCAAAAATGGCCACTGCCCAGACAGGACATCCGCCCACACTAAAGATGGCGCCCGATTGGCGCTGGCAATGATGATGGAAAATGGCCGCTGCCCTCTGAGGCCAAACAGCCAGCCTTTACCAAACATGGTGGCCGGGCGAAATCGCACCAAACGCCGCAGGAAACGCCCACACTGGCCCCCACGCCCCCTCTCCCCGGGGGGTGCTCTGCACAGAGCACCCCCCGGGGAGAAGGAAACCCCCCACACCCCCCGTATGGTGGTATGCACAGCAGGAGCGCACCCGCAGGGACGAGGAAGGTAAGACACAAGGACCATCCCACGGCCATGAGGGGGATATTACAGCAAACTTTACATGTACCGCCATCCCCAAAGTGGGCCCACTCAATACCCCCTCAAAAACCTGTTCCCAGGGATAGAGGGGTAGTAGTATTCACCATACCGCGAACATGGGCACTGCTCAGACACGGGAGACCTCCCACCTGGGTGGTGGTGCCGTCAGCCAGGAAGGATGCTAGCAACCCCGGGCGTTCCAACGTTGAAACATCCCGGCGAAGATAGAAAAACTTTGCAGGCTCGTCCCCGCTTCTAGGGGCACTGTTGTTGCGAGGCCTGGGCGTACCAAAAGCCTGCGACACTCGATGGCAGACTGGGACTCCATAACGTTCTATATTAACCAGTACGAGGCCCAGTTCTGCTGACGCTTGTAGTCCTCCAAATTCTGACTAACTAGCGTGGGTGAGAAAAAATAAAAAGCTATTCTTAAAAGAAAAAACACTTTTCAGGAATAAAACAAGAAAAAAACCGAGACACTAGGTCCCAGCAGGGAAAACCTAGCCTACTCCTGACGCTAGGCAGCAAAGAACTGGATTAGAGTGGTACTGGCTGGAGGATATAGGCCAGAGGGGTGCCCCCCTGTGGGTGTGTCTATATGTTAATGTTTGTTGTATTAACAAAATTACTGCCTAGCTTGCTCCTGCGGAGAAGGCCAATACCCAATCGTGAAGACTCTATGAATGGGTGGCGACTGTCAGGGGACGTAAGAGAAAAACAGTATTGAAAACCCAACCATACAATCCCATATACACAATCCTATACCCGCAGTTGATCCGGAGGAAGGCGAAAAAAAACCCAGCAAAGCATGATCCAATTTGCTACAGAAGGGGAAAAAAATTCCTTCCTGATCCCCCGAGAGGCAATTGGATTTTCCCTGGATCAACATTACCTAAAAAATTTTTTAGTACCCACTTATAGTAAGTACACCCAGGAAAGAATCCAGGCATTTTTTTAAAGCAATCTAGTGAGCTAGCCAGAACCACCTCTGGAGGGAGTCTATTCCACATTTTCACAGCTTCACAAACCTTTCCGTATTTGGAGACAAAATCTGTTTTCCTCTAGACCTAAAGAGTGCCCCCTTGTCCTTTGTGTTGACCTTAAAGTGAACAACTCAACACTAAGTTCACTATATGGACCCCTTATGTATTTATACATGATGATCATATCCCCCCTTATTATCCTCTTCTCAAGAGAGAATAAATTCAGTTTCTCTAATCTTTTCTCATAGCTGAGCTCCTCCATGCCAGACTCTGGCATCTGTTGTGACCACCCTCCAGTACAGGGGGGAGAAAGAATTTTCCTTGTTGAAGCATCGGAGAGCAAAGCCACCAGATAAGAGATCCCCTCGTACTCCTGCTCAACAGGATAAGATTGTCTCGAGTAGTGATCGACCGATATCGTTTTTTCGTTGCCAATACCGATATTTTGCCGATCGCATATCGGTATCAGCCAATATTGGTCGATATTTTCACACATTTAAAAATTACCCAAAAATCAACAGAAATCTCTTAATAAACATGTTAATCTTTATTTATTAACATTTTTAACAGTAAGTGCTCGTTCTTCACACCTTAACTGCATAAAAACTGATATGAAAACTTCAATTCCAGAGACATTTGCTTTGCATTTCACATCCTGATTGTGCATTAATGCATAAAACTGACTGCACTGCAGTAACATATTGCAGTGTGTGAGTCCACTACTGCAGCACTTTTATGATAAAAGTGCTGCAATAGTGGACTCACACACTGCAATATGTTACTGCAGTGCAGTCAGTGCAAAACACCTAGAAAAAAAACTAGGCAACAACAACTACACAAAATACACATACAGTGGATTGGATGGACTGGAGTCAGTGGAAGAGGACTACCTCTGCAGTAAGGCACTGACTGCAACTAATGCAGTTCAGTCAGTGCAAAACTGCTATAAAAAGAGCAAGGCAACAGCTACAAAATGTCACAGTGGATTGGACTGGACTAGAGTCAGTGGAGGACTACCCTCTGCAGTAAAGCACTGACAGCAACTAATGCAGTTCAGTCAGTGCAAAACTGCTAGAAAAAAAGCTAGGCAAAAGCTAGACAGTGGATTGGATTGGACTCTTAGCAGTAGGGCACTCATTGCAACTACAGCAGTCAGTGCAAAACCACTAGAAGAAAGCTAGGCAACAGCTAGACAGTGGATTGGAGTCACTCAGCGGACTACCTCTGCAGTAGGGCAGTCAGTGCAAAACTGCTAGAATAAAAAGGTAGGCAACAGTGGATTGGAGTGGAGTGGACACTACTCTTTTCAATACTCTCAGTCAAGTAGAACAATATTATAATGCAGAAAGCAGAACATTTCAGCATGTCCATGGTCACTTGGTAAAGGTCTTCTGTTTTGTTCAAACAACGCTGCAACTACGTAAACATGCTCGGGAGTGGAGGACCGAGGAGCAGAGAGAGATAGACATCTTCTAGCATGGGAAGCAAGTCTTTTGTAGCGTGCCTCGTTTTCTCTCCACCACTGAAGAGGGTGACTTCTTCTGTCAATTATGGCTTCTTTCAAATAGAGCTGAAGTTCATTATCCAGGCTCATCGTTGCAGATTCAGAAGAAATTGAATCCTCTGCATGAGGCCTCAATAAAAGACAGAAAATGTCCTGATCAATTAGACAACGATGAAGCAGATTCTCTTCTGTTTGTTGACGTATTTTTTGATATTTGTCTGTTTTTTAAGCATGCTGCTCTTCATAAGAGCAGTGTTCTGGACTTTTCTTTTGGCCAGGAACCTCATGCACCTCCATATCTTCTGCCAGCCATGGTTTCGCCTTAGCCAATACATCATCAGAAGAGAAAGCATGGTTCTTGTATCGAGGATTCAAAAGACTTGCAAGCACAACATGTTTAATCTCTTCATGCTTGTCAAAACATATATCAAGCAAAGCTCTTTGGGTTGACAGACCATCATTTGAAAGTTGTAGACTGTTGTGTGCCATGATGACACACAGGTCTGAAGTATCAGCATGCCTCACTCCTTTAGGCATGTTTGCTCCACTGTCTCTAAGTTGCGCAAGCATCACTCGGTCTTTGCTGATTCCCCATTCTTCAAGCATGCCAAGAAACATTTCTCTACTGTACTCAGCTGTGTGGGATCCGTGCATCACTTTTGTATTCAACACCAATTGCCTTTTTGTCCATCCGCTGTCAATGAAGTGGCATGTAAGAATGAGTAGTGACTCAGACACTGTTTGTGACCAGCAGTCCGTCGTGAATGAGCGCGAGTTGCCAGCATTCTCTGGTTGCAGCATAGCCTTTAATTTGTCATCTACCTTTTAGTGTAGCTTTGCCAGCATTTTGGTTTGATAATACTTCTCATTCTTCAGTGTGTAGCTTGGCTCAAGCATGGACATCAACCGCTTAAATCCTGAGTCAGACACCATTGTAAATGGCTGGTTATCAGTGACAATTATGTCTGTGATTACTCTGTCCAGCAGTTGGGATCTTCCATCTGAAGCTAGACAGTGACATCTGTTTTTTTTCACAAACATATCTGTTATTGTTGCCTGGGATAGTGGAGGAGGTATTTCAAAATCACATTAATATTCATTTTGTTTTTTCTGTGCTGCATGATACAATTCAATATGATGAACTCTTAGATGGGCCCAAAGATTTGAGGTATTTTTGTTTTTTGCAGTTACTGATCTCATGCTTATGTTGCTTGTACATGTGTTGCACACTCCTGCTTTTCCTGGAGATGGTTGAGACAAGAAATAGTCCCAGACCACACTTTTACTCTTTCTCTCCTCATCTATCTCCATTTAAACTTGAAAGACACAAATAGCTTAAAGAAATGGCTTACTGAAGCTGAAGTTGCTGCTGATGCTGGCACTGACACCCTGTTGTGGGTTGGTGGTGGCTGACGTCTGGCAGTGTGGCTGGCTTGGTGTCTCCCTGTTCTGGGTGGCTGGCTTGCAAGAACACTGTGGTGGCACTGGCTGGCTGGCTTGGTGTAACCGTTATGGGTGGCTGGCTTGCAGGAACACTGTTGTGGCTGGCTGGCTTGGTGTCACCCTGTTATGGGTGGCTGGCTGGCATCACCTTGTTATTGGTGGCTGGCTTTTAGAAACAGTCTGTGGTGGCTGGTTGAATGGCTTGGTGTTACCCTGTTATGGGTGGCTGGCTTGCAGGAACACTGTTGTGGCTGGCTGGATTGGTGTCATCCTCTTATGGGTGGCTGGCTTGCAGGAACACTGTGGTAGGTGGCTGGATTGGTGTCACCCTCTTATGGGTGGCTGGCTTGCAGTAACACACCCCGGGTGGCTGGATTGGCGAAACCATCTTATGGGTGGCTGGCTTGTAGGAACACTATGGTGGGTGGCTGGATTGGTGTCCCCCTCTTATGGGTGGCTGGCTTGCAGGAACACTGTGGTGGGTGGCTGGCTTGCAGGAACACTGTGGTGGGTGGCTGGCTTGCAGGAACAGTCTCTGTTGTGCCTGGTTGGCTTGTTTGGTGTCATCCTGTTATTGGTGGCTGGCTTGCAGGAACACTGTGGTGGCTGGCTGGATTGGTGTCACCCTCTTATGGGTGGCTAGCTTGCAGGAACAGTCTCTGTGGTGCCTGGATGGCTTGTTTGCAGGAACAATGTGGTGGCTGGCTGGATTGGTGTCACCCTCTTATGGGTGGCTGGCTTGCAGGAACACTGTGGTGGGTGGCTGGCTTGCAGGAACACTGTGGTGGGTGGCTGGCTTGCAGGAACAGTCTCTGTTGTGCCTGGTTGGCTTGTTTGGTGTCATCCTGTTATTGGTGGCTGGCTTGCAGGAACACTGTGGTGGCTGGCTGGATTGGTGTCACCCTCTTATGGGTGGCTAGCTTGCAGGAACAGTCTCTGTGGTGCCTGGTTGGCTTGCCTGGTGTCATCCTGTTATTGGTGACTGGCTTGCAGGAACACTGTGGTGGCTGGCTGGATTGGTGTCACCCTCTTATGGGTGGCTGGCTTGCAGAAACACTGTGGTGGGTGGGTGGCTTTCAGGAACAGTCTCTGTGGTGCCTGGTTGGCTTGTTTGGTGTCACCCTGTTATGGGTGGCTGGCTTGCACGAACACTATGGTGGCTGGCTGGATTGATGTCACCCTCTTATGGGTGGCTGCCTTGCAGGAACACTATGGTGGCTGGCTGGATTGGTGTCACCCTCTTATGGGTGGCTGGCTTGCAGGAACACTGTGGTGGGTGGGTGGCTGGCTTGCAGGAACACTGTGGTGGCTGGCTTGCAGGAACACTGTGGTGGGTGGGTGGCTGGCTTGCAGGAACACTGTGGTGAGTGGGTGGCTGGCTTGCTGGAACACTGTGGTGGGTGGGTGGCTGGCTTGCTGGAACACTGTGGTGGGTGGGTGGCTGGCTTGCTGGAACACTGTGGTGGGTGGGTGGCTGGCTGGCTTGCTGGAACACTGTGGTGGGTGGGTGGCTGGCTTGCTGGAACACTGTGGTGGGTGGGTGGCTGGCTTGCTGGAACACTGTGGTGGGTGGCTGGCTTGGTGTCACTCACTCACCCTGGCCTGTTGTGGCAGGTAGCTGCTGGCTTGCTGAACACTGGTCACGGTGGTGGATGGCTGGCTTGGTGTCATCTGGGTGGCTGCTTGCTTGCTCGCTGGGCTGGCACCCTGTTGTATTGGGCAGCTGAGGCCAGGGCCTGTGGGTGTATGGATGGCTGGCAGCGTGACCAGACCGGACTACAGCTGACTATAACATGAGGCTGTGGGAGGCGGTCTTAAGCGGTGAAATGGCGTCACGTACGGGCTGCGCAGGCGTGGGAGGCGGTGTTAGAAGGCAGAACGTGTGCGCTCAACATACGGAATGACGTCACGAAAATATCGGCAATATCTGTAAATCAAAAGCCGATTCCAATATATCAGGGAAAGTCCATATCGGCCCTCGATATATCGGCTTTGCCGATAATCACTCGATCTCTAGTCTAGAGCCTGTGGATTCTTGTTCAATTTGACAAGGATCTCCTTCTGTAGAAACCTGGTATGGAACTGAGCAAATGGAACCGGCTCGAAGGTGGAGACCATTAGGCCCAGCACTTGCATGCAAGTCCTGAGGGATGATCGCCGGTTGGACAACAGGAGCCATGTCACATCCTGCAACTTCTTGAGTGTCACCTCTGGAAGAAACACCCGGGCTAAGATCGTGTCCAGGGTCAGGCCCAGATAGTCCAGTTTTGTGGACGGAACCAGAACAGATTTTTGGAAATTCAGTTTCCATCCGAACTCTTGCTAAGTTCACACTGAATGCCTTGAAAGAAAATCTGGACATTTCAGAGACTCTACTCGCAGGAGATCATCTAGGTACCCCAGCACTGCAATCCCCTTCTGCCTCAGTACAGCCAACACTTTTGTAAACAACCATCGCGCTTATGGTGAATAGATCTCTAAATAGATATGTATATATATATGTGAGCTGCCTGCTGCAAGAAAAAAGTGCAAGTGCTTTTTTGAATTGTGTTGGTCAGTGATTGCAGCGCTGCTACAAAAGTGTTTACGTGCATAAATAACAAAAATAACCTGTAATTCTCAAATGCATACAATACTTAAAAGATATATATATATATATAAAAAATGATAATTTAAAATTAAAATTGATGTTACAATATTTTCATAAAGTGCAAATATCTGTGCTGTGCAAAATAACTTGTGCAAATAATTTATTATAATAGTGCTGTGCTAAAGTCCATGTAATAATCTTTTCTTCAAATTGGAAAAAGTGCTGGTGCTTAATCCGTTTTTGCTTGTGGGGTTACCCCCTTTGTAGATCTACTTACCACAGTGTGGTTTCAACAAAGCAGAAAGTGATGGTCATGGTAATCCCTAAATTCCTTGGTAATTGCTGTAAATCCGTAAGATTCCTTTTCCTTTTAGGTGATCCCAGATTTCCTCATAAAAACAAAAGGCTTTCCATAGTGAAGACCGTTTAAAATTGTAATTTATTGAGGTATAAAGACGATGGGATACTTACAAACATGTTAAAAACAAAGGAAATGTAAATGTACACTCGGCTCGGTGGTTAGCTGCTCCCGCAGCGTGCGCTTCACCGACCGGATATCATGTGACAGACCGCTCGAGCCGAGTGTACATTTACATGTCCTTTGTTTTTAACATGTTTGTAAGTATCCCATAGTTTTTATACCTCAATAAATTACAATTTTAAACGGTCTTCACTATGGAAAGCCTTTTGTTTTTATGAGGAAATCTGGGATCACTTAAAAGGAAAAGGAATCTTACGGATTTACAGCAATTACCAAGGAATTTAAGGATTACCATGACCATCACTTTCTGCTTTGTTGAAACCACACTGTGGTAAGTAGATCTACAAAGGGGGTAACCCCACAAGCAAAAACGGATTAAGCACCAGCACTTTTTCCAATTTGAAGAAAAGATTATTACATGGACTTTAGCACAGCACTATTATAATAAATTATTTGCACAAGTTATTTTGCACATTATTTGCACTTTATGAAAATATTGTAACATCAATTTTAATTTTAAATTATCATTTTTTATATATATATATCTTTTAAGTATTGTATGCATTTGAGAATTACAGGTTATTTTTGTTATTTATGCACGTAAACACTTTTGTAGCAGCGCTGCAATCACTGACCAACACAATGTCACAAATTGATAGTGCTCCTCGCCCACGGCAAAGCGAAGGAAACGCTGATGCCTGAAATATTTGGGGATATGAAGATAAGGGTCCTCGATATCGATAGAGGCCAGGAAATCCCCTTGAAGGGATGCTACCACTTTGCGAATGGATTGCATTTGAAATTTCGGGAAAACCCACACAAAGCGGTTCAAAGCCTTGCGATCCAGAATGGGACGGACCTTGCCTTCCTTCCTGGGAACAGTAAACAGGTTTGAATAAAACCCCTGAAAGCGTTCTGATTTCGGAACCGGTACAGTGACCCCCTGTGAGAGCAGATCCTGTACCACCCCAAGAAGACCTTGTAGACAATCTGGGGACCAGTGGCGGCTGGTGCTCAAATTTTTTGGGGGCGCAATCAGAAAAATGTAATAGGCATTTCTTTGCGGCAAAAAAGGCTGTAAAAAATTGCGTGACTTTGAGGTCACAAAAGTGTGAAAGGGGCCTTCAGTAATTAAAGGTATAGCGTGCCCCCTTTCAATGCAGAGATGCCAGCATGCCCCCTTTCAATGCAGAGATGCCAGCGTGCCCCCTTGCAATGCACATAGACCAGCGTGCCCCCTTTCAATGCACAGAGACCAGCGTGCCCCCTTTCAATGCACAGAGACCAGCGTGGTCCCTTTCAATGCACAGAGATCAGCGTGGTCCCTTTCAATGCACAGAGACCAGCGTGCCCCCTTTCAATGCACAGAGACCAGCGTGCCCCCTTTCAATGCACAGAGACCAGCGTGCCCGCTTTCAATGCACAGAGACCAGCGTGCCCCCTTTCAATGCACAGAGACCAGCGTGCCCCATTTCAATGCACAGAGACCAGCGTGTCCCCTTTCAATGCACAAAGACCAATGTGGTCCTCTCTGCAGGTTCCGCTATAACCTTAGACTTGTGATCTCCCCCAGAAGGGTGCACACAAGGGGGGCTCCATAGGACCCTGCAGGATCAAGGAGCCACCCCAGAGGGGGCAGAAGGAGATCTCACCTGTTACAGAAGACAAACAGCAGCAGCTAAGATAATAAAATAATAGGGAGTGATAACACCAACAACCATATACCAAACCATCCCTACAGAGGTTCTACAATACAAGAGGGGACCTGTCCTGAGTCTGTTGGGAGTTGTAGTCCTTCTACAGATGGGATAACACACACACAATGGAGGAAGTTCTTACCGCCTGGCACAGCTTGAGGATGGTGGGGATGGAGCCGGGGTAGTCTTTGTCCACCAGTCCCGGGCTGCTCTGCTGGACGGTACTGCTGCTGCTGGTGGTCCGGATCACGGTGACTGTACTGTGCTGGGACATGGTGACTCCATCCGGGCAGAGTCCGAGGATGAGGAGACACCGACCGGAGGAGGGCAAGAGTGCAGCCCCGCACACAGTGTACAATCAGTGTACAGCCCCGAGTAAAATGTAGAGCCTCAGTCCTCCCAACTCCTTTTGGCTAATCAGGAAGCGCATATCGGACCCGCTTCCTGATTGGCCAGGAGGAGGATCTGTGTGACAATAGCGGGTCCACCCTTTGCTGAAGCCTATTAGAGCCTCTGGCTCTAATCAGGTGATTAAAAAAAAAGCTTATTGAACTCCATGCGTCCGGCGCCCCGCATGGTCCTTGAAGATCCTGAAGGACAAAAGGACCACTTATGTGCCTAGAAGAAAGGACCACGCTTACGATGAGTCTCTTTGCTCCTGGCAGACTGCAGAAGCAGAGTACTCTTACCTTTTGTAAGACCCTTAATGATCTCCTCTATGGAAGCACCAAACAAGTGGTATCCTACAAAGGGGAGAGCAGTCAATACCTTTTCGGAAGCCTGGTCCGCAGACCAGTATTTCAGCCATATCATAAGGCGCAGAGTCACCGCCGTCACAGACACCCTGCAGGCTAAGAAGGCCGCATCCAGAGATGCATCACAGATATACTGCAACCCCTGGACCAACTGGTCCGCCAGCTCTGTCAGGTCAGGAGGAGGTTGTCCACCTTCCAAATCCTGGCGCAGGAGCTTAGCCCATTCCGTTAAGGTCTGTGAAACCAAGGTTATGGTACACACTGGCCGCAGAATGGAACCTGCCATGGTGAAAAGGTATCCTACCAGATATTCAGCTCTCTTGTCAAATAGGTCCTTAAAGAATAGAGGGTGGCTTTATTCAACTTGGAAAACAGAGTCCACCACGGGTGGTACTGTCAGTTTCTTTAGCAGGGACTCTTCAAACGGATACCATCTAGCAAAACGCTTAGGGACCCCAACAGTGTGTTTGGGGGAACCCCACTGATTTGCGACAATATGGTCGAAATAGGCGGGAAAGGGGAATACCTTTGCCGTCTTGGAGGTTCTGCAGGTACCAAACTGCACAGCCGCAGCTGTGTCCTCCAATTTTAAAGTTTCCCACACTGATACAATCAATGCATCCACCAGCGCCTTTTCATGTGCGACTGTAGTGGAAGAGGAATCCTTTTCACTATCAGAACACTCAGGGTGCATAGGCGAAGACCCAGTAGGGTGACTCAGTTCCGCAGTGGCCAAATCCACCTTAAAGAGGCAGAGGATGCAGATAAAGGCGGAGGACGCTTTTTACTTGTCTTATTTAGGAGGGCCAAACTTACTTTAGACACCAGTGACTGCAGGACCACTGTCATAGCAGACAAGGCTGACTGGGACCCCGCAGGTCCCGCAGTCTCAGAGAGTTGGTCAGGTGGTGACACGTGCTCCAGGGACTCCATGGGTTAACCAGGAACCGCCAGCAAAATGTGTAAAATTGCTGTGAAAAAAAATCATACCAACCCACAGCTACACCAGCGGTACTACAAGTCCCAGTGCGACAAAATCGCTATAGCAGCAAGATAAAGCCAAATAACCCCCGCAGTGACTCACCACCCTCTTCACAGATGCGGATGCAGAGTGTCAGGCTGCACGACGTGCGGTTATCAGAGAGGAAGTTCATAGAACTGCCACTAGAAGCCCCCCCCCCTGCCGAATCACCTCCCCAATGACTCCAAAAACATGGCCGCCAATTGATAGTAATGGTAAACTACAAGAAAATGGACACCGGACTAAACAAACATGGCTGCCGATATATATACAGCAGCCATCCAAAACAAAACAGCGGCTGCACGCAGCGCCCACGCGGCTCCCGGGAACCTTCCAAGTACCACCAGGTACAGTTGGACAGCAAGGGGGCCCCCTCTAGGGACCCCCATCAGGGCCAACCCCTTCCCCAAAAAAAAACGCATTTGTGCCACCGGCGGCCAACACTCGCTCGACACCCCCACCATAAAAATCAGGCATGGCTGCCCCGGCAGGGAGGGGGGAGCTAGGTATGAGGGGGAGCATAAAGTAGGAAGGAAGGGCACTTGGGGGTCCAACCAACCCAGGGTGGAGCCCACGTCTACCCTGAGAGGCCACCAGAGTGACGGGGGGACACTACTTACCGCACCATGGGACCAGGTGGGCACCACTCCAGACAGACCACCCACCATCTTGGCATGGATTTGCTGCGAGACAGAGGTACACTGCGACTCAGGTCATGACTAGGATTCATGAACAGGGCTATGTGTCCTCGCGAGACATGTAACTCGCCGGTCAGCCCCTGTCCAGTGGGGCTATGTCACGGCCAACCCAGCGTGGAGCTAAGGTAGGGTCGCGCTCGCTGGTCAGACAGGAAACACCATAAGGATCTAGGATATTCATTCCATTGCCCAGTCTGGCAGTTGATTGCAGTTCTCACCGGAACAGAAAATATGAAAAAGAAAAAAAAAATTGAAAAAGAAAAAAAAAATCGTTTAAAAAGGAAAAAATGCTAGGACCAGAGATCCCAGCAAGGAACTAGGTCCTTACTCCTGACTAGGCAGAAAAAAAACTGAAGTCCTATAGTACAGTGCCTTGCGAAAGTATTCGGCCCCCTTGAACTTTGCGACCTTTTGCCACATTTCAGGCTTCAAACAAAGATATAAAACTGTAATTTTTTTTGAAGAATCAACAACAAGTGGGACACAAATCATGAAGTGGAACGAAATTTATTGGATATTTCAAACTTTTTTAACAAATAAAAAACTGAAAAATTTGGCGTGCAAAATTATTCAGCTCCCTTAAGTTAATACTTTGAAGCGCCACCTTTTGCTGTGATTACAGCTGTAAGTCGCTTGGGGTATGTCTCTATCAGTTTTGCACATCGAGAGACTGAAATTTTTGCCCATTCCTCCTTGCAAAACAGCTCGAGCTCAGTGAGGTTGGATGGAGAGCGTTTGTGAACAGCAGTTTTCAGTTCTTTCCACAGATTCTCGATTGGATTCAGGTCTGTACTTTGACTTGGCCATTCCAACACCTGGATATGTTTATTTGTGAACCATTCCATTGTAGATTTTGCTTTATGTTTTGGATCATTGTAGGGCTGGGCGATAAATCGATAACGATATGTATCGCGATAGACACGTGATCGATAGCAATAAAAAAATTGTACGATAAAACGTTCAATATTAAGTACTATTTTTTTTTCAAACTCGTTTTTTGTACAATTGTTTTTTTCGCCTTTTTCCGCTTGTGCAGCCAGCCCCCGCGTAACTACACACACCCTGGGGGCTCCAGCCAGCTCGTAATCCGCCGCACAGGAACCGAACTCCCCAGTAACGGACCACCGCCGCGCCTGGATGTGACGTCAGCTGCAGGCGGTGCGTCTGTACAGGGGCTGCGGCGTGCTGCGATAGGTACAGATCTATCCTATCACAGCCCCTGGCCTGTACAGACGCACCGCCCGCTTCCTCTCCCGGCAGCTGACGTCACATCCAGGCCGGGGAGTTCTCTGTACCTATCACAGCGCGCCGCAGCCCCTGTACAGACGCACCGCCCGCAGCTGACGTCACATCCAGGCGCGGCGGTGGTCCGTTACTGGGGAGTTCGGTTCCTGTGCGGCGGACTACGAGCTGGCTGGAGCCCCAGGGTGTGTGTAGTTACGTGGGGGCTGGCTGCACAAGCGGAAAAAGGCGAAAAAAACAATTGTACAAAAAACGAGTTTGAAAAAAAAAAAAATAGTACTTTCAATTTAAACTAAAAAAGGTGGCCGGTTACTGGGGAGTTCTGTTCTCTGTACCTATCACAGCGCAGCCCCTGTACAGCCCGCAGCTGACGTCACATCCAGGCGCGGCGGTGGTCCGTCAGAGTCAGACACACATATACAGCGCTTCTCCTCCTCAGTCCTCCCTCCACACAGTGAGCTCTCCTCCCTCCCCGCCCAGCCCTAGTTGCTAGATTATGATCAGAGGTAGGTTAAGTTTAAAATAAAAATGTTTAAATGTAACATTTTTCTCCTGGTCCTTATTTTAAATGGGTAATAAAAAATATCAATAATTAAAAAAAAAAAAAAAAAAAAATATCAATAATTATCGATATCGGCCGATATGAAACACTGATATCGTGATACAGTTTTCAGCCATATCGCCCAGCCCTAGATCATTGTCTTGTTGGGAAGACAAATCTCCGTCCCAGGTTCAGGTCTTTTGCAGACTCCATCAGGTTTTCTTCCAGAATGGTCCTGTTTTTGGCTCCATCCATCTTCCCATCAATTTTAACCATCTTCCCTGTCCCTGCTGAAGAACAGCAGGCCCAAACCATGATGCTGCCACCACCATGTTTGACAGTGGGGATGGTGTGTTCAGGGTGATGAGCTGTGTTGCTTTTACGCCAAACATAACGTTTTGCATTGTTGCCAAAAAGTTTGATTTTTGGTTTCATCTGACCAGAGCACCTTCTTCCACATGTTTGGTGTGTCTCCCAGGTGGCTTGTGGCAAACTTTAAACAACACTTTTTATGGATGGCTTTCTTCTTGCCACTCTTCCATAAAGGCCAGATTTGTGCAGTATACAACTGATTGTTGTCCTATGGACAGAGTCTCCCACCTTAGCTGTAGATCTCTGCAGTTCATCCAGAGTGATCATGGGCCTCTTGGTTGCATCTCTGATCAGTCTTCTCCTTGTATGAGCTGAAAGTTTAGAGGGACGGCCAGGTCTTCGTAGATTTGCAGTGGTCTGATACTCCTTCCATTTCAATATTATCGCTTGCACAGTGCTCCTTGGGATGTTTAAAGCTTGGGAGCTTTAAACCTCTCCATAACAGTATCTCGGACCTGCCTGGTGTGTTCCTTGTTCTTCATGATGCTCTCTGCGCTTTAAACAGACCTCTGACGCTATCACAGTGCAGGTGCATTTATACGGAGACTTGTATTACACACAGGTGGATTCTGTTTATCATCATTAGTAATTTAGGTCAACATGGGATCATTCAGAGATCCTCACTGAACTTCTGGAGAGAGTTTGCTGCACTGAAAGTAAAGGGGCTGAATAATTTTGCACGCCCAATTTTTCAGTTTTTTATTTGTTAACAAAGTTTGAAATATCCAATAAATTTAGTTTCCCTTCAGGATTGTGTCCCACTTGTTGATTCTTCACAAAAAATTAAAATTTCATATCTTTATGTTTGAAGCCTGAAATGTGGCAAAAGGTCGCAAAGTTCAAGGGGGCCGAATACTTTCCCAGGGCACTGTAGCTAACTACTGATCACTGTATTAGTGTCCCTTGTGACTTCAATTTGCGCTAGGCCCAAATAAGTTTAGGGCACCTGCCATCTATGCCCTAATAAAGGTTTAACCCTTTGATCTCCCCCAGTTAACCCCTTCACTCCCTATCACACTGTGCACTAATATACAGTATATAGCCAACTACTGATCACTGTATTAATGTCACTTGTGACCCCAAATTTGCGCTTGCGCTAGGCCCAGATAGGTTTAGGGCACCCGCCATACATCCCCTATAAAGGTTTAACCCCTTGATCTCCCCCAGTTAACCCCTTCACTGCCCTGTCACAGTGTACACTATATACAGTGATTACAGATCACTGTATTAGTGTCACGGTGACGCTAGTTAGCGTCAGTGTCCGTTTTTTTGTAGCGTCAGGGTCCCACCACATTTTCCCCCTGATCGCTCCCCCCAGTTAACAGTTATTTAGCATCAGTTAGGGTCAATCACAGATTGCCAGTAACCTAACACACATACACACACACTATACACCTCCATTATTAGTATAGTGTTTGAACAGATCAATATCTGATCTGATCAGAACTATACTAGCGTCCCCATAGTTTAGTGTTCCCAAAATGCAGTGTTTGCACTATCAGCAATGATTCCTGCCAGCACCTGCCCCCTCCGCCCAGCCCACCCCACTCAGGCAAATGCAGTAATCAATAGATTACTGTCAATTCCAAAACACACAACACACAAAACTGCAGCATTAGCAGAGTCAGGCATGATCTCTGCTAGCACTAGCAGTTTTTTTTGTAGCGTTCAAACAGTCCTCGAAAATCAGGTGTTTTTTTTTACCTGTGAGTCGCACTAGGTACCTGTAAATGTATTGGCCAAAATGTCCAAATGGAGGTACACTAGTGAAGAGGCCTACAGGATACCGACCATGTCAGATGAGAGCGATGGGGGAAGTCTCACTGGCAGAATCAGGATCAGTATACGAACCTGTAGAGAGCAGCGGCACCCTGACAGATAGCTCTGACAACAGAATAGAGGTCCCTGCTAAGGTCAGGCATAATCGACCCCATTCTTCTGTTGCTGAGGTGCAACAACAGGATTGTTCTCGTATGCAGCAGAGTGCCAGTACTAGTGCCGTTCAACCTTCTGGTGAGCTGGCAAGCACCAACGGCCTAGTACACCCAAGTGCAGTTCAAGCTGGTGCGGTGGCTCACAGCCACCAAGAATTCCAAGACAGGCCCGTAGAGTCCTTCCTGATGCGCTTGCAAATCCCAATTGGCAGCCCACAGATTCTGCAGTGCCCATACTTGCCCCATTCACTGTCCAACCCGGAATTCAGGTGGAAACAGATGATTTTTATCCCCTTCATTTTTTTGAGCTGTTTTTCAATCCAAATTCAAACCTCGCCAGACAATTTGGCTGGAAACCTATAATGGCTTTCGAACTTAAGACCTTTCTGGGCCTATCCCTCAACATGGGTATTAATAAAAAGAGTGAGTTGCGGTCATATTGGTCTACTGACCTAATTCACCATATGCCCGTGTTCTCTGCTGCTATGGCCAGGGCTCAATACGAGCAAATATTTCGGTTCATGCATTTCAATGACGAACTCCGTTGTCCTCGGGGTGACCCTGGATATGACCGGCTCCACAAAATTCGGCCCCTCGTAAACCATTTCAATCAGCGATTTGAAGCCTTGTTTATCCCCCAACAAGAGGTCTGCCTTGATGAGTCCCTGATTAAATTTTCTGGCCGTCTTGCTTTCAAGCAGTTTATCCCCAGCAAGCGTGCCAGATAAGGGGTCAAGATGTATAAGCTCTGTGACAGGGCAACAGGCTATACATGTTCTTTCCGGGGTTACGAGGGAAAAGACAGCAATGTGGAGCCCCCCAACTGCCCAGACTACATAGGGAGCAGCGGCAAGCTAGTTTCAAGCATGCCACTTTTTAGACACCTCTTTCAATTAGGAATTGGTGCATGTGGCACCATGCGATCTAATCACCGGGGCTTCCCCCAATGGCTTGTATATGCCCCACTTAGTCAGGGGGAGAGAGTCTGCTTGAGGTGCGATGAATTGCTCGCAGTGAAGTGGAGGAACAAATGGAATGTTTCGTTCTGTCCCCTATTTACCCAGACACAGCAGTCCAAATTACTATGGTCACTGGTGTTGTTGAGAAGCCCCTCTGTGTCCACGACTACAACCGTAAAATGGGAGGGGTGGACTTCAACGACCAGATGATGGGACCGTACTTAATTGCCCGTAAGGCCAGATGCTGGTACAAAAAAGTGTCTGTGTACTTCTTTCAATTGGCTCTTTTCAATGCTTATGTGTTATACAAAGCGTCTGGAGGAACAGTATCCTTCCTAAATTTCCAAGAAGAGATCATCAGAGCCCTTCTGTATGCAGGAGGTTCTGTTGTCCAACTTCCCCACCAAGTTGCAGTGAGTCGGCTGTATGAGAGGCATTTTCCGGATGTTTTCTCGAGTACCCCTACCCAAAGATACTCCCAAAAAAGATGCCGTGTCTGCAGCAAGCGCGGATTTAGGCATGACACCCGTAATTTTTGTCCCGACTGTCCTGGCCAACCTGGTCTTTGCAACGGTGACCGTTTCTGTCACTACCACACACTAGTGCAGTGGTTCTTAAACTTGTTGGAGGTACTGGACACCACCAGTTTCATATGCGCATTCACCGAACCCTTCTTAATTGGAAAAATAAAATATGATTTTTTCAAATTCAAAACATAGGTATATATTATTTTACATATATATTTATGCATAGGTGCACAAAATGAACAAAACCATTAAGAACAAAGAACAAAACCATTAAAACATGATTTTCACACAAAAACATAATAATGAATATTTACTGCAAATCAGTGATAGGCAGGACTGATGAGCTGCACTGATGGGTGGAACTGGTGAGCTGCACTGATGGGCACTGATAGGTGAAACTAATTGGCACTCATAGGCAGCACTAATGGGCTGCACTGATAGGTGGCACTGGTGAGCTGCACTGATTGGAACTGAATTGGGGCATTTATAGGTGGCACCGCTGAGCTGCACTGATAGGTTGAACTGGTGAGATGCACTGATGGGCACAGATAGGTGGCCCTGATGGGCACACTTATAGGTGACATAGATGGGCATTGATGAGCTGCACTGATAGACAGCACTGGTAAGCTACACTGATGGGCACCGATAGGCGGCACTGAATGGGGGCACTGATAGGCGGCACTGATGAGCTGCACTGATAGGTGGCACTGATGAGGGGCACTGATAGGCAGGACCGAAGAGTGGCATTGATGAGCTGCATGGTGGGCACTGCTAGGTGCCTAGTGGGTAGGCCTCATCACTAGACCACCACCACTCCCCCCCCCCCCACTAGATCACCATCTTCCACCACCCCTCCCAAACTAGTTACATTTCAGATTAGCCAATTCTGCAGTTCACATATTAATTTCATATAGCTTACCTTGAAGCTTTACAATTAAGCGCCAGAGCCCAGACAGTGCCAGTATCTGCTTCCAGTCTCAGGACCCAGACCTTCCTTCCTTCCCCCCGCCACGGCCACTGCACTTTACCAACGCCCGGGCCGGTCTCTGGATGACGTCACGTCGCGCCCGGGATGAAGCTCCGCCCAAGTGTAGGGGAGGAGCGCGCAGCCTCGGCACACCGCGCTGCATAGTAGCCTAGTGCAGTGCACGTAAGCATCGGAGTCATGGAGGCAGTGTCCTTTCGGGGGGGGGGGGGGGATGCCGACAGGGATTATGATTGTCTGTTGTGTCTGGACTTAGGTAAGCGGCCGGCGGCCGCTGATGTAAAATGTAGCCTCCCTGCTGACTTTACATCGGGCCTAAATAGTGGTAGGGGCCTGGAGCTGCAGCTCCAATAGCCCCTACCTTAATCCGGCCCTGCATGTGAATCACTCCGCCAGGACCGGGCTCTGTACTGTGGGGATGTTATGTATTTCCATGATTACGGCGCAGAGCGGGAGCGGAAGGACATGCCCGAAACTGGAGAAATAGTCCCTGACAGCGAAGTGGTAGTAGCGGAGGGTGTGCCGAACCCTCGCAACTGACCCACCGAACCCCTGGGGTTCGATCGAACCCAGGTTAAGAACCACTGCACTAGTGGATTATTAGTATAGGGTACAGCATGGCACAGTCTAGGGCATACGTACACAAGGTCTCGAAAGATGTTACATGGCTATCGCATTTTGAGAGACCCTAACCTGGAACTTTTTACAGTTGAAAATAAAAGTGTAAAAAAAAAAAAAAAGACGAAAAAAAATTAAAACATAAAAATAAATAAATAAAATAAAAAAGCCAAAAATAGTTGTAATTTTATTCTTCTGTCGTTTTATTCTTCCTACTGTTTTACTATATTTTCTGCTATACTCTAATGTTTTATTGTTACTGTGTTCTATTGTTTGCTTTGCAGGTATGTCATTTAGTGGTTTTAATGTACTGTTACTGTGTTTTATTGTTAAACCACTGTTTTCTTTGCAGGTACGCCATTCAACTGCAGCACTGATTTGCATATGGTGACAGCAACCTGGTTTGCTCTCACAATACGTAGAATCAGCGACTCCAGTGTTGAAGGGGGTGATTTCACCCCCACAGTTAAAAAAAGAGCAAATATGGCGAAGCATAGGGGCAGGGGTGGACATACGGGCAGGGATTGCCCCTATGCTTCGCCATATTTTTTTCACTCTTTTTTGGCACAGACTAAGTGAATGTTTTATTGATACTGTGTTTTATCATTATCCGTTGATTGCTTTGTAGGTACGCCATTCAGCTGCAGCACTAATTTACTTATTTTGGGAGCAACAGGGTTGCTCTTACGATACATAAATCCGTGTAGGAGGTGATTTCACCACCAGAGTTTAAAAAAGGCATCATGCCGAAGCATAGCGGAGGGGACGGACACAGAATGCAGATCTCCCCTATGCTTCGGCATATATTTTTATTCACTTTTCTTGGCAGAGATTTCTTCTTTAACATCGATCGATGTGAATGGAGGAATCTGTTCTTTTTTTTGTTCAGCCCATGGGCTGAACGATAAAAAAAAAAAAAGAACAGTGTATGCCCATCATTAGAAGTGGGTGGATGCAGGGCGGTATTCTAATGGTGGGCATACCACCAATCGATCGATGTGAATGGAGGAATCGGTTAGGTTCTCTTTTTTCGTTCAGCCCACAGGCTGCATGAAAAAAAAAGAACCTTAAAATATATGCTCAACAAGGACCAGCAACGTACTAGTATACTGGTACGTCACTGGACTTTGAGTGGTCATATTAAGATGATGCCTTCAGATTTAGGCATCATCTTGATATTGTTTTTTTTTCAGCCAGCAGTTGGCTTTCATGTAAAAGCAATCCTAGTGGCTAATTAGTGGCTAGACTGCTTTTACAAGCAGTGGGAGGGGATGTCTCCCCCTCCCCCCACCTTCCATGGTTTCTCTGGCTCTTCTGTCCCACTGAAGAACCCGAGAATGCAGCTGGTGGTTCCGCCAGCTGACCATAGAGCTGATCAGAGACCATAACGGCTCCAATCATCTCTATGGCCTAAGAAACCGGAAGCTACAAGCATTTCATGACTTCGGTTTTCCTAGATAAAAAAAGCGCCATTGGGAAAGCATCTTATCACACTATTCTTGATGTGGTCAGATGCTTTAAGGGCAGAGAGGTCTAAAATCTAATAGACCCCAAAATTTTCCAAAAAGAGTACCTGTCACTACCTATTGCTATCAAAGGGGATGTGTACATTCCCTGTGATAACAATAAAAATAATTAAAAAAAATGTAAAGGGACAATGTAAAAATAAATTAAAAAGACAAAATAAATGATTAAAAAAAAAATAATAATTAACACACTCTTGTCCCCCCCGTGCTCCTCTGTAAAAGCTTTTAAATGCTTTTAAAAAAGTAATTAGTTTGTTGCCGCTGCACGGGCGTGCGCAATTTTAAAGCATTACTTGTTTGGTATCTATGTACTCGGCATAAGATCTTTTATGTTTTAGTAAACATTTGGCCAATATAGTGTGTTTTTGTGAATTAAAATCCAAAAAAGTGTTTTTTCCCCCCCAAAATTGCGTTTGTAAAATCGCTGCAAAATTACTGTATGAAAAAAAATTGCAACACCCACCATTTTAATCTCTAGGGCCTCGGCTTTCAAAAAATATATAATGTTTGGGGTTCAAAGTAATTTTCTAGCACAAAAAAGTAATTTTTTCATGTAAACAAAAAGTATCAAAAAAGGGCTGGTCTTCAAGTGGTTAGAAGAGTGGGTGATGTGTGGCATAAGCTTCTGATATTTGGCATAAAATGCCAGGACAGTTCAAACCCCCCCCCCCCCCCCCCAAAATGACCCCTTTTCAGAAAGTAGACACTCTGAGCTATTTGTTGAGACGCATGTTGAATATTTTGCAGATCTTGCTTTTTTGTCACAAAGTTTTAAAAATTGAAAAACGAAAAAAAAAAATAAATAAATTTTTCTTTTCTTTCTTCATTCTCCAAAACAAGTGAGAGCTGCAAAATACTCACCATGCCTCTTAGCAATTACCTTGGGATGGCTACTTTCCGAAAAGGGGTAATTTGGGGGGGTAACATGTGTTATCTCCGTACTCAGGAGAAGCAGCAGAATGTATTTTGGGGTGTCATTCCACATATACCCATGGCATGTGTGAGCAATTTATATTTTAGCGACAACTTTGTGTAAAAAAAAAAAAAAAAAAAAAAAGCAATTTTCCCAAAACTTGTGGCAAAATCTAAAATATTCCATGGACTCAACATGCCTCTCAGCAAATAGCTTGGGGTGTCCACTTTACAAAATGGGGTCATTTGTGTGGGAGTTTTGTGCTATCTTGACAATTCAGGGCCTCCCAAACCATGATAGGTAGTGAGGAAGTGAAATGAGCAATTTACGCCCTTTTAAATTCTGAAGGTGGTGATTTGTTTTTCAGGGTCCTGTATATCAGTGGTCTTCAACTCCGGTCCTCAGGGCCCACTAACAGGCCAGATTTTAAGTATTACCTTGGGGAGATGCAGACTAGAGTACTGCAATCACTGAGGAGCAAATTATATCACCTGGGATGGATTTCAGTTATCTTGCAAACCTGGCCTGTTAGTGGGCCCTGAGGACCAGGGTTGAGGACCACTGCTGTATATGGCTAAGCTCCCAAAAAGTCTCATACATGGGGTATCCCCATACTCAGAAAAAGCAGCAGAATGCAATTTCACATTTACCCATGGTATGTGTGAGAAAACTGAATTTTTGTAAAATCTTACCTGTAAAATTCCTTTCTCTGAGTCCTCCGACAGTCGCCGCCCACTTCATATTCATCACCAATGGGGTTATGTCCTTTATTCCGTAGGAGTAGCTAGGCAATAGAATATGTTAGTACAAAGACTTTTAACATATCCCACCCCCAGGGGGTGGTCCCCTCAGTACATAACCCTCCACTTCCTGTATCCAACTCAGTTTCAGTGGAATAGCAGTAGAGAGTACATCAAAACCCCAAAAGAGGGGCGGGGGCGGCGACTGTCGGAGGACTCAGAGAAAGGAATTTTACAGGTAAGATTTTACAAAAATTCCGTTTTCTCTTACGTCCTCCGACAGTCGCCGCCCACTTCATATTCATCACCAATGGGGATGTCCCAAAGCAGTGTAAACATGAGGGGTGGGAAGAACACAGCCGCGCCCAAGGCAACGCCGTCTCCCCATCAGAGAAAGGAACCTTACCAAAGGAAGGAAACCAGTTGGGCATAAGAGCTCAACAGGAGCAAGAAAACCCAGGGAAAAAACAAAAATCCCAAAAAGCCAAAGAACCCGTAACAAGGGCTCTAGGGAACTGCCGCACTAAGAACCTTGCGGCCAAAGGAAGCATCAGCCGATGCCTGAACATCTACTCTGTAGAATATCGTGAAAGTGTGTACGGTCGACCAAGTCGCCGCCTCACACACCTGAGCCACAGAGGCCCCATGACGACAGGCCCAAGACGTACTCAGAGATCTGGTAGAGTGCGCCTTCACAGGTACAGGGGGAACTTTCCCCCTCAAAGCATAGGCCTGATCAATGGTCCGTCTGATCCATTTGGCGATTGTAGAAGCCGACGCCGCCATGCCCTTCCGAGGACCTCCCGGAAGGACAAACAAGGCATCCGACTTGCGAGAAGACTCAGTCGATGTGAAATAGACTCTAATCGCCCGGACAACATCCAAGGAGTGAAGCAACACCTCCGTCGGATGCTTCGGCTTCGCGCAAAGCGAAGGTTTGACAATGTCCACATTGAGATGAAAGTCCGAAACCCTTTTTGGAAGAAAAGAAGGGTTAGGTCGCAAGACCACCTTGTCCAAATGCACAACCAGACACGGAGACTTGTAGGACAAGGCTGCCAGCCCCGACACTCGTCGAGTCGAGGTGATAGCCACCAAAAAGGCGACCTTCTTGGATAACAAAGTCAGCGAGATCTCCCTGAACCTTTCAAAAGGAGCACGCTGCAACACTGATAGAACTAGATTCAAGTCCCAAGGGGTAAGAGGTTCCCTCCTAGGAGGGATCAGATGACGTACCCCCCGCATAAAAGTGCTAACCAAAGAATCAGATGCCACAGGCCGTCGAAAAAGAACGGCCAAAGCAGACACCTGACCCTTGATCGTGGCCAGCGCCAGACGCTGGTCAACACCCGTCTGAAGGAAGGGCAACACCCTAGACACCGAATAAGTGTCAGGAGAGAAACCCCTGGATACGCACCAGGCAAAATACGCCTTCCAAGTACGGTAATAAACCTTCCCCGAGGAAGACTTCCTCGCATTTATTAAGGTGTGAATGAACTCAGGGGAAAGACCCCTGTTCTTCAGGACCTCGGTTTCAACAGCCAGGCCGTCAAGGCCAGCGACTGTAAAGCAGGATGGAAGATCGGTCCTTGCGACAGAAGATCTTCTCGAAGAGGCAGACGCCACGGGGCGTCGATTGCCAGATTTACGAGGTCTGCGTCCCAGGACCGGCGAGGCCAGTCCGGTGCCACAAGAATCACCGTGGTCGGTTCCGCGAAGGAACCTGGACAGCAATTGAATCGGCGGGAACGCATACATCAGCAGGTACTGATGCCACGGGGCAACCAACGCGGCCGACGCGTCTGCCCGAGGATCGCACTCCTTGCCACGAACCGTGGTACTTTGTAGTTCAGACGAGACGCGAACAGGTCTACCTCCGGAAGACCCCACCTCGCGCACAACATCTGGAAGACAGCCGGGTGAAGGGACCATTCTCCCTGGTCCAGGGTTCGACGGCTCAGATAATCCGCCTGCCAAATTTTCACCCCCGGAATGTGACCTGCCGATATTGCCGGGACATGCGTCTCGGCCCAAGACAGAATCGCGGCCACTTCTCGAGCCGCCCGGGCACTCCTGGTGCCCCCGTGGTGATTGATGTAAGCCACCGCCGTGGCATTGTCCGTCTGCACCCGAACCGGGTAGCCGTGAAGATTGTCCGTCCAACGACGAAGACAGAGGAGTATCGCTCGCAGTTCCAGAACGTTGATCGGAAGGGAGGATTCCTCCGTCGACCAAACACCCTGGGTGGACAGAACGCCCAGAACACCACCCCAGCCCGACAGGCTGGCGTCCGTGGTGATCACCGTCCACGAAAGGGGACGAAAAGACTTGCCCCCCGATACTGAGGGGGATAGAAGCCACCACAGAAGATCCCTTCTGGTCTGAGAACTCAATGACATCTGGAGATCCAGAGACTGCGGACGCCCGTCCCACCTGGACAATATCTCCGCTTGGAGAACCCGCGTGTGAAACTGGGTGAAGGGAAATCGCCTCGAAAGCCGAGACCATCAATCCCAGACATTGCATGCACGTCCGAATGGACGAAGATGGAACGTCCCTGAGGGACCTGACTGCCTCCTGAAGAGCTGCGAGTTTTACGTCCGGCAGGAAGACCTACGCCTGGACAGAGTCCAGAATCATACCCAGGTAAGAAATCCGAACCAATGGGCACAATGTCGACTTTGGACAAATGATCGTCCAACCAAACTCCTGCAGAGTCTGCAACGTGACGGACAGATCCTTCTCCAGACTCTGGCTGGTCGCAGACCGAACCAGAATATCGTCCAGATACCCCAGAACCGAAATGCCCTGGGCCCTCAACAAAGCCAGAACCGGTGCCAGCACTCTGGTGAACACCCTTGGAGCAGAGGCGAGACCAAAAGGCAACGCCACAAATCGGTAATGATCTTCCGCTATGGCGAATCGAAGGTACCTCTGGTGACCCTCGAAAATCGGGATGTGAAGATACGCATCTTGCAAGTCGATGGAAGCCATGAACTCCCCCGGAACCAGGGCAGCCACCACCGACCGCAGGGATTCCATGCGAAACTTGCGCACCCGCACAAGGCGGTACAGCGCCTTCAAGTCCAGAATCGGACGCACCTTGCCCTCCTTCCTGGGCACGGTGAGCAGATTGGAATAGAACCCCCGAAATCTGTCCCGATGAGACACCGGGACCACCACTCCCTGAGCCCTCCGGTCCTGCACCGCTAGATGCAGGTCCCGCAAACGCTCCGGGGATAACAGAAGACTTGAGGGAAAAAATCTGCTCTCCGGCCGAGAGAGAAACTCGATCTAGTGGCCAGATCGAACGATTTCCTGTGAAGTGGGTGAGGGCGCCCCTTCAGGCCGCACTGTAGTGGGCCGCAGAACCGGATTGGCCGGACCTTTGCTTACCTGCCCACGGCTTCTTGCGGGAGCCTTGACCCTTGGACAGCCTGTCCCAAAAATGTGACCGAAAGGCACGAAAGGACCCCTGAGGGGGCCGAAAGAAATCATTCTGTTTTCCAGGAGCCGTCTTAGCCTAGTGGGATTGAGGTAAGAGCGTGCTCTTACCCCCCATGACCCCTTTAATTAGGGCATCCAGGGATTCGCCAAAAAGGCGAGAACCATCAAACAGCAGATTGGCCAAGGTCCTACGTGAAGGTTGATCCACAGACCAACACTCCAACCAAACCAGGCGGCGAGATAACACCGCCACACTGTGTGCACGTGCAGCCAACGGAACCATATCCAGGTCCGCATCACACAAATACATGACACCCTGGTGGATTTGATCCACCATATCCAAAGTCGCCTGGGGGGCAGAATCAGCCCCCAGGACACGCCTAAGCACCTGCGTCCAGTTCGCGACCGCCTGGGCCGCCATAAGTGAAGCAATAAAGCTTTCAACATAGAACCCATAATAGAATAGGTACGACGGGCAAAGGACTCCATCCTCTTGTCCGCGGCATCCCGGAACACCGGGGTGTCTGCAGCAGGAATCGCAGTGGATTTGTACAAAACTGCTAACGCCTGGTCCACCGGAGGTGGGACACACCAACGCCCATCAGTAGCGGGCGTAAAAGGATAGCGCAGCTTAAACCTACTTGGCACAGCAAAAGGTTTGCGTATATTACGCCATCGTTCTTTCACAGCGCGCTGAAAATCATCAGTGCATGGAAACATCTGCGATGATATGCGCCTTTTCTGCGTCCCATAAGCCGCCAAGGCAGCAGGAGGACATGTTTCCTCCTCCAAACGCAGAGTTTGCTTGATAGAAGCAACCAATTCATCCACGAGCGCAAGCTCTTCAGACGAGCCAGGGGGAGAATTATCAACCCCCTCTACCTCAGCCTCCATTACTGACCCTATAAGGTCCCGGGAGGAACGAGACCCCGATAAGGAGATCTCTGCCCCAGCAGCCCCAGTACCATCACCCTCTTGAAACAGAGGAAATTGAAAACTCTGGGCCTTTTAGAGGATTGAGCAACCACCAGCATTTGCACCTGAGTCGCAAGGCTAGCCACAATCGCAGCCAAATCCCCCCCCCCGGGGGGGGGGGGAAACCGCAGTCCCCTGGCTTCCCCCTAAATTGGCAGGAAACTAGTATTCCTGAAAATCCATGCCCTTGCAAAAATAAATGGGTGACCGCCCCTTTAAGAGAGCGCTGCGATCGTAGCCCACTCACACTAAGCATCCCACACAAGGGACCCCCACAGGGACAAGTATACCAAGGCAGGATACAGGGAATAAAAAGAAATGAACCTGGAGAGATCGGTGCTGCTGCTGCTGCCTGCGGTGCTCCTGAAGGAAAGGAAATGCTGGCATACAGGGCGCTCTATGAAAGCCTATGGAGGCTACAAGAAAATGGCCGCCATGCATGTAAAACATGCGGCCGGAGCGATCGCAGTCAAAATGGCGCCGTTTGGCGCCGAAACTGCCGCTCCCACACCCCATGAGGGAGAAGTAAAACACACCATCTGCCCAAAAAAGGAACATGGTAAACCGCCGCAGCGGCGCTGTAATGTGCCCCAAGCATGAGAAACTCAAGCCCCACAGCACACAGCCGTTCACACAAACAGAAAACTGACACAGAGTGCAGCCAGCCCCCCCTCCTGCAGCCCACAGCTTGCAATGTGAGAGATAGGGAAAACGTAATAGTGTGAACACAGGGCAAGGTACACAGTCCCAGACTGACACCCCCCAGACAGACAGGTCCCCACATAAATGCACTTACCTCTCACATGGCGTGGGGGACCCGCACAGGCGAACAAACCGCTGCACATGAGGCAGGGAGAGTCGCATCCAGGACGCATCAGAAGGTGGGTTGAGAAACCGCACAGCGTCCAGTGAGGTAGCCACCTCACCTAGCATCCCTGCACGGAACAGGGATGGGTCGTTCAGATAACTCAGGAGCGATACCTGACTGAACGCTCGATGGCGGGCTGAGAAGCCACTGACCCACAGCCTGCTACCAGGGGGGTCAGCCCGAGACGCAGCCCGCATGATCCTCTTCATCAGAAGAACTAACTAACGCTGGTAAAATAACAGCTAACAAGAAAGAAAGAAAAAAACTCAAATAAAATCCAAAGAAAGGAAAGAGAGCTGAGACAAGGTGCCCCAGCACAGAAACTTCCAGCTACTCCTGACAGCTAGACAAATGAAACTGAGTTGGATACAGGAAGTGGAGGGTTATGTACTGAGGGGACCACCCCCTGGGGGTGGGATATGTTAAAAGTCTTTGTACTAACATTCTATTGCCTAGCTACTCCTACGGAATAAAGGACATAACCCCATTGGTGATGAATATGAAGTGGGCGGCGACTGTCGGAGGACGTAAGAGAAATAGAGTTTTTGTAAGAACTTACCCTAAAATTATTTTCCCTGAGTCCTCCGACAGTCGCAGCCACTCATACAGCCTTCAAGAGTGGATAATGGCGCCCTCTGCAGGAGCAAGCTATTCAGTTTGAAATGTTAATAAAAAACACCTCCAGAGGGCCGTCCCTTAGCCATTATCCTGACCTAGTTACCACTGTCCTTCAGTTTTGTAGCAAGCAGTACCGGAAGGCAACAACCCCAAGATACAAAAAAAACAGAGGGCCGGGGACTGCGACTGTTGAAGGACTCAGAGAAAATAGTTTTACAGTAAGTTCTTACAAAAACTCTATTTTCTCTTACGTCCTCCGACAGTCGCAGCCCCTCATACAGCCTTCACGAGTGGAACGTCACAAAGCAGTGCAGGTTTGAGGGGTGGGAAGACGCAACCTACCGAAAAGGCAACGTATAAACCAGGCCAGAAAAAACAACTGAGCCAACAGGGCAACAAAAGCTCAAACAGGAGCTAACCCAGAATAAGAAAAAACATATCAGGAAGAGACAGAAAAAAAACACGTCTCTTCAAACAACCGCTGCACTCAAAACCTTGCGGCCAAAGGAAGCATCCGAGGATGCCATCACATCAAGTTTGTAAAATCTTGTGAAAAAGTGTGCACAGACGATCAGGTCGCTGCTTTGCACACAGTTGAGCCACAGAAGCCTGATGGCGAAACAACCAAGAGGCACTGACAGCTCTAGTAGAATGAGCCCCGACAGGGAAAGGAGGAACCTAACCCTTGATTGAATAGGCGTGAACAATCGTCTGTCTGATCCATTAAGAAATGGTTGCCGCGGACGCGGCCGAACCCTTCTGAGGCCCCTCAGGAAGGACAAGCAGGAAGTCAGAATTCTGAAAAGACTCCCTGGTGGACAGGTAAACCCTGACCGCCCGAACCACATCCAAGGAATGTAAAGCAATTTCTCTGGGATGCTTGGGTTTCGTACAAAGCGAAGGCAAGACAACATCTTCGTTGAGGTGGAAAGCAGATACCACCTTGGGAAGAAAAGAGGGATTGGGTCTCAAGACCACTTTGTCCCTATGAACAACCAGATAAGGCGAGCGGCAAGACAGAGCCGCCAACTCAGACACTCTGCAAGCAGAGGTGACAACCACCAGAAAAGCAACTTTCTGGGACAACACAGGCAGAGGTAGGTCTCTGATGTTTTCAAAGAGAGGCCTTTGCAAAACGGACAAAACCAAGTTCAGATCCCTTGGAGGCAAAGCTTTCCTCGGGGGAGCCAGATGTCGCACCCCCTGAATAAAGGTGGGAATCATGGAATTAGTCGCCAAGGGATGCTGGAAAAGAATGGCCAAGGCCGAGAACTGACATTTTATCGTGGCCAGTGCCAAACAATGATCCATACCTTCCTGTAGGAAGGCCAAAACCCTCGCCACCTTAACCACTTAATCCCCGGAGGATTTGGCTGCTAAAAGACCAGGGGGTATTTTGCAATTCGGCACTGCGTGACTTTAACGGACAATTGCGCGGTCGTGCGACGCTGTACCTAAACGAATTTGACGTCCTTTTTTTCCCACAAACAGAGCTTTCTTTTGGTGGTAATT
>NC_138771.1:397274987-397279987 GCF_965119305.1 Pelophylax lessonae
CTCTCCCAGCAATGGGATTTAGTTGCGCCGTACCCAATGGCTGTATTACCATCTTCAGCCATACCGGAAGTGGCGCACTTGCATAGCGCCCGCGCCGGAAGTGACGTCGGGACGCTTCTGGCGTCGCACTTCCGGCGGGACCTCTTCCTGCTCATAAGCCCACGAGGCAGAGACGCCGATGGCTGCGGTAACTGGCACCGCGGGCACCGGCATCCAGACCTCTACACAGTGCTGATTCCCTGGCAAGGTAGGCTTTTTTATCTGAATGGAGCCCTCAATTATGGGCTTATATACTTAACCTCCAAGCGGATTGTTATTTGTTTGGTGGGTTATAATCATTTATTTTTATCTTTTGTCCTCCCTTTTGTGCTCTCTTTCCCCCTATCATGGAAACACTACAGAGTTGTTCTGGGCTTTATTTTATCAATCCCCTGCCTCCAACATCGTATCGTTGCTGAGTACCCCATGGTGACAACATAGAGGTTACTCATTGGCATATGTTATCGGATGTATTCATCCCCTTGGGAAATACGGAAGAGGTTCGGTCCACCTACCCTCATAAAGGAGTTCTTTGGAGCCCTATTTGAGGATCTATTGGAGAGGGCTACTTGCATCCTGGCCTCACTGGATAATTAGGGATATCTCGAACCCTATCTATGTTAACTCCATTGTGAACTAGGTGAGCAAGTTGACCAGTAATGCACAATTGTTTTGTATTCCACTCAATAGGAGTTTGATATGTTATGTATCAACTATGCTTCAATGGTATAACATGAAGGTTATTTATGACTGTTTGTGTTTTTTTCTTCTCCTTTTTGTATATGTCTAATGTTAGATGCCCTGTCTAGCCGCTAACAATTGGTTCCTGAAGAAACCGATTACTTTGTTCTGGCGAAACGCGTCGAACCATCACCAAGAAACAACCTTCAATGTTTCAACATGGTTGAGTTGTCTATGGACCAATCTTATGTCTTCATGTTTAAACTATGTTGCTAGCTACCACATGTGAAGTAATCATGTTGATCTCGGTTTTTAACAACAAATTTCAATAAATTTATATATTTTTTATTCATTTGTTTGCTCACCAATTACTATACCAGCCCTTTAAAGTCCACCTTTAATATGGGAATTCCACTGGGTTTTTTTCGGTCCCCACCCTATGGCTACACCACAATCCCATTCAATACCCCTCTCTTTGATGTCTAGTAACCAGGATGTGGGCTTGGTTTAGTAGTTTTTTGATCTGACTGTATAACAATTTTTTCCCAATATTGATTTTCGGGGTGTAAAACCCATTCTCAATACAGTAATTTCTTCTAAATATTTGTTTTTTATAATTATTCTACATAATTATATGTATGTTAGTATTTGAGCTGTGTGTACGCATGTGTCAAGAAGTTGACTCTTGGGAGTTCCTAATTGGAGCCCACTAGAGTCGACATACTGACCTACATGTGTGCATACACCTCCTGACCCATGTGTTGGTGTTGAGGTCGTTCTCCAGTTAGGAGTTGCGATTCGTATGTACACATGGTGTCCAATCTTTGAAAAAAAATTTTTGAATTTGCTTTTTACTATTAAAAATTAATCTCCATATATAATTTGTACAAGCATATCTCATCTTTGGTGTTAGTCCCATATTTCCCTTTCCCCCTCCCCCCCCTTTTTTTCTTTTTTTTTTTTTTTTTTCTTTTTTCCTTCTTTTTTCTCTCTCTTTACCTCTAATCCCCCTCTCTATTAGGAGTTGTCTATTGATTTTCTTTGTACCAGATATGCACTGGAAGTGGTGAGAAATTGACATTATGGCACAACTAACAGGCCCTGCATGGGAGAAGTTCTTGGATTCCATCCAGCAAACGTGTGTGTCCTATGCCCCGAATGACATCAGTGTGGAGGTATACTTTCAAAAACTCAAAAAGCTAATGGAGCGTAAATCAAACCTGGGTTGGCACATCAGGTATTTTGATAAGTACCTACGTGATGAGGTCAACCCAATTGGTTTACGCATCCAAGTCTTTACTTCTTTTGAGGTCCTCGACCCCCTATTTCGCGAACAATGGGAGAGCAATCTCACTGCATGTTCAGCAAGAATGATGCAACTTTTGAGAAATAAATATCTGAAAGACCTAGAAGAGGTAGACAAAGAAATTGGTTTACTCCAAACTAATAAACCAGCTTCACAAACGATTGATTTTATAAAAAAAAAAAAGAACAGGAATTAACCCAATTCCTAGAACGATTCAACAAGGAAATAGTAGAAAAGAAGGATTTCAAATATATGAAGGACAGATTGGCCTTTGCAGGCGGTACAGCCTACAAATGGAACAATAAAAATAATTGGCAGAAAAAGAATAGGCCATATGTTCTGAGGAATACTAAGAACAACAATATCATTAGAACAGAATCTGAAGCATCTTTGTCATCCTCAGCCTCCTCTTATAAGAGTGTAAATCAAGCTCAAAGAGGGGAGGCAAGACGGGGCAGACCATCTCTAAGGGGTGGTCCAAACCATATGGATTTTCAACAGGAAAAGGCTCAAAAAAGGACAGTATCACCTCACGAAACAACACCTAAACCTAAACAGCTGCCTGGTACAGATAGGAGCCATCATAGTTCCCATTTACCTAGAACTGAGCAGAATCAATGCTCAATGTTCAATTTGGACCTTGATCCTTCTCAGCCCCCTCTTAATACAGGAACCAAACCTAAAACCAAACAACTAAACTTACCTAATGAGTCCCCTTTGGGATCAATCCCAACACCTGTGGCCCAACAGAGTCAACAGGTGTTGGGAGAGAGGAGGGCAGGGACCATGGACATCTACATGGTGAAACCGACACTCCCTCATTCGGATTAGATGTAGTAAATTTGTCATCGCGACAATTATCTATTGATGAACTAAATATTTTGAAACTAGGTTTGGGTTTTTGCCCATTGGAAAGGGTAAATAAATTTGAAATTACAAAGGACCTCCACCTCTTTGCGAGGAACCTTACGTTCAAGTATCTGTTTGATAAAAATAAAAATAAGTGTAGTATTGATGGCAAATATGAGGACCCCTATAAAGGTTTCAAAATTAACGACTTCAAAATGTTGAAAATACTCACCGATTGAGAACTCTGGGTCAGAATCCTCCTCTGACGACGAGTTGGGGCCCCCCTCTGAACCCCAATTCAAAGCTAAGTCTACTAACTTCCCCTGGCTACAAACATGCCCCGCAGTGTGGGCTTTTTTAAAACAAACAGCTAGAGATTTTGAAAATCTCGCTGCCTCCTCCCCTTACAAGTCCAATTTGTCCCTTCCGCAGAGGCAGGCTCTTGATCGCTTGATCCATGACGACCACATTGTCATCAAACCCTCTGATAAAGGGGGCAATGTGGTCGTCATGGATCGCGATCAATATATCGACATGTGTATAACCATTCTCTCTAACGAGGAATGGTATTGTAAGGTGCCGGAAACACTAATCACCACAAAAAATGCTGAATTTTATACACTGATCTCCAACGCTGTTCAGGAGAATGTGATTGATAAAGAACTATTTGAATATCTTTGGGTCAAATGGCCAATCACGCCAACATTTTATTCTATACCTAAGATCCATAAAAAAACCGTCCCACCACCAGGACGTCCAATTATATCTGGCATAGGAAGCATATCAGAAATGGCAAGTCGATACATTGACAGCCATCTACGCCCACTAGTAGCTAGTTTACCATCTTATCTTAAAGATACGGTGGAACTGCTTAAGACCATTGAGGGACTTGTTGTGCCTACTCAATCGCTACTAGTAGCGATTGATATTGAAGCACTATATTCCTCAATTCCCCATACCAAAGGTCTAAGGGTGGCGTCTTCATTCCTCCGGGAACAGGAGCGCTCCAATTGGGCTCGTACTGATTTTGTCCTTCGACTTCTGGAATTCATTTTAAATTCCAATATTTTTTCCTTTAATGATGACACATACCTCCAGGTACAGGGGGTAGCGATGGGGACAGCGTGTGCCCCATCGTATGCCAACCTGTACCTGGGGGGATGGGAGCGCGTCCTGTTCTCTGATGAGAAGGCGTCACCCCTTTTTGAACATGTCCTTACCTGGAAAAGGTATATTGATGACGTCCTGGTGGTGTGGACGGGATCTCATGAACAGTTGACGGAATTTATGCAATATCTATCGATCAATCAATTTAATCTAAAATTTACAATGCAATGCAGCAAGTTGGTGATTCCTTTTCTAGACACATATATACACATGTCTCCTGACGGAACCCCATTTACCTCCCTGTACCGGAAGGAGACAGCTGGTAACACTATTCTCCATTACCGGAGTGGTCATCCAAGACCGCTGGTACGTAATATTCCTTACTGCCAGTATCTTAGGATACGCCGCAACTGCGGAAGGGATGATGACTGAGAGGGAAGCGAGAGCCCTTCAACAGAGGCTAAAACTAAGGGGATACAGCAACAGGGTCCTAAAAAATGCCTATCAAAAGGCTAAATCCCAGAAAAGGGAGGAGTTGATCTACCGCCCCAAAAAACAGGAATCCCCCTCCACAACTAAAATGATCACTACCTTCAATGCCCACCATCAAGAGATCCGCTCCATATTGGCCAAAAATTGGCACTTTTTGACGGAGGATCCAACAATCTCCCGATATGTCCGATCGACACCAGAATTAGTATTTAGGAAGGCTAGATCTCTGGGCGACTCATTGGTGCATAGCCATTTCCAGTCTCCCACTTTTGTGGGATCTGAGGGATCACTAGGGACCCACAGATGTGGGACATGTGACCTATGCCCATGGGTAAGGGAGGGTACTACCCTTCCCTTGCCACGAGGAGGAATGCTGCGGCCGAGATTCTCAGCCACCTGTCAGACTGAAGGGGTAGTTTATTTAGCCACATGTAAATGTGGTGCCTTTTATATAGGCAAAACCAAAAGGAAATTTTGGCAAAGGATCAGTGACCACCTTTATTATTTGGAGGTTGGTCTCATTTTT